>NC_056616.1:3327659-3666922 GCF_018340385.1 Cyprinus carpio
CCCGCAGCATGGCAATCTGCACCTATGTAAAACGGTCTGAAACAAAAAGTCAACATCGAATAACAAAAAATAAAAAGGAATACGACACTTATTGCAATGTCACATGAAAAATGTTTTTGTTTTTTGGGTAGAAACATACATTTAAATTGTAAAGAGTGCTCCACCCTCCATGCAAATCCTATCCCTGAAGTGAGTAAAAATTAAAGGAAAACAACCTCCTCGTATTTTTTTTAATGTTATAACAAAGCTAAACTCATACATATACCTTTCATTATTCAATCTTTTTTAACAAAGCCATAAAAACATGTTATAATAGTTAGCCATCATGCAAAACGGAAAATTCCATCGGTTTTTTTCCCTTTTTGTCTTTTTCACCCTGTGCTGCTCTTGCTTGTACTGCACGCTACTTACCGCGCGCCATTTCCCGCCATTGTTGCAAGGGATAAGATAAAATTACTTGAGTTAAAGTTAAAAAGAAACCCAAAAACGACGCCATCTCGGGATTTTTTTTAAGCGGAGGCACGCATTTCCGGTTCGAAAAGCGGAGCTCCACCCCCCCATGGTCTGCAACCCCAGCCCCCTTCTCTAAAGGGGGGGGTTTCAAATTTTGGTTTTTTTTTGAAGGCCTGATTGGTTAGCCTTGGCTCCAATGTGTTGTGATTCCCCAAAACTGCCTCTACCTCGGCCAAAGTGTTGCCAGATCAGGGGGTTTTTAAATTTTTTGATTGTCCCAGGGAAAAAATTTTTGTTTGGGCGGGGTTTGGACAAAATTTGGGCAGGTTTGGGGGGGTCAGTTTTGGGGGTTTTCAAACTAATTGGCTAACAAACAAGACCAATTTGTGCATATACTGCATCCAAACAGCCCATCACAAATTTTTATAAACACAGGCACACCTCCCAAGTGCAGGGGAACCCATGCTGATGTTGACGCAAGGCCGATTTTTTAGCCAATCACTAGGATCGCAGACAGACGGAGATTCGGGGTGCAGGTTTTTAACACGAAATGGATCTAATTTTTAAATGTAAACTGAAAGGAGGGATCATAATGCCAAATGTTCTGGAAAAGATTGGGAGAGGAACTTAAAAATGTGAATTAACCTGCTGAGGGAGAAATGAATAAAGGGTTTAATATCACTAACCTAAATAAGAGAAAGTAAAATTATTTAATCAAAATCTTTTATATCTAATCTATATCAAAAAGATCCTGTTTTTTTATTTTTTAAACAGTCCAGTTTGGTAATCCTTGAAAGTTGCTATTTTATTTTTTGACTGTGAAAAGATTTTAAAATGTTCTACAATATGAATTTCCAAAAGACTAAACCCGATTCGAGGTAATGGTTTCTCATGGGCCCTTTTGAAAAAAAAATTTACATATCACTGATAAAAACTATGGATTTGAGTCATTAGTATTGTTGTTAATTTTTTTTTTTATGGGATTCTCATACAGTAGCCTATGTATCAATGAATGACAAAAGTTTTGACTGTCTATGGAAAAAAAGGGGAAATACCAAATTTTTTTGTTTTTCCAAAACACTTACATTGTGAACTTTTTTTTTAAATTTTGGGGTTGAAAAATGATATTTTTTTTTTTTTTCAAAGGGGTTTGGTAAATTATTTGATTGACTTTTTTTGCAGGACTTTTTTGCATTTTTTTAATCATTTTTGGGAAACGTTTAATGTTTTTTCCCCCAATTTTGATTAAGGGGAAAATTTATCTAACGTTTTTATTATTATTTTTTTCCCTTATTTTGTTTTAAGGATAAAAGGTTCCTTAACAACCCTTTTGACTTATTTATAAAGGGCATTGGAATTTTTTATATATATGTATATATCACTGATTCTTGAGATAAGGGACAAAAGTACTTTTGAAAAATGATAAACAAAAATCGATACTACATTAGTTTGAATTAGATATCTACATAAACACGGGTCTCATCTATCATACCATAAAAAGCAACATGTTTTTTATTTAACCACTTTTTAGTAAAATTGGATATTTCCTTCACATTATTAACTTGACATTTGTCCACATTGTCTTGAAACACATGAAAATATGTTGGTTGTTGTGTGTTTGAGCAATAAAAACCACTGATTGTCTGTTAATAGTGGGGGTTAAGAAGATGGTGTGGCCTGTTAGCCAAGTTTTAAGTGATTAAAGTACAGTTGTATCCAACTGGTAATATATGTTACATGGTTTGGGGAAATTATGCCATTTAAAAAAACCTGCATTTAGTTTACTTATTTTGGTTCACAGTGGTAATAATATTACAATCAGTGGGTTTGGTTCACACAAGATCCACTAATGCATTTAGATAAGTTGGTGGTATGGTATGAACACACGTCAATTGAACTAAGAAAAACATACATTTTTTTATAAAAATGAAAAAACATCCTTACGTTTGTTGACACAAGTCTGAACGGTGTTGACACATACCTACGGTGGGTTTGACAAAACTTAACGGTGTTGACACAAATTTGATGGGTTGTGACAAACTAATTTGAGGAATCAAACTGATTTAAGATATTAGTTTTGACTAGTGGCAAAAGGGGGAGGAGGTATCAAGGGGAAAAGGTATCAGATTACTCAAAAAAATTAGGAGTACCTGGTTGACAGGATCTTTACAGGCACACATGTAAAATGTTCCTGGAATCAAACAGGAAAAAAAGCCAAATTTATCTGGAGGTCCTATTATTGGTACATCTATATTTGAAACTAAACTGTAAATGCTAACATACTGATTTGCACAAGGCGCGAGGACAAATATGCCTGAGAACTAAGAAAGTCATGTAATAGGTTAATAGTGGCAAAATGTTGAAGTTGAATAAAAGGCTCCGGAATGCTCTGTGATTCTGCATGGTATTCCCATGTAGTTTAAGGAATCATTCTTTCAAAGGATCAACTGGGAAAATAAAATTATAAAAGATGTAGAACAAATCAGACTACATAATGTCAGTGCGTTCTGTAAAATAAAGTTGGGTTGAAATGATCTTTTGTAATTCCTGCTACTACTTTATTAAAACAGGGGGTTTCAGATCAGGTGATAATGCAACTTTTTTTCGTGCAGGGCCTCGGGGATAGGTAAGTGGCGACTGATTTTGGGATTCAATTTCTAGCAGCACAAGGTAAATAAAGATAAGAGAGAGCGTTTTTATCTGTCATTACTTCCTTTCGTTTGTAGAGCCAAGCATTAGATATTTATATAATAGGGTTGTTCTTACCTGTGGAGATTTGTGGCCTTGGACAGAGAGGTGTGTTTGAACAGTGGTCTACGCTCTATGAAGTCCATAACATAAGGTGCTATTGCGCAGTAGTAGAGCTCCCTTGGTCCAGCTTGCTTGGAGGAAATCAAGCTGTGTAATTGTCAGGTTCAAGGGTATAAGGTCAAAATTCTTTCATGGACACAGGAAAGAAACAGCCATACTTCCTCCATGTTTTGGTGGGTGAAAATTGGGCAGAAGGACCACCGAGGGACCTTTCAACTTTCACATCTGGGTGTTATATTATCTACATCAATGGTATCTGTTACAACAACCACAGCCTAGTGATCATCAAGACACCACTGCCCAGCCAAACACCTGTTCTCAAATACCACTTGATGAATAAGACAACACAAAGCACGCCTCAGGGACACCTGTCAATTGGCTCTCCTCTTCCATTCCATCCAACAAAGTCTTCAATTTCAATCGACTGAAAATCCCCAGCCTTCTCCAGATGGCTTATTCCATATCCTTCAACAACATGGCCAAAGGACGGCTATTTCCTGGCGCCTGATGCATAAGTCTGCTGCTCTTCTGAGTCAGTCGTCTTATTACAAAGAGTTTAGCTGGGGGAGAGAAAAGGCAGTGGCAATCCAATGGCTCAATGCAAAAGCAATGATAGCGTTCTGTGGCAGATTGGCAAACTTGATGTGGGATTGACCTGGTATGTGATTGTCTTGTTGATGGGTTTTTTGAACATGTTTGAGAGTGTTGGGGAACAACGTGGTTGTCATAGGTTCTACCAAGTGTCCTTCCAACAATTTGATACAGTTGAACACCACACAACTGTCGAGAGATCTCTCAAAAGAAATCTTTACATTCCACAACATTAATTTCACCCACGCAAGCAAGGGAGTCTGCTGCCCAGTTTCTTTTTACTAATTACTCCAATGCCGTCTGCGAGGGGGGCACCTTTTCCGTGGTGAGTTTTGGGGGGGAAATTCGCTGTGTTTCCGGCTGAAAGACCAGAGTGGGTGGTACTTCAAGAAAAGAAGTTTAGGACGTCTTATTTCTTATAATGCCTTACTGGTGGCCATCCTGACCAGAGGTGAACTGTAGGAACTGATGGGAATTAAGTCAAATAGGATCTTAAGGGGGCCACCAGGAATCCATGTGAGTCCAGATCGCTGCTGCATCTTGTCTCTTAGACTCTGACACTGAGCAAAATGCCCCCTTTTCACCCTGGGTGTAATACAGTCCAGTATGAAGAGTTAACTGAGGTAAGTTCTGGCCAAAATGGCAAGCCTGAATTTCAGAAGCATATTTACACTTCCAGGATTCTGAAAAATCAAAATGTACAATTACTGTGTTCTCACTGCAGGTTTTAATAAATTCTCTGTATGCTTTTGCCTGATTGTGAACCAGGCACACGTGTTGTTGTCTCACTTCTATCTTCTCCTCATAGCAGATGAAGTAACCTGAAAGACCCCACTATGCAAGTTGAGTTTCCGCTGCCAAGGGGATCCCACTGGCTGTTTGGTCTTAAATTTCTCGCCCCCCACTGCCTCCATTGAACACTGATTCCACTTTTCTCTGGAGCCAGAACTGCATCCCTTTGTTTTGTACCATAAACAGGTGCCAAAAAGTGCAAAAAACCCAAATTTAAAAACCATCCTCCAAAGTTTGGTTGACTTTAGAGCACTCGATGACCTTAGAACCTGAAGCTTTCAAGTCTGCACATTTTCATGATGGTGACACAGACATGCACTTCTGTCGGATGCCTTAGTGGGTGCTGTTAACATAGAAGGGCCTTCAGAGCATAAAGGGAGGGAAGTAACTCAGTTTAAATTTTGGGGTTTTCTTTTTGAAAAAGGGTCACTATTGGAGGTTCAGCTTTGGGAGTCTGTTAAATATCCTTAATAAGCTTTTATCTTTTTTTCCGGGGTGTATTTGTCTTGTTGATGGAACAAGATGGTCAAGAATCCTGACTATAATTTGACCTCTTCAATGGGTCTGTTTTTATTCCATATGATACAGAAAGTTTTGATCTGGTTTCATGTCAGATGATCTTGATAGTGAGTGTTCGTATCTGTTCTTTCTTTTTATTTTTCACTGTGTTTTTTTTTTTTTTGGAAATTCTGTACAGAAGATGTACTAAGCCCTCTACTACATAAAGAAAACCACGGATTCTAGAAACACAAGTATAAGCTCAAAATATAGTTAGACTTTTTGTAAAGTATAAGTCAATTAAATGTCATTTTAAGTAGATTTCTGAGGAGTACATAAAGCCCATTTCTGAGAAGTACATAAAAAGTAGACTAAAAGCATACTTTTCCTATTTTTGGTTTAAGCAGTATACCTAATACAGCACATTTGAATAAAAGATATTATTTTTAGTAAGAGGGTCAGAACTGTCTGTTTTAATATTCTGGAAAGACATTTTTTGAAATTTCATTTCCCCTTGCAAAATTTTTTTTTTACTTCCTAAAGGCCAAAGAGCTAAAAAAGGACTGTAATTTCTGTTGCTCTGAATAGAAACAACATATGACCCAGAAAAGAGGCGATCCAGCTCTTACATGAAACTGAAAAGACCTGTGCTACCAGGTCACTATCAGTTCAGACTTTGAAATGCAAAAGGTTTGTCTGCTTTAAGAAACTAAAAGAAATCATCATTAATGCAGCCGCTCTAAGGAATGTTTCAATGACATGAATTAGGTCCAGAAATGACATCAGTGCTTCTGAGGAAGAAATGAATGCTGAGAGTAGCAGCCCAAAAGAGAACACCAAGAACAAAAGCAATGAGAATCAACACAATAAGTCAAGTGGGAGACCTTGAGAATACGGCAGAAGAACAGCTCAAGAGGCTGTCTTGCTTGGAGACATTGCCTTGCCAGCCCCCTGTGATCGTTGGTCCAGCAGCTGTTGTCTTAAGGAGGAAATGGAATATTTTAAAAAAAAAACAGTCCTGGTAGCCATGTCAAAAGGTTAAACTTGAATCAATGTCGTGGATGAATGACATGGAGAAATGTGTGGATGACAGGATTGCCAGACCTAAACAGGACCTGAAGTTTGAGAACATGTGGCTGAATTTGCAAGAATACCACATTGTTTACGGAGGACAAACAAAAGGCAAAAATGTTTTGCCACTTCAAAAAAATATGGGACACATACAGAAAAGAACAAGGGGAAAGCCTGCTGTTAGCAGGATTTGCTAGGTTTTTTCAAGCAGCAGAAAATCCAAAAAATTCTATAACGGACTCTTCTAAAAACTTTACCTACTATATCGCAGAGCTGGCGAACACTGAAGTCCATGAGATTCACAACATATGAATCATTTTATGCATTTTGCCTTCATAAAACTACCAGGCACTGATAAACTGCAGCGTGTGGTTCAACATTGTAAATGAAAACCGAAGGCTATTGAAAAGGCAGTTGAGGATTTTGAACAGAATGGGCCAATTGAAGATGCATGGACTACACTGGCACCTGCAAATGAACTGATCAGACTGGAGAGCATTATGGAACGCGAACCCACTGATCCTAATGAAGTTAACGAGCAAGAAGACATTTCTGGACACACAGCAGCTGTCTCCCCAAACTTAAGTGCATGGACTCAGAAGTGCACATTTGAAGTGCGAAGTGTGTCACAGTGGCGCGATCGAAGGGTGTCCTGAAACTGAAGTGTGTGGACTTCGAAGTGCGGATGTGAAGTGCGATTGCGTCACAGCGTCACGGCGTAAGCTGTCCCAAAGTCAGAATGTGCAAATCCAACACCGCATCTCAACTATTTAACACGAAAACGAAGTCTACACCATTATCCAAACAAAATGCAACCTAACATATCATCAAAACAACTCACCCTAACATAACATAGTAGTTCAACATTGCGTGCATATGACCAGCAGGTGAGATATTCAGAGGCAGGTGAGAGTTCTCTTAACATTGCACATTGAAATGCAGGCATTGTGTTTTCATTTACTCAAATACCGAGTGAAAGTGGTTTAAAGCCAGTGTTTTTTTTTTTAACATAAAGCCACAAACAATACACAGCCACTATATAAGGTGCAATGGTCTTCCCTTTATTGTGTTTCTCTGTAGTGCTGTCATGCAGAGATGGCTACAAATGTTTTAACCCAAACTTTTTAGCACTTCAGTATTTTGTATGCATGTCCTGCTGTATCATATTTTCTAATGTTGGTGATTGCAAACCTGTCCTTAATTTTCATAAGTGTTTTCCATTTTCTTTGTTTTAATACTATTCTGGAGAAAGTGAGCATGTGTTTTTTGTTGGGTAACAGGCATGGTTTATTTGGGACGTTCCCTGAGACAGGTGAGGGAGTGAGTAATATTATTTTTTATGGTTAACTGCCTAAAAAAATACGGGCTTGCAAACCTGTCTACATATGGTTAAGACAATAAACTACATAAAATTGCACCTTTGTAAGATATCAGGTCAGCATTTGAAACTAAGCAGGGTGTTATTGTAGTTTTTCGTATGTGTCATTGCATTAATTCAAGTAAGTAACTGCCTCCAAGCCAGTACCTGCATTTAAAGTTGTAATCCGACGAAGATCGCAGAAACCAGTGTAACTTACCTGGCCTCGGTCTTGGCTAAGTCTGAGGTTCATCACCGTCTCCCCCATTATGAGTAAATCCATAAAAACAAAAACGAGCAATTCTGGCTCCACCTATCCTGGAAGGACCGTCCTCCTCGTCAGCGCTCTTCTCGCACCGTTGCTATGCGCGACAGAGTGCTAATTGAAACACCTGGGTGATGGAATTAGGAAAATCCTGTGAAGGCGGAGTATCTGCACTCACTTCAGAGGGCCCTTCGTGGCACTCGGTAGCCTGGTCTTCGCAATCCGTATTCCCCCAAGTGTGCACACTCAACTTTGGGACACAGCTAGCATCTACCTGGGCTGTCCAGTAACACATCTATGCCTAATTTATGGAAGCTGTCCCAGCTAAATCCATGCAAAGAGTCGCAAAATGTATCTGAGCTTGAATCAAACACAAGCTTCCATATTTTATGCAGTTTGAGACTGGTGTAAAAATGTGCTTCAGGTGAAACCCCACAACACGCTTTTTAGAGTATTTCGTTGAATGGATGAGCAGGTGTTGGTAACTCAAGACCGCTATTAAATCTATTTATGCAGAACTATCCAAAATCCTGCGTAGAGGCTCTCCTGCATGCGGTAGAGCAGCATACTGGACATTTCACAGCCTACCTGTCTTTTTAACTGTATCTCACATGCACTGCAATCTTTAAATATCTCAGGTAACATACTGGCAGTGTCTTTGTGAAGCTCCCTGGCAGCTGAAGCCTGCTTACAAGGCCTGTGAACCGCTTGGATGAAAGTCAGAGAGTAAACGTTCTAATGCATACATTTTAATTATTGATGCCAATCCTCATCGAAGTCAAAACAGTTACATTTTGCATATTTGCATATGTGAACTGGAGACTGCAACAGATTAAAGGAAATCAGAAACCTTTTGGTGTATTGTCCATATTTTCCGCTGTTGGTGACCAGCCTGTCACAACTTGGAAGAGCAAATATTAATTTCTTTTAACATACCGCCATACTGAGTAGATTTCTGTACTCAACTGCTCGGAACGTTATGCTGCGCCGCGGCCCGCTGGACACTGGTTTCAGTGAGGACTCCCTTTACAATGTTAAAATTCTAAGCATCTGCACTCGGGCGTAGGTGTGGTGAGGGTAAAACGCATTAGTGCTCTGGTGTTACTTTAAAATGCCTGTTCTACACATACCCGTCTGCAGTGCGCGTGCGTCCGTATTTTTCTTTTTACGCACCCATGTTAACAGATTCCAGCCGCTCATACTGCACGCTGCCGCGGTCCGTCAAAAGTGTTCAAGGAGCTGCGGCGTCTGCAGCAGTGCAGCCATCGTTTTATTTAGCCCATTTTTGCTGTGGTCTGCATGCGCTGAATTAAAGTGTAAGCGCATTGTTCGTGGGGGAAAACTGGACCATGGATTAGACATCGAAAATGGCAGTCCATTTCAATAAATAAATGCATACTAATTCAGCCGGCTCTTACATGCAACACAATATGGGTTTTGGCTAGGTTTTTAAACAAGAACCAGTGCACTTTTAGATAAACAAGGAAAACAATATATATATTCACTCTTTTATGGGAGGCAGAAATACAAAGTTGTCATTAAGACTATGGATTGCTTGTGATAAAGGATTTAAATGCAAAAGGCACTAGACTGTTTCTGTCTGTGGTGTTTAATTTGAAATATTTTTTAACAAGAAAAGTAGGCTAATTATTGTGGCTTAAATGTTTATGCCACTTGCTTGAGCAGCGTATTATACAAACCTAGAAGTCCAATGCATGAATAAATAATGCGCTGTTTATATTTTTACTAGTGTAAACTAGTCATGTCTATAAAGTATGAAAGATTGTTACTGTTCTGTGATAAAAGACGTCCACAATGTTGAAAAATGAATAACTAATATAGATATTTTGTGACGCTGCGGTCCCGAGCTCTCATCAGCGGCGCCTCTAGAACAGAGCAGGCACACCTGCACCTGCTCATTACGGGCTGAGCGGTCACACCTGCAGCCCATCAGGACCGGCTTTATAAGCAGGCCAGCCCAACACACACAG
This sequence comes from Cyprinus carpio, assembly GCF_018340385.1. Lineage (NCBI taxonomy): Eukaryota > Metazoa > Chordata > Actinopteri > Cypriniformes > Cyprinidae > Cyprinus > Cyprinus carpio. Next base: position 3,337,489 of record NC_056616.1, read on the forward strand.
AGGTGAGGGACACGCAGTTCTCTGTGGTTTCTCCAGACAGCAGCGTGTGACCGCCAACCCCTTACAGGACACGGACCCTCTAGGCTATGGACTTCCACGGACCCACACAGCGCACTGCGATAGAGGGAAGAAGGCCAAGCACCAGAAACCCCTCACGTTGGCTATTTCCCCTGCATGTCTTTCAATAAAAATCCACCCTTCCGGGGACCTTACCTTGAATTAAATCAAAACATGCATCATCACACCGCAAACATATATATATATTTTTTTATAAATAAAATAAAACAAAAAAATGAACAAATGTTGTGTTTGTGAACTAAACAGCCGCGGATCAGTAGCGGACTGCAAACGGCGTCCTGTGTGAAAGCACATTGGCGAGTCCGTGCTCGCGGAGTGCATATGCACTGCAGACAGAGTATGTAGTAATGAAACAGGCGTTACAGGGGAAGATGGATGCTGCAGAACTAGTAGAACATGACGCAGAAGAACAAAAATCCGGCGTCGACCAAACAACCATTTTAGCTAATGCAAGTGCTTAATGGACTTCATGCGTCTTGGAATATCAACCAGCAGAAAATGCATTGTACACCTGATTATGCATGAAAAAAAAAAACGTCGGAAACCGGCATAATTTAGAAAAAAACGTGATATAAATTTTTGTTCAAACCGCCCAGCACTATTGCATATGCTGAGCTTCTCAGCCGTCTGAGGGTGAAACAGAAGCACACACAACTGACTGATGCAGACAAGTGCATGTTAGAAGCTACGCAAGATCCTCCCTGAAGAGTGTCCTATTGATGCATTACACATCTATGCAACCAATAAGAGAGAGTATGACAGTCATAAATTGACTAGCCATATCCTCACCATCATATCTAGCTGTTCAGATATCATTAACATTGATGCGCAATGACTACAAAAAAGGATCCATGAACAGGTGAACTGGAAAAGGCAAGCGGTACCAAAGCAATAAAGCAACCTGATAGTGCTGAAACAACACTCTTCTGGAATCCTGTGTTCATAAGCTAGTGCACAGTCAAACATCCGAAAGCAGGAGTTCTACAGACATACCAAAGCTTAAGATGATCCTAGTGTAATTGTGTTTAGAGTACTGTAGATATATCACAAAAGCTACATAGATCGTCATTTAGCCCTTCTGTAAAATAATGTCTGACTTTTAAGAAAATAATGCTAATACAATGTGAAAAATAAATGCAGTGTATCGATTAAAGCTTCAGATTTTCTGTCTACTTTTGCGTGCATAGTGTGGATATGTGTTTAAACAGGGAAGGTGTGTGTGTGTGTGTGTGGGTGTGTTAGATAAAAGAATGAATGGAGAGTTAATGTCCTTTCCAAGGAGTTTCCAACACCTTGCCATGGTGGAAAGGCTTGTGTATTCCAGTGATCCCAAGAGTAAGCCATTCTGGAGCTTTTTTTTCCAGTTTGATACGCTTACGGGTGAGTTTCCAAACTAAATGAACCAAATGGGCATTAACAGAATAAAATTATATTTTGCAGGCATGATTCTTTGATTTGGTCTTTCATGATCTTTTTATAACAAATATTGTGTGGCTATCACATGCAAAATTTACGTAAGTTGCTATAGGTTGCTTGCAGTGCGGCTAAGTTAGGGTACTCAGGGTAAGCTGCCAGTGGTGTTGCTATGTGGTTGCTAGGGCTACCTCAGAGTAGTTGCCAAGTTTAGTTTGATGCTGGTTGCTCTGGTGTTAAGTATTGCATGTACTAGCAATGTTATTACACATGATAAGAAAGTTACTAGTGCATGTTGATGCACCTTGGAATGCGGCTCCTCGAGAGGGAGCATTCTGACTTAAATAGCTTATTGGGATCCTTCAGCTCTGGCGCACGAATTCACTTTTCCGCAGAGTTTAGCTCTAACCCTAATCATACACACCTGAGCATGCCAATCAATATCTTCAGGATCATTACAAAAATCACAGGTAGGTCAGTTTGATCAGGGTTGGAGCTAAACTCTAGAAGCGATTGGCTGCCAGGGCAAGAGATTTGAGGAACCCCTGGCTTCCTGCCGTGACGAATCGCGACTTCACATCCGCACTTTGGAGGCGACACTGCAGATTTGTAGACAGCTTCTGTCAGCAGGCTGCCTCCTTTCACTCCATTTGGAGTATGCATTGCAGATTTAGAAGCTGCAGACATCGCTATCTATCTACACTCAACTTCTATTGAGGTACATAGAGTGGAGACCAATCGCTTCACGTTTTAGGACATCAGTGTATCGACATGAGCCAAGAGGGGTTTAATTTTGGATTTGTCTCTGCATGTTTTTTTTCTCTCTCTCTCTCAGAAAAGGTCAAAATAAGTGCCCATTGACTGTATTTCTATGTGACTGACAGGACTGCAACGGTTTGAGTTAAAATTTGTTTCTACTCAAGAAACAAAGTCACCTACATCTTGGGCCCTGGGAGTAAGCAGATAAACATAACATTTTCAATTTTGGGTGAACTATCCCTTTAAAACGGCAAGTAATAAAGCAAAAACACAAAATTAAGTCCTAAAGAACTGGCATAATCATTTCAGAGCAGGAGGACACCTGCAAAATACCAGGCCGTTGATTGTTCATTTTGCACAGCTGTTTACTCATTCACCTGATCCCTATTTATTGCCCTGTCTTTCGTCTTGTGTTTGTCCAGAGCGTTTTATGCAGTTTCCCCGTCTGGTTGCCTGGTTCTCGTCCTTGTTTCTCTGTGCTGTTGATTCGCTGTTGTCTTCCCCAGAACCCCGTCCACTCTTCACCACCGGATTGCACCTACTACCACCACGGACTGCTCATTCTCAGGCCTGTGTCACGCTCTCCTGCTGCATCTACTCACCGCCAACCCTCCTGGACCATCGTCTGCCATCGCTGTTACCACACCCTGTTGTTTACCCCTTGGACTCAGTTATACATTCCTGTTTCAATAAACATTACATTTTAACTCTTGCATTTGCTTCCTCACCCCATTTGTTACCCGTTACAGAACGCTCTGACCAACTATGGAAGCAGCAAGTTCCACTTCACTCTCTCCGAATTCATCCACCACAGTGTCAACCGCATGGATCAGGCAGCAGGAGAGCATCGTCAACACCGGACGCGCTGTCCAAGCGCTGGTGACACAGGTTTCCGAGCGCACCCAGCAGATCCAACAGCTGACCATTCCCGCTGCGCCACCCGCACCGCCGGTTCCCCGGGCTAGCACCGAACCCAGCTATCGACCCGAAACACCACGCCTACCAGTTCCCGAGAACTACTCTGGTGAGACTAATTACTGCAGAACATTCATAACCAATGTGTTCCATGCATTTCTCCCTGCAGCCTCGCACCTTTGAGACCCGAGGAGTCCAAGGTGGCGTTTGTGCTGACTCTGCTCTCGGGTAGGGCTGCCCTGTGGGGAACGGCGGTGTGGGAGAAAACCGAGATCCATGCTGCGCCTCGTTCCACTCCCTCTCCCGAGGAGATTACAAGAGGGTATTCGACCGTTGCCGCGGCCGGCAAGGAGGCGGCCCGCGAGCTGACGGAACTCAAAAGCAAGGGAATCTCTCCGTGGCGGATTACTCCATCTGGTTTTCGCACCTTGGCGGCCGCGTGCAAGTGCAAGTGGAAACGAGTAGGCGCAGTGGGATATGTTCCTGCATGGGTTGGCCGACCCGTGTTCACAAGGAGATCTACCTCCTCGAGTTGCCCACCAGCCTCAACGGACTCATCGACCTGGCGCTCCGCGTGGATGCTCGCATCGAGCGTCTGGGGGCACACACCTGTCCCACATGTCTCCCAAGCACCCTAGAGAGTGGCAGCTCGAGTAGAGAGAACACGGTCGGTCCCGTCTTCGATCATGAGCCCATGCAGGTGGGTAGAGCTCGACTGACCCGGAGGAGAGAGAGAGGCGGAGGTCCCAAGGACTGTGCCTGTATTGTGGCGGCTCTGGACACTTTCTATGCTCCTGCCCAGTAAAAGAGCCAGCCCGTAGTAAATTTGAGGCTACTATCGGGTGGGATCTCCGCCGGAAGTCCTCAACAACATCTACTCTCCTTCCGGTGAAACTGAGATGGGCCAACAACAACGCACACCTGTCACGCCCTCCTGGACTCGGGGGCAGAAGGTAACTTCATGGCCACTAACCTCGACAACACCTGAAACTTACCCCATCACTCCCTTTTCCCATCAGATCACCGTCAACGCACCTCAATGGCCCAAGTACTACCCTGCATCACCCTCACGACTGGTCCCATTACCCTTCTTACCTCCGGCAACCACACTGAGAACATCCCCTTCCTCCGCTCATGGGACTCCCCTGTGGCACCCATCGTCCTTGGTCACCCCCTGGCTAGTCAAAACACATCCCACGAGGGGATTGGGGTTCCAACACCATCACTTCGTGGAGTAAATGTTGTCATGAGTCTTGTCTTGTTTTCTGCTTGCTCTGCTGGTGTCTGTGTCTGTGTTTCAGGAGGAGGCAACAGTTTTGTCAAACATGCCCACGGAGTACCTGGACCTGAAGGAAGTGTTCAGTAAGTCCCGCGCTGCTTCTTTCCCTCCGCATCGTCCCTATGACTGTGCCATAGACTTAGTACCAGGGTGAGTCTCCGCCTAAGGGCAAGCTTTACTCTCTTTCAGTTCCTGAGAGGGAGGCAATGGAGAAATATATTTCTGATTCTCTAGCATCGAGGTTCATCCGCCCTTCCTCTTCTCCAGCGGGGGCGGGATTCTTTTTTGTGGGGAAGAAGGATGGTTCTCTGCGACCTTGTATTGATTACCGAGAGCTGAACAACATCACGGTAAAGAATACTTATCCTTTGCCATTGATGTCTTCGGCTTTCGAGAGGTTTCAGGGAGCATCCGTCTTCACAAAATTGGATTTACGTAATGCTTATCATTTGGTCCACATCAGGAAGGGGGATGAGTGGAAAACCACCTTTAACACCCCTAGAGGGCACTTCGAATATTTGGTGATGCCATTCGGGCTCTCCAACTCGCCAGGGGTTTTCCAAGCACTCGTGAATGACGTGTTGAGAGATATGGTAGATCAGTTTATATATGTTTACCTGGATGACATACTGATTTTTTCTTCATCTCTCCAGGAACACGCTGCAAAACGTCAGACGAGTGCTCCAGAGATTGCTAGAGAATGGTCTTTTTGTCAAGGTGGAGAAATGCGTATTCCATGCACAGTCTGTTCCTTTCCTAGGGTACATCATCTCGTCTGAGGGAATACGTATGGATCCTGACAAGGTTAAGGCTGTGATAGATTGGCCAAGTCCAGATTCCCGTAAGGCCCTACAGCGGTTTCTGGGGTTCGCCAATTTTATCGACGGTTTATATTCGTAATTTCAGCCAAACTAGTCTCACCTCTGACCGCCTTGACCTCCCCCAGTACTCCGTTCAGGTGGTCTAATACAGCCGAAAACTGTATTTACCAACCTCAAGAGCCGCTTCGTTTCGGCTCCCATCTTAGTAGCCCCTGATCCCACACGGCAGTTCGTGGTGGAGGTCGACGCATCAGAGGGGGGAGCGTAGGTGCAGTTCTTTCCCAACGTGCTGCCTCAGACGACAAGATGCATCCGTGCGCGTTTTTTTCGCATCGGTTGATCTCCTGCAGAACGCAATTATGACATTGGTAACAGAGAATTGTTGGCCGTCAAATTAGCATTAGAGGAGTGGCGTCACTGGTTGGAGGGGTCAGGGGTACCTTTCATCGTTTGGACCGATCATAAGAACCTAGAATACATTAGAACTGCCAAAAGACTCAATTCCAGGCAGGCTCGGTGGGCACTTTTTTTCGTTTTTTTTTCCTTAGAAGGGGTAACGCCTCCGCCCGGATGCCCACCGAATCGCTTATTTGTGCCGGAGGAGTTACGGTCCAACGTTATTCAGTGGGGTCACTGCTCTAATGTAGCTTGTCATCCAGGGATAAGCCGAACCAAGGGTTTAGTTAAGCAACGATTCTGGTGGCCACTTATGGCTCGCGACGTTCACAATTTTGTTTTGGCTTGCTCAGTTTGCGCCAGTGGTAAGTCGTCTAAACCGACCTCCGGATGGGCTTCTTCAGCCGCTGTCTGTCCCTTCGAGACCCTGGTCCCATATCGCTCTAGATTTTGTTACCGCCCTCCCGCCCTTCTAATGGCATGACGGTTGTTTTAACCGTAGTGGACCGATTCTCGAAGGCGGCACATTTCATTCCCTTGCCCAAATTACCTTCAGCCAAGGAGACCGCGGTCACTGTTATTGATCACGTCTTTCGGTTACATGGCCTCCCGGTAGACGTGGTTTCTGACAGGGGATCCCAATTTGTATCCAAATTTTGGAAGGAGTTTTGTAAATTGCTAGGAGCGACGGTTAGTCTGTCTTCGGGTTACCACCCTCAGAGCAACGGTCAGTCTGAGCGAGCCAAACCAAGATTTAGAGTGAACATTGCGATGTTTAGTCTCCAAAGAATCCTTCTTCCTGGAGCCAACAACTCTCTATGGTTGAGTACGCTCATAACTCGTTACCAGTGTCATCCATGGGCCTCTCTCCGTTTGAATGTAGTTTAGGTTACCAGCCACCTATTTTTCCCAGTCTGGAATCTGAAGTCGCGGTCCCCTCCGCTCACACTTTTGTCCAGAGGTGCCACCGCACGTGGACCAGAGCCCGTGATACTCTTCTCCAAGTGAGGGTGCGTACCAAGGCCAAAGCCGATCGCCACACGGTCTAAGCCTCCCGTATACGTCGTGGGTCAAAAAGTGTGGCTTTTCTACTACGAACATTCCTCTCCGTTCCGTTTCTAATAAGTTAGCTCCCAAGTTTTATTGGCCCGTTTCCTGTCACCAAGATCATTAGTCTGGTGACAGTCTGCCTCAAACTACCTCCGGCGTACAGGAGGATTCATCCCGCCTTCCATTTGTCCAAAATTAAACCTGTGTTTTATTCACGAATTAACCCAGCCCACCCCGGTTCCCCCCCCCGCCGCATCTCGTAGATGGGGAACCCACTTATTCGGTTAATCGTATTCTGGACTCGAGACGGAGGGGACGAGGATTCCAGTACTTGGTGGGACTGGGAAGGTTACGGTCCGGAGGAGAGGAGTTGGGTACCTGCTAGGGACATACTGGATCACTCCCTGATTGATGATTACAATCGAAGGTAGGGTCGGCTGGGAACGCCGGAGGCGTTCCTAGAGGGGAGGGTACTGTCACGGTTGGTAAACCGTGGTCTCAGGTTTTTACTATGTGGGTGGAGTTTGGTGTGTCGCTCGTCTGCACTGATTGTTTCATGTGAGCGTCGCCGTTGATTGTTCATTTGCACCAGCTGTTACTCAATCACCTGATCCCTATTTATTGCCCTGTCTTTCGTCTTGTGTTTGTCAGAGCCTGTTTTATGCAGTTTCCCGTCTGGTTGCCTGGTTCTCGTCCTTGTTTCTCTGTGCTGTTTGATTCGCTGTTGTCTTCCCCGGAACCCCGTCCACTCTTCACCACCGGATGCACCTACTACCACCACGGACTGCTCATCTCAGGCCTGTGTCACGCTCTCCTGCTGCATCTACTCACCGCCACCTCCTGGACCATCGTCTGCCATCGCTGTTACCACCTGTTGTTTCCCTTGGACTCAGTTATACATTCCTGTTCTCAATAAACATTACATTTAACTCTTGCATTTGCTTCCTCACCCATTTGTTACCGTTACAGTGACCAGTCTTGGGCTGCAGGATGATATGGCTGACAACAAGTTAGTATTACAGTTCTATATAATTTTAACATGTTTCTTTGGAATTATATTCACTATGAAAAGTACTTCACAGATATTTGAATTTAATGTTTTATTTTTTTTTTATTTAATGTTCATCTGAATTTTATGTTTTACTTTATGTTTTTATACACTGATTATGGTTTAGGAAGGGAATTCTACTTCCTGCAAGTGGATTTTGCAGCATTATAGGCAGGGCTGAACTGGGGTTCAAATTCACCCCTGGACATATCCAGCACACGAGTTTCCCCATGAAAGTTTTGCTGGATTGTATTTTTGTCAGATAGAAATGCACTTGACAGTAAAGCAATGATTTTGAGCTAGAATGCAAAAAAAATGGACCTACTTCTAATAGATACTGTCATCCTTTCCTCATTGCAAACCTGTATGACTTACTTTCTTCTGTGGAACACAAAAGAAGATATTTTGTAGAATGTTACCAAACCATTTTGCTTATACCCTTGATTTCTACTGTATGGCCAATGTCTTAAATTTCTCAAATTATCTTCTTTTTTTATGTTCCACGGTAGAAATAAATTCATACAGGTTTGGAATGACATGATGTTGAGTAAATGGTCATTTTCATTTTTGGGTGAACTATCCCTTTAAGAACTTTAATATGTGTAAATAATACACACCTAATTTATATAAGACACTTTAATCTGGGTCTAACTGAATCAACATTTTACTTCTATTAAAGTTCATTAGAACTAAAAATTCCTCATCTAAAGAGAGGAGTTCTTGCTTATAATTAGTAGGCCTATTAGTAAGATGGTGGTCACAAGAAGTAAAACCATGGTAAATTACTATTTTCAATAAACCACAACCCTATGTGTTGGTGTTTTTTTTTCTTTTTCAGTTTACCTCTTCATGCAGTTTACATCGTCGTGGCTGTTTACAGCCAGCATCACTACAGAACCTTTAATGTTCTCATATATCACACGACTATAACAATAATTTTGCGTCACATCTGAATGGATGAAGCGATTTATCGCTGTTATCACTTTACATTGTGGCGCAAGCAAAGCGCTGTGCAGGAGACTGGAGATTACGCTTTTGCGCGTGGCTGCCGGATGCATTGCGTAGCGCCGGTTCACACTTTTGGAGTATTTGTTTTTTGCAGTTCGCTGTAATTGAAAACAATGCCTAATGTGGGGGAGGTCTCCCTTACTTTGGAGATCGGCTCACTACTCGACCGGTCTACCGGTCCGGGAATGTCCCGGTGCTCCCGTAGGCATTTGAGCGGAGCTCTCTCACTGCAGCGGACACGCGCACTCAGTTGATGATGGGCGGGAAAAGCTAGAATGACAAAAGTGATAATGCACCAATTACAACAAAGAGTTTCACACAACTGTATGGGACACCATTAAAGGGGAAGCTATATGATAGTAGATTACGGAAGTGGGTATACGCAAATATTGATCCTTAGAAGTCGTAATACGCAAACAGCCAGGGGAAAAAGTAAGCATACGGCATATACTTGCTGCCCCGACTACACCACTGGATTGTGGGCAATTTAAGCCATTAGACTGTGCATTGGTTCTCACTTCAAAAAAAGAACCTGAAATAGTAGACTGAATAGTAGACATCTCAGGACTTTTGGCATACTCTTTTCAACATACTATGCTTTGGGACATGCTTTCTAATCTCACATACTATTTAGGATGGATAGTATGAACACTGAGACGCAGGGAAAGACTTCAAAGGCAGCGTTTTTGTAGGAAGGCACCTCCAGAAACAGTTATGGACAGGCTTCTGAGGCAGCAACAAACGTCGTTGCTAGGTTACCAGCTGCATGTTACCGCCACCTGGTGTATTCAGTCAGTGTATGATTTCATTTAAAGGGGTCATGTGATGCTGCTAAAAAGAACATTATTTTGTGTATTTGGTGTAATGAAATGTGTTTATGCGGTTTAAGGTTAAAAAAACATTTTCCACATACTGTACATTATTGTTTCTCCTCTATGCCCCGCCTTCTGAAACACATCGATTTTTACAAGGCTCATCATTCTGAAAAGCAAGGTGTGCTGTGATTGGCCAACTATCCAGCGCGTTGTGATTGGCCGAATAACTCAACAATCTTACGAAAAAAATGTTACACCTCTTAACATATTGTGATGCCTTGCTCGGCCGGAGTGACGAGACATAAACATAAAACCCATTATAAACGTGATATAAACATGATTTGTAGTCGTGTCTTCATTTGGAAGGCAAAAATAAAGTAGTTTCGCTTTCTCTACGAAACAGCGTCACACACTGCTGCCTTGAGTGAGCAGAGGCCGGAAGCCTAGAGTGAACCGCGGCCGGCTTGAGTGAGCAGAGGTGGACGGCTTGAGGCGGATTCTACGAAGGAGCGTACCTTGTGCATGCAGCAACCACATGTGACAACTCCGAGCCGTACTCAACTTAATCCACAGTGAAAGCCCATTCTGCGATCCACAGTGCAAAGTTGATGTATTTCCTCAGCGAAAAGCACGGATAAGCCCCAGGCATGACGAAGCGAATATCGTCCTCTTTTGGAAGGCCAAACAAAGTAGTTTCGCTTTCGCAGTGAAACACACAGCGTCTATACGACATGGCGGCGGCGGCAACAACAATACTAAAACGAGAATAAAAGGTATGCCTTCTTTCTTTGCGTGAACATCTGGGCGGTGTTATGCAAATCTTCCCACATACTGACTTAGATATGTGGGGGCGTGTTAGAACGAGCCGCTTCAGGGGGTGTGGACGAGTCTCAACTTTTATAAAGAATATCTCTTTGGTTTTGAGACTTTAGTCTTTGCAACTTTACAAATCTTCTTTGATCACCAAGAGCTTGTAACACTCCAAAGAGAAAGGAAAATTTGAAATCGCATCATATGACCCCTTTAATTAAAATGTCATGTATTATGACATAATACAGTCATGTATTAACTCTATGATGAACAGAGGTCTGTGCACTGGTGGAGAAGGTTGAGCATGGCAGCTACTTTTTACTAAGGCTAAATAGAAGCACAGAGGTAAGTCTTAATTGAAGGTTAGGTAATTGTTCTCATTTTCTAAACAAATATTGTAAACAGCAATACTGTTTATTTTTATTTTATTATTACAGTATTACTGTTCATTATTGTATATACTTTCAATATCCCCTAGGCAATTATAATAGAAAGATTACACAGTAGCTAGTGTTATATTTAATAAAATATTTTATTAAACATTATTATTATACATATTATACATTCCCAAATGAGCAGTCTTTCAGTTTTATTTACTATTCCCAACAGTGCTTGCCAGTTTATTCCATCTGCAACCAAACAGTCCCACTCCTATGTATCTTTTTTTTTTTTAAGTGGGTGTCACACGGTCTGATTTCCGGCTGAGTTGTGTGTCCATAGCCCTTCTCCAGCTCCTGGACCAGAGGCGGGTTCATGGGTAGGGTCCAACCATTGAACTACTAGTCTTCCTTTTCTGGCTGGCCAGTGGAAGCTCCTACTGTGTGGTGTCCAGGGCGTTTGACATGCACACATCCACTGTTCACCAGCTCATCCATCGAGTGGCAGGGGCAATGACACATCTGACACTACATCTGATTAGCGTCCCAAACACCTTGGATGCACAAAGGGAGGTGGGTGAGGGTTTCAGGCAGCTGGCAGGGCATCCAGCTTTTCAATTGTCAATTGGTGCCATTGATGGATGTCACATCCGGATCAAAGCACCTGGAGAACCCCATGCTCAGTGCTACAGAAACCACAAACTGTTTCCCTCAATCCAGCTGCAGGCTGTATCTGACCACAAAGCCAGGTTTGTTGATGTCTTTGTTGGCTTTCCTGGCTCTGTGCACGACTCCAAAGTCCTCCGACACAGCCCCCTGTATAACAATAATACCTCCTACTAGATGAAGGATACAACACCTTTTAGAAGACCACCACCCCCCTGTTGACATCCTTCAAGCAGCCTGTAAGAGGAGTGGCACAACAGATATTTGGAAAAAGATTAAAATAAAATTACACATTACAAATGTGATTTTTTTGCCCAGCCCAAGCATCATTACATGTTTCTTATATTTAAATTGAATTTAAATAATCACTCTGGGGGCTTTACATGTTTAATGCTTATCATGCCAAAGCCCACTCAGTCATTGAGCGAGCATTTGGCATTATGAAGGCCAGGTGGAGGGCCATCTTCTTCAATGCCCTAGAGGTTGACACTTCATTCGTCCCAGATGTTGTGTTGGCATTGTGTTATATAACATCTGTATTGGCAATGATGACATTAAGGCAGTAGAAGAAGACCAACCTGAGCAAGAAGAAGAAGTGGCTGGGGAGACTATAAATGGAAGTGCTCTGCGTGATCGCATTGCTGCACAACTGTCCGCCCTGCAGGATCATGTTGTTGATCATGATTACAATGTACAATATTGTGATGTTTGTAAGTTTTATAATCAAATCAAGAAGCAAGCACAGACACGAGTGTATATATTTTTAATCTCTTTTACTACCCTCTTCTTTCTCCCTTCACCACTGCCATCTTGTGGTTACACATTGCCTCTGCAGACACAACAAATATAATTAAACATATAAATACAAACAAGATTGATCTTACCTTTTATCTTCATTTCACATGTCTGACCACCTTGTTATTATTGTATTTGTTTTTATGTTATGTTTGTTTGCTCAATATTCTTACTCACATTACATGTCATTATTGACAAACTATTCTCTGTTTGTCACTGTAAAACTGCTTTGACACAATCTGTATTGTATAAAGCGCTATGCAAAATGAAGGTGACTTGACTTGACATAAGTAAGTATTGAATAAATTAGAACATATTTAAATTAAATTAAACCTATTGAGATTGGAACCTCAGAAAATAAAACCTTATCTCAATTTAAGTATATTTATTCCCAAATTCTCTCAATTTACTGTTATACTTTTATATCAAAACAAAACCACTGCAGTACAAACACAAGTAAACAAACTTATTTTAACGTAACTTAAATACATAACTTACATAAAAAAACATACACAATTTAGTTTTTCTTAACAAGAGTCTCAAGTAAATGGAGAAGTCTGTTGGCCCTCTCATCTGCAGCCTTTTGCCTGGCTTCTTCCCTGCCTTCCTCTCTGGCCATTTCCTGCCTGAACATTTAAATGAGGCTCCTCTTCTTAACCCTTCATCTGCTTGGTTCAGGCTCTCTGTCTTCATTGAGGGGCAAGGGAGAGGCATTTGAAGGCCCAGGCTCCCCACAGGTGGAAGAGGCCTGGGACATTGAGGCAAGCAGCACTGGAGGAGTAACTGAATGCTTCTGACCCAAAGCCTCATCCATTAGGGTGAACCAGGGCCATAATGCACCTGTATCCTCTCCCTTGTCCACCCCACTTCTTCCGGGCTTGTTGTTGTGTTACTTTTCCCTCCAGTCCAATTGTCTGAATCACTTTTCTTGAGAAAATTCAGTGAGATTAAAAGTTTAAAAACATATCGATAACCTATCCCTGTAAAGCATGCATTATTAACTCACAAAGGAAATATTAAATAATATAAGCTTTGAGCAGTGATGGGCAGTAGCGTCGCTACAGTTAGTGATGCTAGTAGTTTAACTACATTTCTTAGTAGCGTGGTGGTAGCATTTTTCAGTTTTCGTATGCAGCCCAGTTTGCTTTTTGAATTGCGTTGTGTTGTGAGCTTATGTTTGCTTTTTTAATTGCCTTGTGTTGTAAGATTATGTTTGCTTTTTTAATTGCGTTGTGTTGTGATCTTTGTGTTGTGCATTGTGTTGTGAGGCTTTTGAATGGTAGTGTATATAGTTACAAAAGTTGTTAAATAAATGCTGGGTTTTTTTTATTCATCAAAGAATCCTGAAAAAAGTTTCACAGGTTTCCAACATTGATGATAAATCAGCATTGCATAAAATGTAGTTTAAAGTATAATACATTTTTGATTAAATAAAATAGTAATGTATCCAACCCTTAGACATATATATAAGTAATTATTATTATTTTTTTTTTACATTGCCCGTTTTACATTTGAGCCCCCTGCCCCTGATGAACTCTCTGCACGTCCCTGGACGACAGTCAAGACAATAAAACTCATTCAAACACAATCCAATATTACTAAAATTACACATTATTTATACATAAACATCAGATTAAACATCAAAAGTATCTCAAAATTACTTTATCTTGCTGGAATTTAGTGCTAATTCTAAATCATGTTACTTTCTACTGGGTGTCTGTTAGAGATCACTACACTGGAGCAGAGAGCACTATGAATTGTTCTACACGCACACAGGAATTGAAATTTAAAACTTAAAGGAAATGGCTCAAAGACCATTTTGCTTGTTGCTTCAAGCACATCATTCTGCGCGCGCGATGCGCATAAGCGCTTTGTGCCGCTCTGTATTGGAGCCTTTCATGTTATAATACTTTTGCGGAATGAAAGACTGTTAATAGCCTTTATTGTTCTGTCTTATCTATCATATGTTGCTGCCTCATTACTGTGCTATAAATGTAAAAGAAATTTATCTAATTTATTGCATATATTTATATATAATTATTTACTTGTCTTTCATGAATGTATATTACAATACAAAGAGCAATGTGTAACATTTCACCAGTTTTCACCTATTTACTTTTATTTTTTCCCCCACTAAATTATTTTATAAAATTATTATGAACTCATCATTTTTGTAGAGTAACTTTTGCTGTTGAATTATCCACTAACCTAGTTTAAAATAGTATTTTTCTCATAGATTATGATTAAATATTTTTAATTTGTTTTTGTTCTTTTAATATATAATGAATTTGTCTATATTTAGTAGATTGTGTTTAATACACAAAAGAGTGATGATCAGGTCAACACACACAGAGGTAAAGGAAAAAAAAAACTGTGCTGGTATCGGATCAGTATTGGTATTGTCCGATACTCAGAACTTTTAGTATCAGATCGGGATCAGTTCTAAAAAAATTGTATGTTTTTTTTTGTTTTGTTTGTTCTGTCACTCTCATTCCGTTACACTGTGGAAGCTTCTGTCACAAAAACAAATTCTGTGTATGTGTAAACATGCCTGGCAATAAAAGTTAATTCTGATTCTGATTCTGATTCTATAGTGAAATATATAATCAGTCTGACTTTGTCTGGAAACAGCTGCTAAAACCAACAGGTTTTCTTGTTGACCATGTGCTGTTTTAGTTAAGTATTTGATGGGCTGTTGAATATATTAAATTTTTGTGAATTTTTTTTTTGTGATTTTATTGACATCGTCACAAAAATCTAAATTTAGTGCAACATTTACATGTAGATTTAAATATAAACACAAGGGGCCCAGGGTGGGTTTTTTTGTGGGTAAGCCCACAGTGAGTCGCCCGCAGAAAATACTCATAGGGCCCCAAATGACCAAACTGCTATGGGCCCTGCATGGGCTAACCCACAGAGGGCCCAGAGTGGGTTTTGTGTGGGCAAGCCCATCTTGGGACAAGATGAAAACCATCATGGGTGCCCAAAAGGGCAAAACCGTTGTGAGCCCCGCATGGGCTAACCCACATGTAGGGTGGCCATATGCACCGTTCATATGGGACACATCCCGGCCAGGTTTTTAATATTGCCTAAAATATCCAGGTTTTGGCTGTTTGCACTGTTCAGGTCGATCGTTGTGTGACATTCATGAGCGCTATAGAGAGCAGAGAAGATGGCTCCTTATCCTTTTGAATTGCTCTCGCACCTACTTTGGTGTCTTTTTTTGATAGGTGCGTAGCGACGCTTTAAGTCAAACGAACGAACAAATACATGCGCATATCTGCATCGATTTGATCGTTCCCAGTAGATCTCACCTTCTCATGCACAGCCTCACGATTGGTTGGTTATGTACAATACCTGCATGTTATTGGTCAAACTCCTTTGGATGTTTTAGGCAATATTAAAATCCTGGCCTGGACGTGTCCCATATGAGTGGAGCATATGGCCACCTTATACACATGGGGCCCACATGGGTTTAGTGTGGGTTTGCTCTGCCCACACTCACCGTCCCACAGAAAACCTGCAGTGGGCATGTTTGCTGATACCTTCAGTGTGCAAGGATCTTAAGTGTTTGAAGGCAAAACCTTATTTGTTTGAGTATGTAACAGAATATTGAGCAAGTTTGGTGACATAGTGGTAAATTTAGTAGTAAACAAACTTAGTTGTGTCCCAATGACGCATTAGACGCTATATGCAGTATGCACTCTACCGCTATACTGTAATTTCAGAAGGGTAGTAACATCCTAAATAAAGCACTAACATTATTATTATTATTATTATTATTATTATAAAGTAAATAATAATAGTAAAAACTAAATTTTGAAAAATTATATTTTATTCATATGTTAAGCTACATCCTCTGAAAGTCATTTAAAAAAATAAATAAATACATACATAAAAAGACTTGGTGGAAAAGGTGGTGGTATTATTGTTGTCTATAATCGGCAGTTCAACATGAGCTGTGTCAACATGTGCTGTGACCATTCCTCAGTTTTCTACATTTAAGTGCTTGGTCTTAAGTGTCTTTTCCTCTACTTCTGCAATCATTGCTACTGTCTACAAACCTCCTAATATTAAGTAACATGCAGCTTTTATGTCTGATTTTGCTGACTTTTTGACAATGCTGACTCCGAAGTTCCATAGAATCCTTATTGTCGGGTACTTCAATATTCATGTGGACCAAAGTGACTCTGTTATGGCAAAGGAATTTCTATCATTAATGGACTGTTTTAATTTTTCGCAATTGTTCACAAGTCTGACGCATTGCAAAGAACATACACTGGATCTTGTGCTTACAAATGGCACATTTGCATCTCAGCTATCATCTGTTGATATTGGTCTGTCGGACCACTCAGCTGTCTTTTTTGATTTGGAATTATATCGACCAAGTGTGCGTGCCACTCGATCTGTAACATTCCGGAAGTGGAAATCTATTGATAAAACAGCTTTTTCGAATTCTGCTGTTTCCATCTTAGGTGATTTGCATTTAACATCGTTAGATGAGAAAGTTTCACAGTTGAATAATACTCTTATTGCAAACTTAGGCACCTTTGCCCCTTTGAGGACACGCAAGGTTACGTTTGCTCATTCGGCCCCATGGTATAATGAAAATCTGCGCATTAAGAAGGCTGCCTGTTGGAAAATGGAGCGTAAATGGCATCTCACTGGTTTGAATGTATACCATCTAGCTTTGGAAGGACCTTCTGGGTGATTACAGAGGACTAATTAAGACTGCAAGATCTGCTTATTTCTCTCAGACTATTGAAAACAACCAAGGAAACCCAAAACACTTGTTTCAAACTATAAATTGTCTGCTTCAGGTTAATGCTGTTTCCACCATGCCTGTTTCTCAGCAGTTATGTAATTCATTTCTTCATTTTTTTAATTCAAAAGTTGATAATGTTCGTAAACAAATTTCCATTTCACCTGTTTCTATTACCACATGTCACTGTTCACTGGAGTTCACTGGTGTTCTTTTTACCAACTTTTCTCAACTTGCTACTGAGACTCTCAAATGGGAGGTATCTAGCATGAAATCTACCACTTCCTTGCTTGACCCTATTCCCACTAGCTTATTTAAATCTTGCTTTGATGCTTTGTGTCCTGCTGTTCTTAGTATTATAAATGACTCCTTACAGACTGGGGTTGTTCCAGCAGCATTAAAGATTGCTGCTGTAACCCCTGTACCAAAAAAAGAAAATGTTGCACTGGACTAATTCAATAGCTTTCGTCCTATTTCAAATCTCCCGTTTTTGGCAAAATTACTTGAGCGTATTGTTGCTTCTCATTTGGTTAACCATCTCACTGTTAATCTTTTTGAACCTCTTCAGTCATTTGTTAATGGCTTCTGACTCTTATTCTTCTTGATCTAAGAGCCGCGTTTGATACTGTGGATCACCATCTATTACTTACTAGTCTTGAAAAAGTGTTGACTTTATTAAGGTGGTTGAGGTCTTATTTTATTGACCACTCCTAGTTTGTTTCTATGGGTGGTTATAGGTCTGAGATTAGCTCTGTCACAACTGGCATCCCTCAGGGGTCAGTTTTAGGTCCTTTACTTTTTAACATTTATTTGTCACCTTTAGGCCACCTTTTGAGATCGCTCGGCCTTCATTACCATTTGTATGCAGACAACATGCAGATTTATATACATTCAAAACCTCATGAGTGCCTAACGTTGCTTATAATAATTAATATAATTAATAATTTCTTGTGTTTGAATGGTGGTAAAACTGAAGTTATGCTCATTGGTTGCCGTTATCAAATTTCTAAAGCTGGTTGTCAGTCCCTGACTCTTGACGGCTCTGTCTTGGAAATCCAGAGTCGAGTGAAGGAACCTTGGAGTTCTCTTGAGAAGGGTCTGGCTGCAGGCTTGCACTTGCACTTGTACTCTCAGACACTTGTGCTTCCGCTAGGACGTCACTTGCAGTCTTTATTTTTTTATTTTGTTCTATTTATTGATAACTTTTTGTTTGAATCTCTCAACATTTTACAACAGTAGCCAGGTGGTGAAGACAAGAAAAGAAACTAAATTACAATGTCACTTGCAATCACCACTTGCACTCTCCGCTACCTGTGATGTCACTTGCAATCAACACAAATCGTGCATGTTGCCAATGGAGACAAGACGCTGTGGTGGTGATTAAACGATTAAAACTAAATTAGTAGGCCTACTACTATAATGTACAGGGACCTGCAAGAAAAAGACAAGACCAGCAAATCCGTGGCCACAGAACAGCAGAATATGAACGCAATGCAAAAAGTGTTTCGTTAAGGGTTTTCCTCCCGTAGAAAAAACAAACACATAATATGGCTTAATGTATTAAGATACATTAAGTTCAATTAAAAGACCAAATTCGATATATAGTTATTATTTAATGTACTACAAGGCAAGCAGATGGCTATGAACACAATTGCGCAAACTTTGTCCTCCCATACAGCAAAACGCTTAATGTGGCCTAATAACAGACTAAGATGATAAAGACAATTCAGTAGGCCTAGCCTATATGTTCTTGTTTTTGACTCAACGTTTATATAGACCAGCAAAATATGAACGTGCATTATGAAATGCTATTACTTGATTTTAAAAGGATCAACTCTGTACAGGCAGTAGACGAGTACAGAACGCAGTGCGTATAAATTGTACATTAAACGTTTTCCTCCTATAGAAATCATTATAAATAAAACACATAATGTAGCTTAATGGACAAAGACAGTGATATAAACGAGTTGTAGACAGTTTATTCTATATGGAAAAATGCTTAACGGGAAACTTTGCGTGTTGCATTTATTCTGGGCTCACCTGCTTGCCTGTACATTATGTATTTTTTATTTTTTTATATAATTTTTTTTCTTTATTATGTGTTTATAGTTGTACAGTAACAAAACCGTGGTACAGGTGTCCCATAGCAGTATACACAGTCATCCATCATACAGTCCATCATACAGTTATACAATAATAGTTCAAGGGTTGAATGAAGGGCAATAGCTCCAGTCCAAACAAAAATCAAGAAATAAAGACAATCAACATACTTTCCTCAAAGAAATTCCAAAGAGGGGACCAAACACGCCAAAGTCATTAGACTTCGGGTGTAAATCACAGGTTAGTTTTTTTCTAAAGGTAAATATGTGGCAACTTGACTCAACCACATATTGACGGAAGGGACATGCTCGATGGGACCACAACAAAAGTATACATTTTCTCGCCAAAAAGGTACAGAAATGTAACACACTTTCTTGATCGTGGTTGAGATGTAATTCAGCTTTACAGTTCAAGAGATAGATACTTGGGGATAAAGCAAAAGATTTACCAATAATCTTCTGAACAGCTTTATGTATCTCTTTCCAGTAAGTCTTGATCATATCACAGTCCCAAAACACATGCATGACCGTACCAATATTAGACTTACATTTGAAAACACAGTTGGGAAGCATTAGGGAAAGATCTTGGTGGAGGCGAACCGCGTTAAATAAGTCCTGTAAATGAACTTGAAGCTTTGCTCATGTTTGATATTGAGGCGTCTCTAAAGTAGATGCTAGAACAGGCCGAAACCCAATCCTCGTCACTTAGATTAGTCTCCAAAACTTTTTCCCATACTAGTTTCAAAGGGATCTAAGGAGGTAGAAACCGACATTAGACAACATGGCGTAAAAAACAGATATCTTATTTTTAAGAGTGCAGAGTACAGTTGTTTTTCTATGTCAAAGAGATCTAAGCGTATTCTCTCGTCCTTTAGAAGTGATTCCAGAAAATGTCCTAGTTGCAAAAATTTGTAGAAATCCTTATTAGGTAAAATCACTTCTGTTTTAAACAACTGAAAAGATTTGAGATGGCCCTTGTCAAATAGCTGGCCCAGCTCCAAAATTCCCCTCAATCTCCAAGAACGAAAACCAATGTTCTGGATAGCAGGGGGTAGATCAGGGTTGAATTAAATTATTGATGATTTTAAAGATGGGATGCTTGGAATATTCAAATACTTTAAAATATCTTTCCATGCTAGGAGAGTGTTTGATACCGTAAAAATATTAGACACTGATTCAATTTTATGTACATTGTAAATAAATGGTAGGGTACACAACAAATTTGGAAAACATCTCAAAGCCTCAATCCCTACCCACTGTGAGTCCATTCTGTTTAGAAACCAATTGATCATATTTTTAATCTGGGCGGACCAAAAATATAACTGGAAATTAGGGAGTGCGACCCCTCCTAATTCTCTGGGTTTCAGTAAAATAGAAAATTTGAGTCAAGGCTTTTTTTTATTCCAGATAATTTTTGATATAATGGAATTTAAATTTTTAAAGAAAACAGCAGTTAAATAACAGGGCAGATTTTGAAATAAAAAGTTTAACCTAGGTAAAATGTTCATCTTTATGACGTTAATCTTGCCCAATAAAGAAATAGGGAGGTGTGACCAGTCGGACAGGTCCTGAGAAATTTTGGTAACTAATGGGGTGTAATTAGCTTTGAATAAATCACACAAATTTGGGTGTAATGTTTATTCCTAAATATGGAAAACCTGAGGGAGCAGAGCGAAACGGAGACCCCAAAGCAGCTTCGGGGGGAGCATACAGGTATAAGGCCTGAGATTTATTTCGATTAATTTTATACCCAGAGAAAGTACTGTATTCTCTAATAATCGAGAGAATTGTGTCAATGGAAGTCTCTGTATATTTAAAATATAATGTACTCTCACGGGGTGAAGAAACACTCGACAAGAGGTGCGTGAATTAAATGCCCCGGAGGGTGGGTTTATTGATAAGTGAAGGGTGCCTGGTGAAGTGTCCTGATCCGCTTTCTGCTGGTTGGTGCTTCCCGTGTGCTCTCCGTGCTCTTTCGGTGCCAATCAAGGTGAAAGTGGGTGTTCCTGACGTGCTCCAAAGTGTGTGGGCTTTCGTCTGTCGGTCACTACGCTCGCTGCTTTCTGTGAAGGAGGGAGAGGGGGATTAGACCAGTGTTGCATTCGGTTCGAGAACCTCCTCTGAGTGAAACATGTGCTCCTTTTAAATGTGCTGGCTGATGGGGAGCAGCTGTGACCGATCAGCCGGTGACAAGGACGTGCAGGTGTTTTGCTTTGGTTTCCAGGAGCGCACGCTGATTCCTCTGGGAGTGGCTCGTCACATTCCCCCCCCCAAGCGTCGTTCTGGTCCGGCGAACGACATGAAGAAAGTAGGGGTGAAATTAGGGGAGGGTGGGGAATGACCCCTGACAGACCTGCATAAGCTGTCCAGATCGGGGTGAGGCCATCGGCGTTCGCGTTGGCGGCCCCAGCTCGATGGCGGACTTCGAAGTGGAAGTCCTGGAGTGCTAGGACGACCAGCGAGTCACCCTGGCGTTGGTGTCCTTGGCGCGGGGCCATCCACTGTAGGGGCGTGGTCGGTTACCAGGGTGAACTTGCGTCCCAGGAGGTAGTACCGGAGCTCCAGGACTGCCCACCTGATGGCCAGGGCTTCCTTCTCCACGGCGGCGTACTTCCTCTCTGCGGGGGACAGCTTCCTGCTGATGTAGATGATCGGATGCTCCTCACCTTCCTGGATTTGGGAGAGGACCCGCTCCTAGTCCTGTGTCGGAAGCATCCGTCTGCAGCCGGAAGGGGCAGCTAAAGTCCGGGGCGCGGAGTACCGGCGAGGACGTGAGTGCTGCTTTTCACCTGGGAGAAGCTTCTTCCGCCGACGGGGTCCAGCATACTTTCTCCTCCGCTGCCCCTTCCTGGTCAGGTCTGTCAGGGGGGCGGCTAAAAAGAGGAGAAGTTGGGGATAAAACAACGGTAATACCCCACCAACCCCAAGAAGGCTCGTACCTGGGTCTTTGTCTCGGGTCTTGGTGCAGGGTGGATGGCCTCAACTTTCTTGTCTTGCGGCCGGATGAGTCCTCGGCCGACTTGGTAGCCCAGGTACTTGGCCTCAGAGAGGGCTAGGTGGCATTTGCGGGGGTTGGCGGTAAGTCCAGCCCGCCGGAGCTCCGAAAGCACCCTCCGCAGACGATTCAGATGTTCGTCCCATGCCTCGGAGTGGACCACGACGTCATCCAGGTAGGCGGCAGCGTAAGCTTGGTGAGGCCGCAGGAGGATGTCCATCATCCGCTGGAACGTCGCGGGGGCCCCATGTAGGCGAAGGGAAGGGTCCGGTACTGCCATGGCCACTGGGGGTGGAGAAGGCGGTTTTTCGGCTTTGGCGGCCTCGGAGAGCGTACCTGCCAATAGCCCTTGGTGAGGTCTAGGGTGCTGATATACCGGGCCCTTCCCAGCCGGTCCAGCAGTTCGTCCACCCGAGGCATGGGTACCCGTCGAATGTCGGAGACTTCGTTCAGGCGGCGGAAGTCGTTACAAAAGCGGAGGGTGCCATCCGGCTTTTGGGACCATCACAATGGGGCTGGACCACGGACTCCGGGATGTTCTATTACCCCCAACTTTAGCATCTGTTGGACCTCTTCCTCAATAGCCTGCCGACGAGCCTCCAGGGACTCGGTAGGGCCGTTGCCTAACAATGACTCCTGGGGCGTCCGGATATGATGTTGAATCACGTTGGGTGTACTGCCCGGGCTGAGAGGAGAACACATCCTGGAACTGACTGACAAAGTGCTGCAGCTCCGTCTTCTGGGCAGCCGAAAGGTGGGGGTTGACATCCACAACCACGGGCTCGGTGAGCTCAGGGCAGCTACTTGGTCCCGGGTCCCCACCCATTTCTTTAGGAGGTTGATGTGGTAGAGTTGCTTCCGCCTGCCGTCGTTCCCGGCTGTCTCAGGCGGTAAGTGACCGGTCCAATCCTCTCCACGACCGAGTAGGGTCCCTTCCAGAGGCCAGAAATTTGCAGGCGGAGCTGGGGACCAGGACCATGACGCGATCTCCCGGTTGGAACTCCCGTGGTTGGGCTGCCCGGTCGTAATGACGTTGCTGCGCCTGTTGGGCCCTGGTGAGGTGTCCTGCCATGGGGTGGGAATGGGCCAGCTCTAGAATGGTCTCGGTCTTGGCCCGAGGCACAACTAGTAACCTTTTCTCCTCCCCCCTACGCTGGGCGACACAATACAGCAGGCCATTCTCTACAACAAAATGTGGGAGAGGGTGGGGCCGGGGGAGGAACGTCCTCTCCATCCACGACTCGCACCTGGCTCCAACAGTGCTTGAGTCGGTCGTCCTCCCGCTGTTCCTTGGCGAAAGAGCCCCCCTCCAGCGGCCTGTTGGTAGACATCATAAAACAGATTAGTGGACTGGGAGGGGGCCTCACCTTCTCTCCCACTGTCGGAGGCGAGCAGGGCCGGTCGGCGACGGGGTCCAGGCGGCCGCCTCGGTCTTAGTTGGCTCCCCTTGGGGCTGGCAGGCTGAGTGGCGGCGGACAGCAGCTTCTCGAAAGCCGGGCCAATCCCTTCCGAGCAGTACGGCCACCGGCAGGTCCTTCACCAGGCCTACCTCCACCGGCCAGGTGCCCTGGGGGGATGAAATGACAATCTCACGGGCCGGGTACCTTGGCGAGTGTCTCCGTGCACACAGGTTTATCGGTAGGAGTTTTTTTCCGTCCGCTTCGAGGGGCGCACAGTCGCGACTGGATGAGGGTGACCGCACTGCCTGAGTCCAACAGGGCCCGGAACCGTCTTCAACCAACCTTAACCTCTGCTTCGGGGGCTCCCGCCGGCACCCGTTGGTGAAGGATGCAGCCTGCCAGCCAGGCTCGCGGAGGCGACAGTGGTTCTGCACTGGGCATGGGCTCATCTCGCGGTGGGGGAACCGTCGGCCTGCTGACTGGTCGCGCGCGGTGCCTTCGAGCGAGCGGGCGTCGCTCCTGGACCACCCTCCGGGGAATGGCAGCAGCCGGTCCCCTGCCCCGCTGTGATGGACAGCATCCGCCAGCTCGATCGCCTCCACCAATTCCCGGAAGTCACGTGGGTTCCTCATGCCGACGGCCTGTCGGTGGGCGCGAGTCAGTGCGCGCAGGAGTCGCGATCGACCACCACTCGTTCCGCTACCTGCGTTGGGGTGGGGTTTCCTTCCAACAGCCAGTGCTGGGCGATGCGGCTGAGTTCGGCCGCCTGGGCACGGGCTGGCACCCGGGGCTTGTATTCCCACTCGTGGAACTGCTGGGTGGCGCTCACAGGAGAGAGGCCCAGCCTCGCCAGGATCTCTCTCGCTTAACTTCGATATAGCTGTCGGCACTTGTCAGGGGGAGCGAGAAGTACGCCCTCTGTGCTTCACCGGTGAGGAGGGGTGCCAGCGCACGTGCCCACTCGTCCTCTGGCCATCCCTTTCGGTGGGCGGTGTTTTCAAAGACCTGAAGGAAGGCTTCCACATCGTCATCGGCCGTCATCTTAGGTAACAGACGCGGGTGGCTTGTGCCCGAGGCTCAGGTAGCGGAACGCGCTGGGCCGCGGCCGCCCGGACGGCGGCGAGTTCATCCTCCGTCCTGCCCAGGCGAGTGGCGAGGTTGTTCCGCTATTTGCTGCTGGCGGATGCTTACTTCAGCGAGGCGTTGTAAGACGTCCTCCATCGCGGGGACGCGCAAGCCGAAAAACGTGGTGCTGGTGACAGAAACAGGGAAAAAAAGGAAAAAAAATTAGGCGTTGGGGCGGTGATCTTGTCGGTGATTCCACACTGTAATGCCCGCATTCTCCACCACTGTCACGGGGGTGAAGAAACACTCGACAAGAGGTGCGTGAATTAAATGCCACGGAGGGTGGGTTTATTGATAAGTGAAGGGTGCCTGGTGAAGTGTCCTGATCCGCTTTCTGCTTGTTGGTGCTTCCCGTGTGCTCTCCGTGCTCTTCGGTGCCAATCAAGGGGAAAGTGGGTGTCCTGACGTGCTCCAAAGGGTGTGGGCTGTCGGTCACTCGCTGCTTTCTGTGAAGGAAGGAGAGGGGGATTAGACCAGTGTTGCATTCGGTTCGAGAACCTCCTCTGAGTGAAAAACATGTGCTCCTTTTAAATGTGCTGGCTGATGGGGAGCAGCTGTGACCGATCAGCCGGTGACGAGGACGTGCAGGTGTTTTGCTTTGGTTTCCAGGGCGACGCTGATTCCTCTGGGAGTGCTCGTCACAGTACATTATGTATTTTAATAATGTAGAGAAGCATATTGAGTTTGGCCTTTATCATCTTAGTCCATTCCCAGAAAGCAAGCAGTTTTGGCCCAGATCCGGCCCACATCTGGCCCATATGGATCTGGGCCAACACTTTTTTGCTGTCTGGGTTATGCCACATTTTGCGGTATGTGAGGAAAATACTATATACATATTCATTATATTAATAAACTGTATATTTAATTTGATATTTTAATAGCACCTTAATACATTAAGCCATGTGTTTATGTTTTTCTATGGGAGGAAAACGCTTAGCGAGAGACTTTGTGCAAGCGTTCATATTCTGGTGTTCTGGCCACGGATTTGCCGGTCTTGTCTTTTTCTTGCAGGACCCTGTACGTACTGAATTAGTTTTAATCGTTTAATCACCACCACAGCTTCTTGTCTCCATTGGCAACATGCACGATTTGTGTCGATTGCAAGTGTCGCAGGTAGCAGAGAGTGCAGGTAGCGATTGCAAGTGACATTGTAATTTAGTTTCTTTTTTCTTGTCTTCGCCACCTGGCTACTGTTATAAAATGTTGGGAGATTCAAACAAAAAGTAATAAAAAATTCAACAAAATAAAAAATAAGGACTGCTATTGACGTCACTAGCGGAAGCGCAAGTGTCTGAGAGTGCAAGTGCAAGCCTGCAGCCAGACCCTCTTGGTTATCTTTGATGCAACTATGCCTTTTGATTCTTTTGTCCAAAGCACTGTTAAAACCTATTTTTTCCACCTCAGAAATATTGCAAGATTACATCCTATGTTAAATTTTACAGTCGCGGAAATGCTAATAAATTCCTTTGTCATCTTACGGTTGGACTATTGTAACACTCTTTTAGCCAGAGCTTTTAAATCTACACTTTATTAAGTTGCAATATGTACAAAATTCAGCCGCCAGGATCTTAACTAGTACTAGGATTGGCAGTCATATTACTCCAGTGTTAGAATCTCTGCACTGGCTCCCGGTCAGATTTAGAGTGGATTTCAAAATTATGATGCTTACTTTTAAAGTACTACATGGTCTGGCATCACATTACCTTACAGAATTGTTACATCCATACACTCCTAGTCATAGATTGCGTTCCTCTCAGTCAAACTTGTTGGTTGTTCCTCAAACATAGAGCTGAGTATCATCAGCATAACAGAGAAAGCTAACATCGTGTTTCCTGATGGTATCTCCCAAGGGTAACATATGAAGCGTAAAGTGTAACGGCCCTAGTACTGAGCCTTGAGGTACTCCATACTGCACTTGTGACTGATATGATACCTCTTCATTCACTGCTACAAATTGATGGCAGTCATACAAGTACGATTTGAACCATGCTAATGCACTTCCATCAATGCCAACAAAGTTTTCTAGTCTATGCAAAAGAATTTTGTGGTCTATATTGTCGAACGCAGTGCTAAGATCCAATAGCACTAATAGAGAGATACAACCATGATCAGATGATAAGAGCAGGTCATTTGCAACTCTAATTAGAGCAGTCTCAGTACTATGATACGGTCTAAATCCTGACTGGAAATCCTCACAGATACCATTATTTCTCTAAAAAGGGGTATAATTGTAAGGATACTACCTTTTCTAGTATCTTGGACAGAAAAGGGGGATTCGAGATCCATCTGGTTTTTTTTTTTATGAGAGGCTTAATAACAGCCAGTTTGAAGGTTTTGGGGACATATCGTAAAGACAATGACGAATTAATAATAGTCAGAAGAGGATCTATGACTTCTGGAAACACCCCTTTTAGAAGGTTAGATAGAATAGGGTCTAGCATACATGTTGTTGGTTTAGATGATTTAACAAGTTTATACAGTTCTTTCTCTCCTATAGTAGAAAATGAGTTGAATTGTTCCTCAGGCGATCTATAGCACAATATCTGATGCGATACTGTAGTTGACGGCTGCATGGTTACAATTTGATCTCTAATAGTATCGATCTTGGAAGTAAAGTAGTTCATAAAGTCATTACTTCTGTGTGGTTGGGAAATTTCAACACTTGTTGATACTTTATTTTTCATTAATTTAGCCACTGTATTGAATAAATACCTGGGGTTATGTTTGTTTTCTTCTAAAAGAGATGAAAAATAATCAGATCTAGCAGTTTCTTGCTTTTCTGTAGGATATATTACTTTCCCGCCAAGCAATAAAAAATACCTCATGTTTTGTTTTCCTCCAACACCATCAACATCAATTCCATGTGACAGTATTAAATCTAGAGTATGATTTCGACAATGAGTAGGTCCTGAGACGTGTTGTCTAACTCCAATAAAGTTCAGAATGTCTATGAATGCTGATCCCAATGCATCTATGTAATATTGCATCATAGCAATATTAAAATATAATTTATTTTCCTATTCACTTGTTGCCTAATTAACATGCTTTAAGTCCTGGTGTCCTCTAGGACGTGTGAAATTGATGTCCTGTTTAGAAACAGAAAGTCATATTTTGATTTTATTTTCCGGAGATGTTGATTTATGAAAAAACAATGTAAAAAATTAGTCAGATTTAAATGATCATTACAAAATATTATCATATTTCCATAAGAGTGTTAAATCTGATTACTAAATAATGTCAGACATTTCTAAAGACCAAGGAGAGGAAATGGCCAAGGTGAAACTACCAATCATTTGGTATCTCTGGAAATCCCTGAATGTGCTCTTTACAGGACATCCAGACTTAAAACTTGTGTTATGTGAGGTCTGTGTATCATCGCTCATAGATCCTCTGGAAGCCTCACTCCTCATTCCAAATATTTTTTTTTTTTTTTTCTGTGGTGCCTGGGTAACAGTTGGGGGTTCAGTGCCTTGCTCAAGGATCTCATCTCAGTCATGGTATAGAAGGTGGAAGAGAAGAGAGTGTCAAGTCCAGTCATCATTATTTATATCTCGCTTTTTACAATGCAGATTGTCAAAGCAGCTTTACAGTATTAAACAGGGAAATATTGTTCCATTCTCCTCTTCAGCAGTTTAATTCTACGCTGCAACAAAGTCAGATTGTGCAGAGGACTCATCTGGTTCCTGTGGTCTTGTCCTGATGGCCGTCTAGGTGAGGAGGTCTTCGAAGGGGATCTGTCTCTGAGGCTCATCTAGTTGTCCTATAGTCTCCGCTGATATTCAGGGCTGGTTATTTACTCCCCCCATACAATCCCTGCCCTTCGGGTTACAAGTCTGAATCTCTAACCATTAGACCGTGATTGACTGAATTCCTTCTGTAAGTTAAATAATCTTTTTCAACGTTTCGTTTTCTGACTTACAAAAAGTACAGTTATTGTGAACAGTATTAATAAAAAAGTTTAATATAATTAAACAGTTTAATTAAATTTAATTTAAATGTTTATTGATCTTGTGATCGAGACCTGTCAGTTACTTGTAACCTGATTTCTTCAATGTGAGTTTTATTGGAAAAACTTGATGAGTGATACAATCTTTACCAATGGAACCATCATCTAAATGTAAAATTGCTACAGTAAAAACCTATTAATTGGTTAACGGTAAGTTCCCCTACTGTATATTTTTGAAAGTGAAAAAGAATGTATAATTTACAGTGAAAACTGTACAGAGTTCCCTGCGTAACATTTTATATTTTTTTTGTTACCATGATGGAGTTTAGTGGTTGTGCAGGTATTTTCCTTCCCAGCATGTGGAAAAGCTGCTTGTGATGGGCTTTGGTTCATCGTGTATGTGGCTTTCTCATTACCCCCTGTTTTGCAGGTTATCAGTGTTATTACAAAGGTATTAAAACAGATTTCAGTAGCCTACTTCAATAGGTTGTTATATTAACATTATATCAGTTAGTAAAATACAGTTTTTAATGTAAATTTAAGTTAAATCTGTTAAACCTAAAATGTTGCTACCGTATTTTTTTACGGTAAAATTCTGGCAAACAAAATTTTTTATCAAAAATTTTACAGATTCTTTTTAAACTGGGAGAAGTTGGGTGAGTCATTTCTGCATACTATTATGCTTAGACAGACTTGTGGGTAAAATGTGCTTCAAAGCGTCAAAATGGACAGCATAATCTGAAGCTGTCTGTTGCTATGATGTAACCACTGATCTATAGCATAGAACATAGAGAGAGAGAGAGAGAGAGAGAGAGAGAGAGAGAGAGAGAGAGAGATCGTCATATATAGATCAGTGGATGTAACTAAATTAACTGAGTCGCTGCATCTATGACGCCAGCAGGAAATTGAAAAACATCACAAAACAGTTGATTGAAATAACTGTAGGACTGTTGACTAAGTGTTTCGTGATCCCAAACTGCTGTAGCCCATTCTAATGCCGTCCTAATAAGCAAAGTCATACTAAAAGAACACTTCATATGGTCTTGAGCAGATAATTTTGATACTCTATGGTAGAGAAGAGTTGAGGGACCACTGCTGGATCCACGCCGGTTAAATTATTCTATAAGGAAGAGGTAGGCAGAGTGGATTCCATTCGCATTATGCAGGTCTTTATTACAGGATCTGCGCTTCAAATCCAAACCATAGTCACGATTTTCAGCCAGGTCACATGCTTAAAAACACTTTTTAATTAGTTATAATTAATAAACATACGATGTAAATGAACGCATGTAAATGAAGCGACGTCAACCGATTTTAATTATTTTTTACTGACCAGATAGGGAATACAGTCGACGCACTCACGTTGAAATATTTTCAGAAAGAACGGGGACATTTTTTTTTTGACAAAAATAAATAAATTAATTAAAAATCACCCAACCCAACAGGTAGTAGCAGCAGAAGTAGTAATTTGGTGGAAGCGTCTAAGTGAATTATATTGGCTTCGTCTGAAATCGCATACTAAGAAAGAAGTTAAATAAAAGCTTGCGTGGTCCCTCGGTTATTTCAATGATGTTTTTTGTCATCTCTGTCTGGTCAACCCTGTGGTTCAACCACTTTATGAATAGCCTACATGTATACACATATAATCTGAGGCTTTTATTGCGTTGTAATCTCCCTGTTATTTCCGCCTCTTGGGGCCTAACATGTGCCAATCAGCGCGCTTGTCTTCTTATAAGCCAATCCGAAGGCGTCTTGTCTTTAGTGCGGACCAATAGGAGCAGAGACAGCGTGGAGCTTCCTTTTCCAGCAGAAGTGAACTATCTGACCTAGCGGCTGGGTGCAAGGAATGCTGCAGTGCACTCTACGTGGATATGGGAGGGATGGGATTGATTAGGATTGCCCAACAGTGTCGAGATCGTATTGCAGTATAGATAGTAAACATTAGATTTTTCTTTTAAAACGAATACGTGTTGTATTTGAAGCGTTTGGGTAGGAATGATGTATGTGATTTTTGAAATCACTTGCAGCATAGGATTATCGAATGATTATCGAGATCCATATTTCTGCAAATCACGCTCTGCTTAAAGCCGCCACGGTCCAAGCAGTTCTCTGCAGAAACACAAAACATCGGTGCACCTTTAAGGGAAAGCTAGGATCGACTGCTGCCTGTGCTTTTATTATTATTATTTGTACCATAAGTCATCTCATGCTTGCCCTGCAGAACCGAACAGAACATGTTTTCAGTGCGGATCGTCACGGCGGATTATTACATGAGCAGTCCGATCAGAGACCTGGACGTCTGTTACTCTGAGTTGAGAGAGAGCGATGTCAAGAAAGTGCCCGTGGTGCGGATCTTTGGGGCCACACCAGCAGGTATGCATGCATTTATATGTGTTCATATAGCGTGAAAGATCACCAACTGTTGACATTCGGGTCTACGGTTATAACTTCGTCTTTTTGCAGTTTCTGGGACTGTTGTTTTGTGCATGTGATTAGGTGTAAGGAACACATTTTTTGGTGTTTGTGTGGTTTTGCTCGATACGCCATGTTGTCAATACGTCTGACCGCCATGTGGACGTATTTACTCCGACCGAATACCCTATGCCATCTTTGCTTGGCCATTCTTATGTCGAAAGCAACAAATCACTTCTGTGCCGATATTTATTTGTCTGGTTTCATAATCAAGTGATTGTTACACAGGCTGGCTTTTTCGTAGTGGCTTAAGATTGCAGGGAGAAAGACCGTAAAAAAACAGAGGGGGGGGGGGGGGGGGGGGTGTCATTGTTCTGGAGTGGTGATATAGTGAAAATTTAAATTATAAAGTGAAATTAAAGTCTCTCTCTCTCTCTTTCATTGTTTAAATAACTGCTAATTCATTAAATGGATACTCCACCCCAAAGTTAATTTTGTCATTAATCACTTACCCCCATGTTGTTCCAAACCCGCAAAAGCTTCGTTCGTCTTCGGAACACAATTTAAGATATTTTGGATGAAAACCGGGAGGGTTGTGACTGTCCCATAGGCTGCCAAGTAAAATTCACTATCAAGGTCCAGAAAAGTATGAAAAGCATCTTCAGAATAGTCCGAATTTGGCGAATCTGAGCTGTACGCAGGCAGCGTACACTCTTCTGTACAGTGTATTTTACTTGGCAGTCTATGGGACAGTCACAAGCCTACCTGTTTTCATCCAAAAAATTTTAAATTGTGTTGCGAAGAAGAACGAAACTTTTACGGGGTTGGAATGACATGGGGGGAAGTGATTAATGACAAAATTTTCATTTTGGGGTGGAGTATCCCTTTAAGATTAAATTTGGAAAAAAAAATTTGAACTCACGTCACACTTTGACCACCCATTACATGTCTTTTTTTTTTTTTTTCTTCTTTTTTTTTTTTTGAGAACTTCATATTCTTGCATTAAACAAAATTAACAAATATTTAAATATCTTAATTACATTTTGAATGCCCAGGTGTTCAGGAGGCACTGTAGCACTGATATATGCTTGAGGAAATAATAAAAGCACCTAGCTAGATCTAAATCCAGAGGATCATTTGTCTCTTCACTGTGTACCGCCCTAAAATGCTGTTACAGCATTGTCACTATAGGCATAATAGTATATCTTTCTGTAAAGCTGCTTTGAAAAAAAAGTGCTATACTAATAAATATCAAAGTGTTGGTGTTGTCCTGAAAATAATTTTAACTGGTTTTACAAGACATGAAACGTAGTCTTTTTCTATTAAAAAATGGGTAATTATTTGGCTTATCCTGCAATCAAATATTCCACTCCCTAACTCACTCAGATAAGCAGTGAGTTCAGTTCTAACTTTAATGTGCTGCTTACCACTTTTGCTGTAAGGAAGTACCTGTACCTTATTGTGCATCTGTTATTTTTATTTTATGTATTTATTTATTTATATTATTACGTGATCAGTGTTTTAATAAACTTCAACTTGAATAAAGCAGTCAATTTAACATTATCCCAACTGGTGGGTTACAGCCACTTGCACTAAATGCTCAGTACAGCCAGTCATAACATATAATCAATATGTAAGCAATAAGGTACGAGAGGCCTTGCTGTATCATGTAGTGATGGGAAGTCTGGTTCTTTTCTGCGAACCGGTTCT
Source organism: Cyprinus carpio (assembly GCF_018340385.1). Lineage (NCBI taxonomy): Eukaryota > Metazoa > Chordata > Actinopteri > Cypriniformes > Cyprinidae > Cyprinus > Cyprinus carpio. Next base: position 3,370,168 of record NC_056616.1, read on the forward strand.
TTCAGACAGTTTGTTTCAATGAACCAGTTCAAAAAATGGTTCATCAGTTCTTTTATGCCCTAACGTAATGACGTCAATCACGATGACATAATGATATCAAGTCTATCATCCCGGGCCGGGATGAAAATACACATTCAAATATATAAAGTTAGTAATCATAACTTCAGTCAGCTAAAACATCATAATCATGATCTGAAAAGTAGGGATGTAACGATTCACTCAATTTGATTCACAATTTGATTCGATTCACGTTTTTGGTTTCACGGTTCGATTCGATCACAATTTTTTTTTTTTTTCTCTACAAAATGAGATTGAAGACAAATTATAAATTAAATGTGTCCTTTTATTATTGCTTGGAAAAAATGCTGTACGTTTCTTTGTGAAATTGAAATATAACTAGGGTTGGGCTGATAGATGATGCCACTGTACATCGCCAATGGCTAATAGACACAATGTTTTAGTTAAAATTTCAAGTTAGTTTTATTTAACATTTCAATTTCACAAAGAAATATGCAGCATTTTGTCTGAGAAATAATAAAAGGACAACTTTTGTCTTCAATCTCATTTTGTAAAAAATAAATGTATAAATAAATTGTAAGAAAATAGTATGGTGTAATCTGTGAATGTGAATTTTATTGTATTGTAAGTTTATTGTATCGTTACGCTTTCTTTTCTCTTAGCCCGCCCCACATTTAAGGAAAAAAATTAAATAAATAATAAAAAAGGGGTTAATTCAGAAAAGATCTAGACGAAGAATAGATAACGTTCCCCCACCCATAAACCCCTTAGGAGGAAGAGACTACAATATGTATAATAATAATAATAATAATAATAATAATAATAATAATAATAATAATACATGAACGTATATAATCACCTTTAAAATGTTTATGATAAAAATAGGGAAAGTGCATACGTTCAAAACATATAACCATGCATACATAAGCATAACTACATGCATGCTAACTAGACATGTGACGGTATTCGGTAATGCGATATATCACGGTAATGAATATGCATGATATTGTTATCGTGGGCACTTCTAAATACCATGTATAATTATATATTACAAATTATTCAAAATTTGGAATGCATTTTAAGAATACTATTCCCATCAACTGGTCAAAATGCACAACACTGCTGTATGCTGTTTGAATGACTCCTGCTCTGATGTAACAAGCACGGATGAGAAGCACATGGGGGAACACGTGAGAGACACCTGAATGAAAGCACATTCACTCTCTGACAGCAGATGGCGCTAAACTGCAGAAAATACAGCCGGTACCCTGGAAACGCCATAAATAAAGCAGCTTCCCTACTTTCTGAAACATATTTAAATAATTTTAAATAGCCATTCAGATTTGTGTATTTGCTGGTGTCCATCACAGTGCCAAATACTTAAATATTTAGACTTAATAGGCTATTTATTTTCAAACTTTTTTTTTTTTTCATTTTAATCTGGACCACAACATGCCCTAGATATTGTTTGAAATTGTTGTGATTCTTTAATATTCATTCACACTTTACATTAGTTAACATTAGTTAATTCATAAGTTAACATAAACTGCCAATGAAAATTCTTCTCAACATTCATTAATCTTAGGTATTCCAATATTTAATAACACGTTGTTAAAATCGAAAGTTGCAACTGTGTTATTTAAGGAGCTAACATGAACTGTCGAAGTCATCTCTAGGTGCTGATCCACCATCTGGGCAGGATACATACTGGATTCGAGTGACTGCAGTGACCATCTGCATGCTTTAATCTAGATATAACTGACAGAGTGTGTCAGAGTGTGTCTGCCTCCCGAACAATGTAAGGTAGGTTATTCCAGAGTTTAGGCACTAAATTTTGAAATTCTAGGTATTATCAAATTGGCAGAGTTTTGAGAACGTAGCGGACGTGGAGGACTATAATGCAATAAGAGCTTGTTCAAATACTGAGGTGCTAAACCACTCAGGACTTCATAAATAATGAGCAAGATTTTAAAATCTATTCAGTGTTTAATAAGGAGCCAGTGCAGTGATGACAGAACCGGGCTAATATGGTCATACTTCCTGGTTCTAGTAACCAGCTGTAACCATCTAGTAACCATTTTGGACCAGCTGGAGTTTGTTTATTAAGCGTGCAGAACAACCACCCAATAAAGCATTACAATAATCTAACCTTGAGGTCATGAACAAATGAATTAACTAGGGCTGTGACGGTGGCAGATTTTTACCACCGCGGTGGTAATGGGACCAACTATCGCCGGTGACACGGTGTTGAGATATGTATATATAATAATTAATATTAAATTAAATATTAATTTAAACGTAAACTGAAAACATTAATCACTTGCACAACTGCTGCTTCTGTCACTTTTTCTCTTGACAAGAAGTGCATTTATTCAGTCACTGAATGACTGAGAACGGGAGACGTTTCAGACATGCGCTCCTCTTCACTTTAGCGCTGTAGCCTGTATCCTTTCATATCAAAGCGCGAAATAAACTACATGCATGCAATGGTGTGGTCAGTTAAGTTATGACGTTAACGAAAAGGCGATTAAAGCTTACTTAAAACTGTGCATGCATTTAATATATTTTATATGAGTCACATTTAAGAACATTATCTCTGAAATGGTTTTCAAAACTGTCCTGGAGCAGCTCACTGTCTCACTCATCTAACACACCCGATTCAACTCGTCACCTAGTGTTGGGCGATATAGTCATTTTTCAAATCGTCATATCGTCAGCCCGTGAGATCGACGATACACAATATTATCGTGCATGGGTGGAGCAAGAGAGAGACTCTCTGTACTTGTCATAGCATAACTATTTGGTGTTTTAAACCGCACAGGTGCACAAAAGTGAACCTATGGAATCACCAATAATGGAAAAAATATACTTTCAAACATACTGATAAACTAACGTTAAATATAAAAATACTATATTTAAAACAGCTAGTTCATATATAGTCTGACACAACTGTCATACCACGCGTCCTGTGACAAATTTGCCGCATTTGCGCACGGAAGTTATGTCTAAATGTTCTGCAAAATCAGTCAAGGGTGAAAATCAATAGTAGATTTCATTTAAAGACCAACAGTTAAATACTAAATATTGGACATAAACGAACACTATAAATATTTAAAACAGGTAAGTTCATATATTTGGAGTAAAGTTCAACTGAACTGATGCATGAGTCATACAGCACTCAGGACTGTGCGCCGCATGACAAGCCCGACGCACCTCCACAGAAACAAGAATGAGATGCATTTTAACATAACTGTGGCATTAAACTCAGTTAGTGAGGGCTCGTTTAAAATATTGTACATATAGAGGCCGTTCAGATTACTTGTTAAAGTGCAATGAAATACCTTATATCTGCAGACGATGTACAGTCGTGGCCAAAAGTTTTGAGAATTACATAAATATTGGAAATTGGAAAAGTTGCTGCTTAAGTTTTTATAATAGCAATTTGCATATACTCCAGAATGTTATGAAGAGTGATCAGATGAATTGCATAGTCCTTCTTTGCCATGAAAATTAACTTAATCCCAAAAAACCTTTCCACTTGCATTTCATTGCTGTCATTAAAGGACCTGCTGAGATCATTTCAGTAATCATCTTGTTAACTCAGGTGAGAATGTTGACGAGCACAAGGCTGGAGATCATTATGTCAGGCTGATTGGGTTAGAACGGCAGACTTGACATGTTAAAAGGAGGGTGATGCTTGAAATCATTGTTCTTCCATTGTTAACCATAGTGACCTGCAAAGAAACGTGTGCAGCCATCATTGCGTTGCATAAAAATGGCTTCACAGGCAAGGATATTGTGGCTACTAAATCAACAATTTATAGGTTCATCAAGAACTTCAAGGAAAAGAGGTTTCAATTCTTGTAAAGAAGGCTTCAGGGCGTCCAAGGAAAGTCCCAGCAAGCGCCAGGATCGTCTCCTAAAGAGGATTCAGTTGCGGGATCGGAGTGCCACCAGTGCAGAGCTTGCTCAGGAATGGCAGCAGGCAGGTGTGAGCGCATCTGCACGCACAGTGAGGCGAAGACTTTTGGAAGATGGCCTGGTGTCAAGAAGGGCAGCAAAGAAGCCACTTCTCTCCAAAAAAAAACATCAGGGACAGATTGATCTAATGCAGAAAGTATAGTGAATGGACTGCTGAGGACTGGGGCAAAGTCATATTCTCCAATGAAGCCCCTTTCCGACTGTTTGGGGCATCAGGAAAAAGGCTTGTCCAGAGAAGAAAAGGTGAGCGCTACCATCAGTCCTGTGTCATGCCAACAGTAAAGCATCCTGACACCATTCATGTGTGGGGTTGCTTCTCATCTAAGGGAGTGGGCTCACTCACAATTCTGCCCAAAAACACAGCCAAAGAATAAAGAATGGTACCAAAACCCCTCCAACAGCAACTTCTTCCAACAATCCCAACAACAGTTTGGTGAAGAACAATGCATTTTCCAGCACGATGGAGCACCGTGCCATAAGGCAAAAGTGATAACTAAGTGGCTCGGGGCCAAGAATGTTGAAATTTTGGGTCCATGGCCTGGAAACTCCCCAGATCTTAATCCCATTGAGAACTTGTGGTCAATCCTCAAGAGGCGGGTGGACAAACCAAAAACCCACTAATTCTGACAAACTCCAAGAAGTTATTATGAAAGAATGGGTTGCTATCAGTCAGGATTTGGCCCAGAAGTTGATTGAGAGCATGCCCAGTCAAATTGCAGAGGTCCTGAAAAAGAAGGGCCAACACTGCAAATACTGACTCTTTGCATAAATGTCATGTAATTGTCGATTAAAAGCCTTTGAAACGTATGAAGTGCTTGTAATCATATTTCAGTACATCACAGAAACAACTGAAACAAAGATCTAAAAGCAGTTTAGCAGCAAACTTTTTGAAAACTAATATTTATGTAATTCTCAAAACTTTTGGCCACGACTGTACGTCTGTTTGTGGATGGAGACTTCTTCACCGGCTACAGGCTCTAATCCTCATTTGTGCGCGTGTGTGTGAAATTCGGTGCTGAGGTTAATAAATAAGAAAGTTAAATGCACCCTGTCTACCGAACGAAAGAGGCGCGGTGCGACAAAATACTATAAGTGATTCTACACTGGATGCAACACGATTAGGGGTGTAAGAAAATATCAATACACGTGAGTATCGCGATATATTGTTTGGGGATACTGTATCGATTCTCAAAAACGGAATATCGATATAAAAAAAAAAAACATACAAGATTTATGGCAGTTGTTTCATTTTGAGTTTATATCCCAGCCGCTAGAAGGCAGTCTTCGTCTCTGAAAAACCTTTGTGACAGGATATACTAGCATTAAGGCACGCTACTAATGTTAGCGTTAATATAGTTCGCTGCTAGTAATAGAGGAGGAAAAATTGTCCCAGTTCCTGTTTCGGTGTACAAAGCTGAAGTGTGTTGACATCATGTCACACCTTGTACCCCCACCTCGCCACAACCCATCTGAAAATCCTTCACAACCGCCAAAGGGGGCAACAGGGCCGAAGAGCCACCGCACCTCTCCATCGGGCGGTAGGGTCACCGCGCGGCTGCAGCTTTCTCTCATTTTGGGGGCATTTCGTGTAGTTGAGGCGGAACATAAATACAAACTGAAAAACCTGTGAAATCCAAGTGAAAAGGTTCAACATCTGTATTTATTTTATTGTTTTACAATTGTTTTGTTTTCTTTATGAATACTGTAAGCACTTTATTTTTTTCATTTATATTAAGTAGATGTAATTAATTTGTTCAGATCAAAATGTTACGACATTGTATGTTACAATTGTAAACTTAACCTGTGAACCTTTAAAGCAGGGTCTAAAAATATATATGGTCTTTTTAATAAAATACATTTTATACGTATTATACATTTAACTAAAGGATCCTGCAAGCACTTTATTTTTCCCCCCTTTACTTATACACTGCACAAAAAGTGTTTCAATAACGTTGAATGTTACAGGGACTGATTATTGCAAATACAGATCCCACTGTGTTCTGGTTAAATAATTTTCATTTATTTATTGCTAAGGTTTGCATATGGTGGTGTGTTCTTAATGACAGCTTTCCTAAAAATATATCCTATTCCTTAAATAAGAAATATCCTAATATATCGCCTTGCTTACAGTATCTCAATGTATTGCAACATATCGTATCGCAACCCCTGTATCGTGATATGTATCGTATCGCCAGATTCTTGGCAATACACAGCCCTACGTGTCATGACAAATCCCCGACAGTAAACTGCCTCATCCTATTTATGAGGTAGTACTGACACAGAGTTCAAATGTCCTGTGTAGACAAGAGACTCAACCTGTTGACGCAGCGGTGTGACACTGTTCTGCCGCCAAGCAAGTGGTGCACTAACTCCTCGTCTGCACGAGCTCTCTTTTGAAATAGGAATCGTTGCCACATTTCTTGTTAACATCTTTCATTTATCACGGTCTCGTTTGTATTTGTCCAGTTTGGAGCCTCGCCAAACCTGACCAGCCAGGCGTTTGCGATCACGGGAACTTGTACAAACAGGGATGGGTGACATGAATGGAGATGGCTCCAGATCAGCGATTTGGTTTCCCAACAAGGTCCATCGCCCAGCACAAAATTAATTTGCTGAATGCATAAACAGTATTTTCCTTAGCTCAAACCTACCAATCGTATGGCGTTTGAGGTAATTTGTGGATTTCCATAGACATAGTCTAAATAAACCAATTTGCAGCTATTAACTGTTATTACGCTTGTATACAAAACTTATTATTATACTTGTTATAGAGTGCGTGACGTCACGTGCACTACCGATGGTGGCAGTAGACAACCTGACGCGGTTGTCACGGTGACCATGACAGCCCTAGAATTAATGTTTCTGCATTTGACATTGAGAGCATAAGTTGTAATTAAGATATATTTTTAAGATGGAAAAATGCAGTTTTACAAATGCTAAAAATGTGGCTTTCTAAGGAAAGATTATTATCAAATAGCACACCTAGGTTCCTAATTGATGACAAAGAATTGACAGAGCAGCCATTGAGTCTTAGACAGTGTTCCAGGTTATTACATGTGGAGGTTTCAGGTCCGATAATTAACTGTTTTTTTTTTTTCTTCAGAATTTAGCAGTAAGAAATTATATCCTGTTTTCCAGTTTTTTATATCGACTATGCATTCCATTAGTTTTTCAAATTGGTATGTTTCTTCATGCCGCAAAGTTATATAGAGCTGAGAGTCATCAGCATAACAGTGAAAGCTTACACCGTGTTTCCTGATGATATCTCCCAGGGGTAACATGTAAAGCGTGAAAAGTAACGGCCCTAGTACTGATCCTTGAGGTACTCCATATTGCACTTGTGATTGATATGATACCTCTTCATTCACTACTACGAATTGATGGCCGTCAGATAAGTATGATTTGAACCATGCTAATGCTCTTCCACTAATGCCAACAAAGTTTTCTAGTCTATTCACAACAATGTTGTGGTCAATAGTGTTGAACGCAGCACTAAGATCCAGTAGCTCTAATAGAGAGATACAACCACGATCAGATAAGAGCAGGTCATTTGTAACTCTAATCTAAATCCTGACAGATACCATTTTTCTCTAAGAAGGAATATGATTGTGAGGATACTACCTTTTCTATTATCTTGGACAGAAAAGGGAGATTCGAGATCCGTCTGTAATTAACTAGTTCTTTGGGGTCAAGTTGTGTTTTTTTTAATGAACGATAACAACAAAAATGAAGAATTTGAAGGTATTGGGGACATATCCTATTGACAGTGACAAATTAATAATAGTCAGAAAAGGTTCTATGTCTTCTGGAAGCACCTCTTTTAGGAGCTTAGATGGAATAGAATCTAACATGCATGTTGTTGGTTTAGGACAAGTAAGTTTTGCATCAGGCCAAAAGTCCCCACTAGATGGCGGGCCAGAACATAGGATAATTTAAGAAATTAATTAATGAAAAATGCCTGTAGAATTGCCTGTGATAGACTATGCTCCACCTTCGCTCTGCGTCTAAAGTATTTCAGTTTGTTTGAAATATCACAGTTCTGTTCATAACGTATATTAACAAATTAAATAAAGTAACAGGAGAGTTTTAAAAGTGGCTTATTGGAACACTAGTGTGCAAACTTTTTTTCCTACCACATGACAAACTAATAACATGGTTGTCACCATTAGATTAGATTAGATTAGATTCAACTTTATTGTCACTGCACATGTAAGGTACAAGGCAGCGAAATGCAGTTAGCATCTAACCAGAAGTGCAATAAGCAGTAAGTACAGAATATACAAGGTCTACAATATGTACAATAACTATACAGATAAGTATTATGGACAAAATTTACAGATTTTAAATACTATCAGCATGATATACAGATAGGTGTACTATGAACATATTATACAGATGAATATGTGAAGTGTATGTACACTATAGGCAGAACTATGAACATATGAACAATTTAAACTATTGCAATGGAAAGTAAAGTGCATAGAAAATTCAGTGTGCAAATGGATTATTCAGTGTTCCTGGATGAACAGACAGTAGTGCAAGTAATAGCAAGTTTGTTGTTTTTGCTTGTTGTAAATAAATAAATAAATAAATCAGTCAGATGTAGTGATGAAGTGGGGGAGGAGTCTGTGTGTATGGTGTGGGGGGGGTGTCAGAGGGCAGAGTTCAGCAAGGAGACAGCTGTAGGGAAAAAGCTGTTCCTGGATCTGCTGGTCCTTGTCCGGAGGCTCCTGAAGCGCCTCCCGGAGGGCAGGAGGTTAAACAGTCTATGGTCAGGGTGAGGAGGAGTCCTTAAGAATGCTGCGAGCTCGACGTACACAACGTTTCCTCTGGATGTCCCTCAATAGCAGGAAAGTGGTGTCCCTGTGATGCGTTGGGCAGTTTTCACCACCCTCTGCAGTGCTTTTGCGGTCAGCCACCGTGCAGTTCCCATACCAGACTGTGATGCAGCTGGTCAGGATGCTCTCGATCGCACACCGGTAAAAGTTCACCACTATGGCTGAAGACAGCTGGTTCTTCTTCAGTGTTCTGAGGAAGAAGAGGCATTGGTGAGCCTTCTTGACCAGGCTGGAGGTGTTTGTGGTCCAGGACAGGTCCTCCGTGATGGTGGTTCCCAGGAACTTGAAGCTGGAGACACATTCAACAACCATCCCGTTAATGTGGATGGGGTCATGCCTGCTTCCTTTCTTCTTCCTGAAGTCCACAATGAGCTCCTTTGTTTTACTGGTGTTAAGGAGCAGGTTATTGTCAGCGCACCATGTGGCCAGGTGCTGGACCTCTTCCCTGTAGGCAGTCTCATCGTTGTCACTGATGAGGCCAATCACCGTGGTGTCGTCTGCAAACTTAATGATGGAGTTGCATCCATGCACAGGCTTGCAGTCATGGGTGTAGAGGTAGTAGAGAAATGGGCTCAGCACACAGCCCTGTGGTACGCCAATGTTAAGTGTGATGGTGGAGGAGCAGGTGTGGCCAGACCTAACATGCTGAGGCCTGTTGGTCAGAAAGTCCATGATCCAGTTGCAGAGGGAGGTGTTAATGTCCAGGTCTCCAAGTTTTGTGGTCAGCTTGGAGGGAATGACGGTGTTAAATGCTGAACTGAAGTCAACAAACAACATCCGTACATATGTGTTGTTACTGTCCAGGTGTGTGAGTGCAGAGTGCAGCACTGTGCATACTGCATCCTCTGTGCTCCTGTTTCTGCGGTAGGCAAATTGATGTGGGTCCAGTGTGGGTGGGAGGCAGTCTTTGAGGTGTGCTAGGACCAATCGCTCAAAGCACTTCATAATGATGGGTGTGAGTGCTACAGGGCGGTAGTCATTTAAGCACATCGGGGAGGAGTGTTTCGGTACTGGCACAATGGATGTGGACTTAAAACATGTTGGCACAGTTGCTTGGGTGAGGGACAGGTTTTGAAAATGTCTGTGAAGACCCCTGCAAGCTGCTCTGCACATGCTCTAAGCACACGTCCAGGAATGCCATCCGGGCCAGCAGCCTTGTGTGCATTGATCCGGCTCAATGCAGTGTGGACATCTGAGGAGGTGAGTTTGAGAGGTTGGTGGTCTGCTGAGTGTGTCGTTTTGGTGGCCGTCTCCTTGCTGTCGCTGTTGAAGCGAGCATAAAAGTCATTTTAGCTCGTTAAGGAAGGAGACGTCCGTGACCATTGGAGTGGAGTTGCTTGGTTTGTAGTCACTGATGGCCTGGATGCCCTGCCACATGCGTCGGGGGTCAGAGTTGGAAAAGTGTTCCTCTACCTTCAGCTTGTAGCAGTACTTGGCCTTATTGATGCCCCTTTTCAGGTTAGCCCTGGATTTACTGTAGGCCTGCACGTCATCTGACCTGAAGGCAGTGTTGCGGGCTTCAGCAGAATTCGCACCACCTTGTTCATCCATGGCTTCTGATTAGGGTATGTTGTGATCTGTTTTTCTGATGTAAACACTGTCAATGGTGGTGTTGATGTAAGTCAGTACAGAGGAGGTATAGGTATCAATGTCCGTGTGAGAGCCACAGGCAGCCTGAGAAGCAAACATACTCCAGTCGTGTGTGTTGAAAACCTGTCCTGAAATAAAGAGTCTGCTCCAGCTGGCCACACTTTGATGGTCCTCACTGATGGCTTCACACGGTTGATGAGAGGTGATGAAGAATACTTGGGGGTGAGAGAAACAAAGAAAGGTGATCAGACTGTCCGAGGTGGGGGAGGGGGGGTCGCGGTGTAAGCTCCATCAATGTTTGTGTAAACATGATCCAAAGTTTTGTCTCCTCTGGTGTGGCAGGAAACATGCTGGTGAAATTTGGGGAGCACTGTCTTTAATTTGGTATAATTAAAAGGTATAATTGCTGCTTTATGCAGTGCAAATTTTGTTTGTGATGAAAATAACAGTACGTTTTCATCAGTTATTTTACCTACGGATCGATGCATTTCTTACAGATTTCTGCTCATTCGAAATCAGATAGGCCTAGAGATGAAGTAGCACTGTAAGATTGCATTTGTTTAAATGCATTATTGAGAAAGCGAATGTGTGTGAATAAGGGTTGTAGTACTTGTTTAAATCATACTTTTTGCTGAAAATATTTAGAAGGAACAAACAAATTCCTTGAGAACTAACTTCCCGCTCATTCCAGCAAACAACATTCTCTTCTTTAAAGAGCTTATACAGGAGTTAGAATCGTCATTGAGAAGACATAAACATAGATTAGACATGTAATCAAGTTGTATTAAAAAGGATAAAACAGACACATTGTTGACAACAATTGGACATTACCAAAACATGTGGAGAAAAGTACCTGATGATACAGTGTTACAGATATTGCAGTTATATGTCGATTGCAGTTTCATTTTAAACCTCTTGTAATGGGTTATGTATGCTATATGGATGACTTTGAAATGGATAAGACGATGAGCCAAGTTTTTAGAAGTTAAGATTCGATTAGACCACACCCTCTCCCAGTCGAATGATAAGTCAAAATTTGTTAATTCATGATTCCATGTATGTTTAATAGAAAGAGGCTTTGCAGTGTGATCATTTAGTTTACTACATATTAAAGAAACAGATGGCCAACCAGAGGATGGTGTGATCCAATCCCACATAGGATGAGTGGAAATGGGGGATGCCCAGGGAACTCCATAGGCCTTGAGAGCAGAAGGTAACTGAAAAAAGATTATATGATGATGCTGGTAAACAAAACTTAGTTCTTGAAATGAGCATGAGTCCTTGGTTATCATGTAAGTCACCGCATGTGTTTATGCCCAATGTAGACCAAGAGGGCTGGACAAATGGCAGATTTCCAGATAAAAAATTTAAGTTGTGCCATAAGGGTGTGTGTGTACAAAATTTGAAAGGTCCTCCATCAGATGTTCCACCCTTTTTCAGATCCTAATAGAATTGGCCACAACCAGAGACAAATTTATATTTATCATTTTTATTTCCTGTGCCAGCAAATCCGATATCTTGGAGCCTATGTGGTTTAACCTTGTCAGTTTCGATTACTCTCCATGAAGCTTTAGATCTCCTGAAAGTATAGGATGCTGCAACGTGGCAAGTTTTATTCTGGGTCGTTTACCATTCCAGATAAACTGGGAAAGTATGGAATTGATCTTCTTAAAGTAACCTGGAGGAGGGGAAAGCGGCAACAAAGAAAAAAGAAAATTAAGCCGAGGTAACACATTAATTTTGACGGTGGAGATTTTGCCTGACTTTGAGATTATTCTATCTTTGAGTATTACTTCTGATCTTGACTGAAAATTTATTACAATTGTTTCTGGCAATTTTATGAATGTCTTTTATACAGGTCCTTCTCAAAAAATTAGCATATTGTGATAAAAGTTCATTATTTTCCATAATGTAATGATAAAAATTTAACTTTCATATATTTTAGATTCATTGCACACCAAACGTGCAAATATTTCAGGTCTTTTATTGTTTTAATACTGATGATTTTGGCATACAGCTCATGAAAACCCAAAATTCCTATCTCAAAAAATTAGCATTATTTCATCATCCGACCAATAAAGAAAAGTGTTTTTTTAATACAAAAAAAGTCAACCTTCAAATAATTATGTTCAGTTATGCACTCAATATTTGGTCGGGAATCCTTTTGCAGAAATGACTGCTTCAATGCGGCGTGGCATGGAGGCAATCAGCCTGTGGCACTGCTGAGGTGTTATGGAGGCCCAGGGTGCTTCGATAGCGGCCTTAAGCTTATCCAGAGTGTTGGGTCTTGCGTCTCTCAACTTCCTCTTCACAATATCCCACAGATTCTCTATGGGGGTTCAGGTCAGGAGAGTTGGCAGGCCAATTGAGCACAGTAAATACCATGGTCAGTAAACCATTTACCAGTGGTTTTGGCACTGCGAGCAGGTGCCGTAGGTCGTGCTGAAAAACAAAATCTTCATCTCCATAAAGCTTTTCAGCAGATGGAAGCATGAAGTGCTCCAAAATCTCCTGATAGCTAATTGCATTGACCCTGCCCTTGATAAAACACAGTGGACCAACACCAGCAGCTGACATGGCACCCCAGACCATCACGACTGTGGGTATTTGACACTGGACTTCAGGCATTTTGGCATTTCCTTCTCCCCAGTCTTCCTCCAGACTCTGGCACCCTTGATTTCCGAATGACATGCAAAAATTTGCTTTCATCCGAAAAAAGTACTTTGGACCACTGAGCAAACAGTGCAGTGCTGCTTCTCTGTAGCCCAGGTCAGGCGCTTCTGGCGCTGTTTCTGGTTCAAAAGCACACGCCTGTGCACGGTGGCTCTGGATGTTTCTACTCCAGACTCAGTCCACTGCTTCCGCAGGTCCCCCAAGGTCTGGAATCGGTCCTTCTCCACAATCTTCCTCAGGGTCCGGTCACCTCCTTCTCGTTGTGCAGCGGTTTTTTGCCAAACTTTTTCCTTCCCACAGACTTCCCACTGAGGTGCCTTGATACAGCACTCTGGGAACAGCCTATTCGTTCAGAAATTTCTTTCTGTGTCTTACCCTCTCGCTTGAGGGTGTCAATGATGGCCTTCTGGACAGCAGTCAGGTCGGCAGTCTTACCATGATTGCGGTTTTGAGTAATGAATCAGGCTGGGAGTTTTTAAAAGCCTCAGGAATCTTTTGCAGGTGTTTAGAGTTAATTAGTTGATTCAGATGATTAGGTTAATAGCTCGTTTAGAGAACCTTAGAGAACCTTTTCATGATATGCTAATTTTTTGAGATAGGAATTTTGGGTATTCATGAGCTGGTATGCCAAAATCATCAGTATTAAAACAATAAAAGACCTGAAATATTTCAGTTGGTGTGCAATGAATCTAAAATATATGAAAGTTTAATTTTATCATTACATTATGGAAAATAATGAACTTTTATCACAATATGCTAATTTTTTGAGAAGGACCTGTATATGGTAATACCCAAAATAAATGAAAGAATCTTTAATAGGAATGAATGAGGGGATAGGAGAGTTAACTTTAAAATTGTTAATTGACATTAAAGCAGATTTGGACCAATTTATCTTGTACCCTGATAAACTACTTAAGTGGTCAAATTCCTTAATTATACTGGTTATTGACATCAAAATTATCTAAATGTAAGATAATGTCATCAGCGTACAACCAAATAATATGATTATGGTCATGAATCTTAATCGGTGGAACGTCAGATTTCCTAATAGCTTGTGCTATTGGTTCAAGGGAGAAACAAAACAATAAAGGGAAAAGTGGACATCCTGCCTCGTTCCACGCTGTAAAGGGAATGGAGGGGGAGATAATATTACCAGTTAAGACTTATGCCTCAGGTGTGTGGTAGAGTGTCTTAATCATAGAAATGTAAAGTTCACCGAAACCAAAATATTGCAGAACTGCCCACATATAGTTCCACTTTTTCTGCATCAAGTGTAAAAAACACACTATTTTATTAACATTATTTCTACGTTAAGACTAGAATACTTATGGCAAACATTTGTAGATTCATTCTAATAATATCCAATTGCAAATACACTCACAATAGTATAGTAAAAAAATAGTTATTTGTGATTTGACCAGTGTTGTGGTATAGTGTAATGAGAATGCAGCAACGAGACAGGGACTCCTTTTGGAGGCTGGCTCCATTTATCATTTGAAAACAAGAAAACCATAACGATCTAAACTTGAACTAAAAACACCACTGCCTCCTTTCGTTTCATTTAAACATATTAATAGGCGCAGAAATGTAGTTCAGGGAAATGTGTAGGCCTATATAGCCTACATTACAATGAAACAAAATATTATATCAAACAGTATTGCCTCTTTTTATTTTTATTTTAACATATTAACAGATTGATTGAATAAAGACCAAAGATTACCCATTAGATTTACCCAAAACAAATTATATTTAATGTTTAACCACTAAAGAGACATTAGCAAAGCAGTTAGACTGAATTTTCAGTCGTTTTAAGCACAGAGCCGGGCGCGAGTTGACACAGGTTGCGCACATGCGTCAAGCCTCGTCCATGTTGACAGATACGCTTGTGGAGACATGCGGTGCGGAGCTGCGTGAGAGTATAAACGAGCATTACAAGACAGGCTGCGTGCATGCGGCAAGTGTAACTTTATACGGCTCCTCCATGAGACGCGGCAGAGAGGAGCGAGTATGAGAAGCATTCAGAGACACCATAGACCAGGGTTCCTCAAATCTTACCCTGGAGGTCCAATGCGCTGCAGAGTTTAGCTCCAACCCTGATCAAACACACCTACCTGTGATTTTTCTAATGATCCTGAAGACACTGATTAGCAAACTCAGGTGTGGTTGATTAGGGTTAGAGCTAAACTCTGCAGGAAAGTGGATCTCGAGGTCCAGATTTGAGGATCCCTGCCATAGACTGTATAAAAACATGGACGTAGTGCCCGACACCACACCCATATACCCCAAAAGAGCTTTTTAAGAACAAAAAAGTGGGCAGAGGCGGCCGTCGCCATCTTGGCAGCGTGTCACCGTGCGTCACTCCCGGATAATCGAACACGGGCACAAAGGCTGAAGCCACGCCCACCTAGCGCGATGGCAGTGTCAGCAGCGGCAATCCACCCTTCCACAACTTTATCCATCCACAACTTTAAGGCTTAATTTAATTTAAACGGATGAGTTATAAAAAAGATTCACCCCCTCACAGCTGTCATGAAGGGGAAAATTAGCTATAGAGACCAAAATCTATTTTTGAACCAGGCTGTAAACATGTTTTTTTTTTGCTGTAAAGTTGGGCATTTTAACATGGGGAGTCTATGGGACTGACTCCCTTTTGCAGCCAGCCTCAAGCGGCCAGTCGATGAATTGCAGTTTTAGTCACTTCCTTGTTGGCTTCATGAGAGAGAGCGGGAGGTTGCCGCTCGAGAGACACAGGCAGTGTGTGCGGTCTTCTGAATAGGCAATAGCAAATATGCATTATAAACTTCTTTCAAATTAGAATCTGTTGGAGAGATAAAATGTGCAAGATAATGTTCATGTACTAATAAAAACATCTAAGAATATATCTTTTATTCTCTAGAACTGAAAGCAGAACCGATAAGGGAGCTCTTGCAAATTAACGTTATCTTTTTTTGTTTGGTGTCTGTCATTTCGAAGCCGAAGTACTCTCATATTACACAAGTTTTTCTTTAGTATTAATTTGCCTAACTATCAATCTGACCCTGTAGACGCCATAATCACACACACACACTCTCTCTTTCCCTCCACATGTGTTCTGTGTCCCTGTTAATTAATTATTCAATCACCTGTGTTTCCCCAATTATCCTGTCTTTATAAGCCCTAGTCCTTTCAGTTTGTGTTTGTCGGTTCTTGAATGTCTTCTATGTGCTCTGTGTTCCCCATTTGGATTATTAAAGACTCTCGTTTCTTGAGTTCCTTGTCTCCTCGTTCCTGGCTTCCTTGACTCCTCGTGTAGTGTGACAGAAGAACCGACCTAAAAACAGTTACCTCCATTTGTCTCCCCTCCATTTGTTTTCCATTTCTTCTTCGTTTTTTCTTTCCGTTGTGTTGTTCCATGGATCCCCTTCTTCGCCCGGAATACCTGGATGCTGGAGCAGGGGGAGAAATCGCTCGGGTCCCACACCAGACTGTTCTTGGTATTGGCAAGCCTCACCAACTACCTGGATGACGCGCTCTGTGCGTTCTACAACGCCAGTTTGAACATTGCGTACAGAGCACCGTCGTCCGAGGACAGTCCCCGAACAAATTTCGCCACCATTGTGGAGTGCACTACTACCTACCCAGTGCCACTACCGACCCAGAGCCCAGTCCACCATCTCCCTGCTGTGCCGAGCTTCAGCCTGAGCCCACCGATGACGGAGAGCCAATTCCTGCTGCAATCTGCGAGCCAGCGAAATACTGAGCGACTGAGTGGAGGATTGACCCGGACTGAGTGCCCAAGCCATCAGACCAGGTGCGAGAGCCGGCTACAGAGCCCACCACTACGGATAACCCCCTATCTCACCATAGCCCACCACACCACCCTGACCCACCCTAACCCCCCCAACCCCCGTCACCCCACTGGCCCCTGTTGAGGGAGTGTTCTGTGTGATGATGCTGGATGTGTTACTGCCGACCCGTAATGCCTGAGGTCTACCAGTCAGAAAGTCCAACAGCCAGTTTCACAGCGAAGTGTTGAGCCCCAGCTAGACCAGTTTGTGAATGAGCTGTTGAGGGATGATTGTGTTGAATGCTGAACTGAAGTCTGTGAACAGCATTCTGACATATGATTCTTTTTTTGTCCAGATGTGTGAGTGCTGGGTGGAGGGTAATGGCGATGGCATCATCGGTCGAGCGGTTGGACCGATATGCAAACTGGAAGGGGTTCAGGGAGGGGGGAGGGCAGACTTGATGTGGTGCATGACTTAGCTGTTCAAAGCACTTCATGAGAATAGGGGTAAGTGCAATTGGAAGGTAGTAATTGAAGCAGGATGGAGACGGTTTCTTTGGGACTGGAATGATGGTGGTAGCTTTGAAGCATGTGGGAACAGCAGCCTGACTAAGCAAGATGTTGAAAATGTCTGTGAAGACATCAGTGAGTTCCACTGCAGTCTCTCAGTACACGCCCAGGAATGTTGTCAGGACCCGGAGCTTTGCATGCATTGATCCTGCTAAAGGATCTCCTCACGTTGTCTGGGGTCAGCGTCATCACCTGGTCACCAGGAGGAGGTGGAGTCTTCTGTGCTGTGGTGCTGTTTTGTTCCTCAAGCAAGCAAAGAAGGCGTTCAGCTCGTTCAGCAGGGAGATGGTGCTGTCACAGGTCCGCAGTGGGTGCTTGTAGTCCATAATGGTCTGTATTCCCTGCGACAGGGTCCGAGTGTCTCTGCTGTCACTGAATCGATGGGCTATCCTCCTGGAGTACTGTCTCTTAGCCTCTCTGATGCCGCGGGATAGGTTGGTTCTGGGAATCAAAAACTAACGTTCTAGGAACGTTAAGAAAACTTTCCTGGCTAACCAAAAACAAACCATAAAAAATAACGTTCTGGGAACCAAAACCTAACATTCTGGGAACCAAAAATTGTTAGCTGGGTAGTCGTGAGATGCATAAGAAATCTTTAGATGCACCCATAACAACAAAAGACAATACTTTATTGAACCTTTTCTGATAAGAAGTGCACACCAAAAACAAAAACATTTTACAAAAATATCTGCCCACCACACCACTCGTTTTATCACATTTAACCACAGTTATCGTCATTATTTTTTTTTTATCTGGCAGTGGCAGTTGGTATGCGATAACATTTCTAATTTGAGGCTGCATTATGTCGATTCTGGTACCCAAATCAAAACAAGCACCTTATGTTGCAATATCTGTGCTGGTTTGAATTGGCCGCCTCCAGTTTTCCCTTTGTTTTGCCTCCAGCTAGCTCTGTGACATAATTGTGACGTCGGCCCTAAAACTGGGTCTATAACATAGGGCTCAGTTTGACAGAAAATGCATAAATCAATGCATTCATTATCAATAAAATCAATAATCAAGCCCCAATCAAGAATCAATAAAAAAGCCCTAATGAGGCTTTTTTAAATCCGGTAGGAAACAGGGGCCAGATTAAAAAAACATTGTTAAGAAGAAATTACTTCTTAATTGCCATTTTCTTCTTATTTTTTAACTTTTAGAAAAAAGTTACGAATATTTTGTATCCCCAAAAGTTCATCTTAAGAATCAGGGTTTCCCATACATTGATTTATTTGTGACGGGCCGCCACAATATTAAAACTTACCACCACAAATAGATTTCCAAAAGGCTTTGACTTCGTTGATTAAACATGAGCACTATAAGTTACAAAATCAAAAACTGCCGCGGTTGTTTTTATATCACTGTATTTCAGAAGGAAAACCGACTGTTTTCAGAAAATTTTCGATGTCATTTTCATTCCATCTTGCGAGTAATGCCTGATAAATCAGCGTTTATGAGCTCAACACTGCTTTGTATACAGCTGTTACCGGAGAAACCTCCATCTCTCCTATTCTAATAGCGACTCCGGCTGGCAGAAAAATAATCTGCATATTTATGTATGGGGGCGGTGGAGTGCCGCCACAAATAGAGTGCAAGGCTGTGGGAAACACTGAGAATATGCTTATCTTTTTTCTTAAGATTGTTCTTAAGACAAAACCTAAGAAGAATTCAAATTCTTGAAAAGAATCTTCTTAAAATCGTAAATAACTTCTTAAATTTAGGACAGCCCCAGACTTGTCTTAAATCCCAAACAGTAAGAATTATTTAATGAATTTATTGGGTTATTTCAAATTAATTTGTTATATTTAAGCATTACAACAACAACTACATATCCCTAGTCCTACTATGTATTATGTGCACGAGTTTTCTGAAGTGACAGTGATGACTGTTAATGTAAACATTATCGGTCATGATTAGCCTATGTGTGACGCTACTTTTTGCTGACTTCAAAACTCAGTAGCAACTCTATAACGAGTCCGATAGGGAGCTTTAATTGAACGCTTTTAATTTTATCTTATACATACGACATAATCTTTGGCAGTATGAGAGCACAAAAACAGCACAAAAATGAATGAAACATATTGCTGCAGCTTGAGACTGGCTATTTTAAAAGTAACTGTTCAAAAACACGCCGCATTAAAAACATGGAGTGCCAATCAAAATCACGACGAAAATAGTTTGTGTGCTTATTATGATTATTAGGGTAATCTAAATCTACAGGAAGTGCAAAAAGACAAAGTGTGAATTTTTCAGTGTGTCATGTAGCCTATTCATTCAGACAATGGTTATATTCCATTAACGGTTATATTCTTCTTAAAAAAAAAAATCAACATGGTGTTAAGAATATATTTGAGAACTTAAGAATTTTTCAAGAATTGCACTTAAGAACATTCTTACGAACTTCATGGAATTTATCTTAGGAAATTTCTTAATTTATTTCTTAAGAAGATTTTTGTGAATCTGGCCCCAGGTTATTAACACAGCATTTTCAATGCTTCCAATTTAGGTTTTTATGGCTGCAGCACATTGTTTAATTGCCGCCAACTTGCAACTTGTGGTGTTGAAATACTTTAAGGAACATGGCAGTGGGCAGGATTACAAAGGTGATCTCAAAAACAAAAAGGCATTCCAGCCTGGGTGGACATTTCAGTGTAGAATTTAATGGCTGTAGCATTGTATTCAGACCGATATTTCATCTCGACTTCCTAAATCTCCAAATATATTATGGTAATCTTATTTATCAAGATAATGCCTCTATTATTACTAACAAACAATAATATCAGTCTTTAAGGGAAGAAGTCACTCAACAGTAGTTTCTCAGGGTTTTTAATACAATGCCCAAATGGCTTCACATCATCTCTGCACCGAAACTGATTGCAAGATATGAAAAGCAAGGACAAAACAAGTGTAAGATACAAAAGACAACTCAATTTAGTACTTGTACAATCTCTTTTAGAACAGTGCTGTAGCTGGACTGGTTGCCTAGCAACTACAGCTGCTCATATGTTGCTGGGATGTATCTGAGTGAGCTTGTTCTACCTTGTGGATTTTGCTCTGTGTATGTATTCATGTATTTATGGTTCATGAAAATGTCAGTAAAGCAGTCTCTCGCCTAAAGTTCTGTCGTCTTGCAGTAATTCTACACCGTTCAAGGAGCACCCCACTACCGCCTTTGTCTTACATGCTCCAGCTCAGGTTTTGCTGTCTAAAGAACAGATGAGTGACCCTGAGGCTTGTTTTATTTAGGATTAAGCTCCAGGGTCAGTGTTGAGAACTAGAGCCGAGAGCAGAGATACTTTATTTGCCGATACTTAAAAAAAGTATATGATACGATTACAATGCAGTTTGATTCCATGATATATTATGTAATTTTTACACAACTAACTACACTTTTATTAACTCACAAATGCAACCAAAATATAAAACATTAACATTTATCTGAAATTCTGTTAATTTAATTAAGTATTCACACGCTGTCTGAGATGCCCGCTGTTTTGTGTGTGTGTGCACAGAAAACTTCTCACACAGTGCTCAACAGTTCAGTCAACTGTCTTGGTCGTCTTTTATACTTGCACTGGGCCATCGTTCGATCCTTATTATTGAGCCTAAACAGATAAGTTTAAATGAGAATGCACGCCTTGCAGTGCTCCAAACTGCGACTAAAACAGTCGCATTTGCGACCATAAATATTAATTTGCGAGTGACGTTTTTGCTGAGGTCGCCACTGGCGACTACCCGCTGAAAGCTCCTCAGGATTTAACCGCTAAAAAAGTTCACACAGACACAAAAATTGATAAAATCTAGAACAACCCCGTCATCGATAGAGGTGGGCAGATCGATACTAATATTGATAATATCGAGACCAACGTTGGTATCGGTATTGATCGATACCAACGTGAAAATATCGATACTTAAGTTTCAGTTTCCCTCGTTTTGCGACCTGGCCGTGTTTGTCAAAATGCTGCTGCTGTCACAGAGCAGAGCAAGCTCTCAAGAGTGCTGCTCGTGCTCGACACTGCTCTCCTCCCCCTCTCCTTGTACCGTCACGTGACTCACCACTAGCGCTACCACCAGCAGTCAGGCGCGCGCGCCGCTCAGCCGCGCATTTCTAACAGCAGTCAGTCAGAGGCGGAGAATGGCAGCAGAGAGAAAGAGGAGCATTTTTTGTTAACATGCTACTTGAAAAGAGAATTTGTTTTTACATTTCGTATATTTGTGAAGTAATCATTTTGTAACTTTGTTTATTTAAATAAAACAGAAGTAACCAAAAGTTGTTTCTGAACAAAAGCTTTTGTAGTACTGATTAATAACCCAAAAAAAAGTCATGAAAATTCATTTAGATTTAGGTTGAAGATGCATCCACCTTAATTATTAAAAAGTATCGGTATTGGTATCGGTATCGGCGATACTGGCCCTGTATTTACTTGGTATCGGATCGATACCAAATCTAGCGGTATCGCACACCTCTAGTCTGTGATAAAACTAACTCGGGCACACAATACACCGAGTGTGCAGGGGCGCGGGAAGATGTTTTAGGTTGGGGGTGCTGTGCACGCGGGGTGGGGGGGGCTTGGGGGTTATAGCAGGTATTTTAGTGATATGCTATTTAAACTGCAAATAGCTCAATTCTATTTATACACATAGGCATAGCTTGACGCTTGTCAGTCAAACTTTTAAATACATTTTACCATTTCTATAGTAAATGTACAAAGTCACAATCCATGTAAGTTACCATTAAAAGCGGTTTTACTATGATTAGCGCAGCAGCAAGCGCGAGATACATTGCACGCGAATTACTTGTAAAGGCCGCGCTGTCTATTTATGCTTCACTAGCAATAAACAGGTTGAATAGAATGCACCATAAACATGTTCGCCAACAGAATCGCAAAGTAGATTTTAAGCAAATCAATGAGTGAATTACCCACTGCTTTAAACCGATATCTTTTGGACATTATTCCAGTTAAACGCACAGGAACACAAACACATAACGTTAAATCTTACTGAAAATGGCCGATTAAGCAGTTTATATTCTGAAATATATTTATAGGTTGTGTTCTGTGTGCATTAAATTACATTTGGATGTAAATGGTCATTTTTTCTGACATAAATTTAAAAAACTTAACTGCTAAGGGAGAGTCTAATGTATCACCTTTATGAGGCTGTCCGGGTCTGGAGTCGGGCATCTAGCTTCATCTGTCTTTATTTTGGTTAGGTACAGATTCCTCTGCAGTTTTTGTATGTTGTAAAAAAAAAGTTATCTGCACCTCAGCATTGTAATACATTATAAACCAGTTGAGTTTAAATTTTAATTTAAATTATTAAATGGATGCCACCTTATTGGGAAGAAAGCCCTCCATAATCCTACCCAATACTTAATTTTCAACTTGTTGATGCTTTTCCGATGTGATTTGAAGTTTGAAAAGGGAGGAAAAAAGTTCGCCAAAAGGCAGATTCGAACCCAGTTCGATCGCGTCAAAATAGATAGAATGACACACGCTTTACTATCTACACCACTGAATTTAACAATTGGCAGCCGCCTTATATAATCTTGACTAGCACAATCTGCCACAAATACCAGCTACTTGCATTTTTTAAAATGTAAAATAGACGCCGATTTTTTTTCTTTTTTTCCCCAACAGTTAAACAGTTGCCCACAAAAAACAGGGGGTGCTGCAGCACCCCCACTTCCCGCGCCTATGCGAGTGTGGACCTGCCGCGTGTACAACAGCTTTCAGCCGTGATCGGCCCATAGGGGAAAAGCCGTCTGTCAGCCAGAAGTGTTTTGTAGAGTCTGTCCCATTATCTTCTCACCAATGCCGAGACTGAACCGACAGAGACGCATTTCAGCCAGAATCAGCCCGAGTGTTATTGCTATCTGGGTATATATTTACATGTTATAACTTAAGAATTTGAATGTAATGCCTTTTTTCCTAATTGTTTTGCGATCAAATCTTTTGTTATGTTCACGTATTAAACTGAGACAATGCGCATCAAAGTTTTAGTGGAAAAAGAGAGTTTCAGACAGTCCTCTTCTCTGCCTCACATCAGACGCACACAGTCTGATAAACGCAGCTCCGCTGTGCAGCGAGAGAGAAATGACGGAGACGTAAGAAGGGAAAGTGCAGAAAATATGAGAAGGGTCTGGCTGCAGACTTGCACTTGCACTCTCAGACTTGCATTCTCAGACTTGCACTCTCAGACACTTGCACTTCCGGTAGTGACATCAGTCTTTTTTATTTTGTTCTATTTATTGATTACTTTCTGTTTGAATCTCTCAACATTTTACAACAGTAGCCAGGTGGTGAAGACAAGAAAAAAGAAACTAAATTACGAAGTCACATGCAATCATCACTTGCACTCTCAGCTACCTGCGTCGTCACTTGCAATCGACACAAATCATGTGTGTTGCCAATGGAGACAAGAAGCTGTGGTGATTGAACGATTAAAACTAATTTAATACCATAACGTACAGGGTCCTGCAAGAAAAAGACAAGACCTGCAAATCCGCGGCCACAAAACAGCAGAATATGAACGCAATGCACAAAGTCTCTCATTAAGCGTTTCATTTCCTCCCGTAGAAAATCATTATAAATAAAACACATAATGTAGCTTAATGGACAAAGACAATGAAATAAAAGAACTGTAGACAGTTATTCTAAATGGAAAAATGCTTAACGCGAAACTTTACATGTTGCATTTATTCTGGGCTCACCTGATTGCCTGTACATATATTTTAATAATGAAGAGGAGCATATTGAGTTTCTTCTTTATAATCTTAGTCTATTATTATGCCACATTATGTCATGTTTTGTGCATGTTTTGCCATGTTTTATACATTATTCATTATATTAATAAACTATATTGAATTTTGTATTTGAATAGCATCTTAATACATTAAGCCATATTAAGTGTTTATGTTTTCTACGGGAGGAAAACGCTCAATGAGAGACTTTGCGCATTGCATTCATATTCTGCTGTTTTGAGGCCGTGGATTTGCGGGTCTTGTTTTTTTTCTTGGAGGACCCCTGTACGTTACGGTACTAATTTAGTTTTAATCATTCAATCACCACAGCTTCTTGTCTCCATTGGCAACATGCACGATTTCTGTTGATTGCAAGTGACGACGCAGGTAGCTGAGAGTGCAAGTGATGATTGCAAGTGACTTCGTAATTTAGTTTCTTTTTTCTTGCCTTCAACACCTGGCTGCTGTTGTAAAATGTTGAGAGATTCAAACAAAAAATAATAAATAAATAGAACAAAATATAGAATAAAGACTGCAAGTGATGTCACTACCGGAAGTGCAAGTGTCTGAGAGTGCAGTTCTGAGAATGCAAGTCTGAGAGTGCAAGTGCAAGTCTGCAGCCAGACCCTTTTGGAAAATACAGCGTCTATTTCGTGCACAACTTGAACAAACTACAACAGGTAAAGCTGTCAGCTGTGTGGATATTGGCAATATCGTTAACAATTCTCGTTTATAATAATTGCTAATATGGCTTCTTCTAAACATCTTGGTCTGTGTTCTTTTAATGCGTGAACTTCATTATTTGAAGTGCAACTGCCGTCCAGTAATCGCAAAAAGCTCTGTGCTTTGTCACTTCTTAATAAAAAGTACCAGCTTTAAAAATTTTCTGAATTCATAACGAAATTCAAACAATACAGTTTTGGCGCTCCTTAATGCGGCATGCGCGGTCGCTTTAGCGCCTCAGTTCTAGGGCAAGTGAACCCATGTAATCTTTCTCTTTACTAATATAGTAGTGAACATGAATTAACATCAAAAGGTAGGTTATTTTATAAGAGATCCTACAGTACAACTTACTGAAATGTCTCGTGTAAAAGCTCATTCAGTGTTTCAAACTGCAGAAAACCTGTAAAGCTTGTAAACACTGCAACGTAATATACATTTACCTCAGAATAACCATTCAGTATCAATAAGCTCATCAGTCAGCTAGAAAATAAAGGTGCTTAAAAGGTTCTTCACAGAACCATTTTTGGTTCCACAAAGAAGCATTCAGTCAAAGGCTATTTAAAGAACCATCTCTTTCTTTATAATCTGGAGAACCATCTTTCGCCACAAAGAATCTTTTGTGAAACACAAAGGTTCTTCAGATGTTAAAGGTTCTTTATGAAACCATTTAGAAAAAAAAGGTTCTTCTATTTCATCATGAAGCACCTTTATTTTTAAGAGTGTATGACAACATTTCCAGGATGCACTGAGGAGGAGCCCAAGCTACACTCAGTGGCCAAGTGATGCTTATGCTCCATGATACTGGTACAGATTCTGTGTAATGAACAATTCTTTGTGACTGTAGATTTCAAGCTGGAAAAGACATTTTAGTTCCCACTTTAAGTGAACCTTAGTTCCCAGGTCATCTACAAGATGGATTAAAATGCTGATAAAGTCAAGAAAAGATGAGACATAAACACCATGACAGTATGATTGAAAATGTTGAAATATAAATAAATAAATAATAATAATCGTAAAATAAATAAAACACGTTTATTCTGTGGCACCTAAAAAAATTATTTGGCTCCTAAGTTTTTTTCTTATAGGAGCCAATGGCTCCTTACTCGATTTTTTTTGTTTGGAGCCCTGCCTTGGTGGTAATGCAGGAAGGGTTGCAATCATGCTATGATGGATATTAAGTTTACTAAGTTTTCTACATGCACCAATGAGCCTATTTGCTTATGCTCACAGCTTTAAATCTGTCATTGATGGCCAATTGAAGCATGTGTATACAATAAGGTACATATTCGCAGTTCACATCTTTGTTTGCAGCTACCATATTAATAGCAATGCCAGGCATGCAAGTGACCAATTTACTGTCCAGGCCCGTTGTTCTACAGATGTTATCAAATGGCCTGCCTGGCTGGCAGCGGAGTGTCACTCTTCCAATGCTCAGGTTTGCAGGACATAACTGTTCACCTTACCATCAGCAGTAAAATGACACCTTATAGTGACATAGGACTCTGTAGTTAATGCTGTTCAACCGTTAAACACAATGGAGATTAAGGCTGAAATGATTATTCGACTTTATCAACAACGTTGACAAAAAAAAAACAATTGTCAGCAAATATTTTTGTTTTTGAGTACTTGCCCTATGTAAGGGCCTGCAATAATGTGGTTTGACTAGTGTTGGACTGCAGCTCAAGACCGTAATTCACCTCGCCAGTGGTGATAAAATGGCAGTTCAGAAAGCATCTGATCATAGCGAAGTGGATATTTTTGTACAAGCACTGCAGTCGGCAATCCAGTAACGACACTTTTATTTGTATAGTACCCTATACAATGATTGATTTAAATCAAGCAGCTTTAGAAAATTAAACATGGAAAAAACAATGTCACTTTCAGTTAAAGTGTTTTCACACTTGGTCTGAATCTGAGTTTGATTGCTCCTTCTGACCTCACTGGACTTCGTTCATATTATTTTATTTTGGTCCGAACCGCGATTCGCTTGCGTCATCATGCCAGCAGCTGTTTACCCTGCTGCATAGTAATGACGGCGTGGCAAAATGCATAGCATTGCTCTCTTTACTTTGTTTTTGAACTATTGGTTTTGTTTCCAAAGCTGCAGTACATAACGGAACTTACGTCAGTCTTATGAGTACTACAAATGTTCTAAAGAACGTTAAAGGCAAACAAATGTATATTAGTACTCTGCTTGCAGCATCTCACGCTCATCAGGAAAGTGAGTGAAATGCACGCAAACATTTTTTCTTTTTTCCCCAAATAAAACTTGGTTCACTTCTGCAATTTGGTACTGTTGTGTTCACATTAGCAGTAGGGCTGGGCGATATATCGCATGCGATTGTCACGCGCATTTTGTCAGCAAAGCCGGTTCCCTGATTAGCGCTAAATCTCCATCACCTGCTTTCAAATGGAGCGGCATTTAATAGACAGAGCCGTAGATCACTTACAAGCTACGCAATATTGTGTTCATTATCGCACATGAATCGCCTTCGATAATGAACGCGATATTGCGTAGCTTGTCAGTGATCTACGGCTCTGTCTATTAAATGCCGCTCCATTTGAAAGCAGGTGATGGAGATTTAGCGCCAATCAGGAAACCGGCTTTACTGACGAAATGCGCGTGACAATCGCATGCGATATATCGCCCAGCCCTAATTAGCAGTAAACCGTATTGGAGTTCACTTGAACCATACTCTATACCACACCTTTTGTGCACTTGGGTATGGGTGCACTGAACACATTGCACTTGGGTATGGTTCGTGGGTGCCCATCCAAGTTCAGAAGACAGTGTTCATATCATCCAAACATATCGAATTCTGATGTCAGTCGAACCCGAAGTGCTAGCGTGAAAGCACATGTGGAATTACAACTTAACTTTCTGTTATTAAGCAGCTCTCCAATGTTGAGCTAGCTAATGTTAAATCTTTTTATTAGTGAATGCAAAAACAAAAAAATTACATTAATTACATTACATTAAAGTGATAGTTTGGTTTGCAGAAATTAAAGCGTGGTAATCTAGCTCAGGACTGTTTAGATTTTTATAACAATAAAAGGTGTTTTACAAGAGCTAATGTTGTGTGAAAAATTTATCAAAAAATAAAATGTCTTATATCTTGCCATTATTTTGTTCCATATCCATTTGACTTACAAAAGATATTGGGCAGAATTAGTTATTTTTTCAGTTTAAATGTTTGTGGTTTTTCATACAATTAAATTGTTAATGATAATGTCTCTCTGTCTGACATTTGTGTGCCAAATACAGTATATTTATATTGTAAAAAAATTATCGTATATTAATTGTAGTTATCAAATATTAATACAATTGTTTAGCTAAAGTGATTAAATTGTTAAATAGTTAGAATATGTAAAACTCAATATTTAAACTAATTGTACAAGCTGAATAATTGATCAAAGCTTACTCATTAATCTGTGAAAATCAGATATTAGTCAACTAATCATCTTTTATCAAAATAAACGTTTGTTGCAGACCTAATGAACACAAAGTCTACTGTCTCTAAAGTAGTTTGGAAGCCATGCTTTCAAGTTGAAGCAGGTTTTGGTAATGTTGTAATCTTCCATGATGGAATATCGCAATAATTGACTATTCGTGCACACCCCTTGTTTATTTGTCCACAACACGAGTCAAGTTCCAGGGGTTTTGTTAAATCTACAAATTGAGCTTTTGGATTTTGCATTTTACCAGAATCAAAACCGCATCATGGATAATTAAAGTTTTTGGCACAAGGGAACATCACAGTCCCTTTTATTTTTTCTCTTTTTTTTTCATATAAAACAGATTAAAAAAAAATACTGTTTTTTTTTTACTGCTTAGGGGCCATTTACACGACAACGTTTTCAGCAAATAATGGGAAACTTTTTGTATTTTTCCTGTTTATTTACACGACAACAGTGTTTTGGGGACTGAAAACGCATATTTTGGAAAATGGCTTTCAAAGTGCAAGTTTTCGAAAATGCCACCATTGTCGTTTCCGTGTAAACACCCAATACGGGAATCTTTGAAAATGCTGACGTCATGTGCATGTGTAGAATGTGTTAGGTATGTAGACATGCGCATTATGTGTCGATTTTAAAGGCAAGCGTGAACAAATATACACAATGCCGGAGTACATGGTACTGTTGTTGCTGCTCAAGAGTTTGCTAATGCTTCTTCAGCAAAGTGTGAATTTACTTCACCAATATTACAACCAACAGCGGAGACTCATCATATACACATGGCAACAGGTACTGTTTACTAACAAGGTGACAGCGCCAGATGCTGGCCTGGCATAAGTTATACAGCATTTTTGGCCATTTTTGGGGATATGTGTAAATTCAAATCGTTTTGAAAACGTTGTTGTGTATACGTGAAAATTTGTAAAAACGCAAGGGAATTTTTTTTCCATTTTTGCCTACATTGTTGTCGTGTAAATGTAGCCTTAGACAGGCAAGTTTTATTTAAGCCCAACTTGCCAGTGGTGAATACATGCAGCCAGCTGCAATCTACATGAGACGTGATCAATAGGGGAAGCCGTCTTTCACTATTGTAATGTTGTAACATAGAGAAAAAAAACATTTTACATTTAAGTAACTAGTATATTGTTAGCATTGGACCTTATTCTTGAAACACAAAATGACCAATTAAGTGTCAAGCACCGAAGCAGCCCATATTAAAATATATATACAAACGAGGACAAACGAGGATTATATATATATATATATATATATATATATATATATATATATATATATATATATATATATATATATATATATATATATATATATACAGGTCCTTCTCAAAAAATTAGCATATTGTGATACATATTGTGATGCATACACATTATCCTGGGCCTCCATAACACCTCAGCAGTGCCACAGGCTGATTGCCTCCATGCCACGCCGCATTGAAGCAGTCATTTCTGCAAAAGGATTCCCGACCAAGTATTGAGTGCATAACTGAGCATAATTATTTGAAGGTTGACTTTTTTTTGTATTAAAAACACTTTTCTTTTATTGGTCGGATGAAATATGCTAATTTTTTGAAATAGGAATTTTGGGTTTTCATGAGCTGTATGCCAAAATCATCAGTATTAAAACAATAAAAGACCTGAAATATTTCAGTTGGTGTGCAATGAATCTAAAATATATGAAAGTTTAATTTTTATTATTACATTATGGAAATAATGAACCTTTTTCACAATATGCTAATTTTTTGAGAAGGACCTGTATGTGTATATATATATATATATGTATGTGTGTATATATATATATATATATATATATATATATATATATATATATATATATATATATATATATATAATATATATATATATATATATATATAGGATTGTCACATAATTTTCCTTTCTGAAGTTGGCAACCCTAAGTGTAAGTGCAATAGACATGTCACTTGATCTATTATGTATGATATTTCTTTGAATTCAAAAGCAATAAGCTCAAAATGAAAACATAATGTGCAAGATCAAACGATGTATCAAACAATGATGACATGAGCACAAATCTGTGGCAGCAGAGAGTGTTGTGCTGTCAAACCAAACTACATAAGTACAGCCCCTTATCTGAGAAGAGTGCACAAAATCTCCCAAGCACCTTTTATTTTAAAAAATGTTTGTCACTTGTTTAAGGAGATGCTGATTCTCTTTCTCTTTTGTTTCTAGGCCAGAAGACATGTCTTCATCTGCATGGTGTGTTCCCATACATCTATGTGCCGTATGATGGGTTTGGACAGGATGCAGATCGTTACCTTCGGCAGTTGGCCTACAGTATCGACAGAGCCCTGAACGTCAGCATGGGAAACCCCTCATCTAATGTGCAGCACATCTTTAAAGTGGCTCTGGTGTCTGGCATGTATGTGTAAAAGGCACACAAGGGCACACTAGTGTTTCCTTGGACCACTACTAATTTTAACTAATTTGATTAAGATTTTTATTACATAAGAGATTTATGTATCTGCACAAGCCTGCCTGCACAAACACAGATCAACACCTACTTCATCACTGCCTCTTAGCCCACCCACTGGTGCATTAATGTGTTCAGGCAGAAGAAATACTGGACAGGATCACTGCACTAAAAACATAACCTTTTAAATCTTTTGTTACGAAAGTGGCTGTTTATTTTCAGCCATATGAATGTTCCAGAGCATTATCTGTTTGTTTCACCATGGATTCTTTGGTAAACCAGTCGTAATTTGGTTTGGTTTGCAGTAGGGCTGTGCAATTAATCAAAATCAAATTGAAATCATGATTTGAGACATTGCGATTTGCTAATCGCAAAAGCCTGCGATGTGGACGTGATATTACTCTGTCCCAGAGCATATGCATGACTGCCAGCCTTGAGTGGCAGCCTTACTAACCAATAGAGTGAGCGCACCTCCGTTCTACCCAATCAGCTCTGCTCTAGCCAACTGTGTAAATGCCCACCATTATCACGGACGAGCCATTCACACTTGCCACACTCTCGCAGCCTGTTTCATAACGCTCGGTTATATTCGCACGTGGCCCTACACTGCAAATCTCCACGAGCGCATCTGGCGATATGGATGAGGCTTGATGCACGCGCGCATGTCAATAATGCTGAAATTGGCCAATAATGACACTAATAATGATTAGGTCTAATGTCTCTGGACGTTTCTTATTACTACAATATATTTTTACATTTGTATTGCCAAAACGACTGCAGCGTTGCCGCGTACAATTGAAAACCGTACAAATCAGCACATTAAGAACAGAAGTTTTTCTCTTTGGCAGATGCGCGTCTCTTTCGCCAGTTTCTTTGTTTCTCTCTCAGAGGCACCTTATGTCTCCTGAGAAAAAACAAACCATATTATGTTGTATGTAACACTCTGTATGCCGTTGCAAAAATTGCAAAATCCAAACCAAACGAGGCCTAAAATACACTCTGCAAGTTTAAAATGCTGATCAGACATTCTCCATATGAAAGAGCAAGAGCTTCACACCTTTATTTCAACCCCCACAAGCTATTCAGAACTAACCCAAAACCCAAACACTCTCCAGCTAGACTTAATTCAGTCACACTACTGGATGCTTAGTGTAAAATGGACATGCTTTATCTGAAAAAAAAAAAAAAAAAAAAAAAACGACGAACTGCAGAATACACACATCTGTATTAATCATTTTATATATTATTTTATTATTATAAAAAAAAAAAAAACACCACATTCGGGATTTCTGAAATCAGTTCTACCACTGGACCATGGATTAACTTGATAAACCATACTTCCCTTTTCCATTGCGTGTTTGTGCAAGACAGACGCTAGGGATGCACCGATCATGATTTTTCATGGCCGATTCCGATTTTTTACAAGCAAACTGGCCGATTCCGATACCGATTTCCGATTTTTTTTTTCTTTAAGCAACAAACAAGAAAGAAGGAAAGTATACATAAACAAGATGTTTATTTTGTATTTAATAGGCCAAACTGGCTTTGGCTATTGAAAACAATAACCTTAACCATCTGAAATTAACGTCAGTAACTGCACAGTAAGTAGCCTACGTTCAATACAAACATAGATGGTACAGACATCAGCATTCAGTATTTGTTTTAGTTTTTAAATTTGGTTTAAAAAAGTCTTTACCAAGTATGCTATATAAAGTATGCTATATAAATAAATTATTCCAAAATGTTCAAATCAAATAATGTTGGTGCGAATAAAACAAAGATGCAAAGTGTTTCATTCGTCCAAAAAAGAAAAAAAAAAAGGGTAATGATTGACATCTATATTTTTTTACTTGAGCCAATGAAAAATAAATAACTCTTGTCTCAAGTAAAAAAATATAGATGTGAATCATTACCCTAACATTTTTTAATTGGATGAATTTAACACTTTTTTCAGTGTGCTACAGCAGGTAATTTTTTTTATCAAATTAAGTCGATGTAATTTTAAGGTAAAATAAAAATAATCATCCTATATAGAACTGACGTTTACTTCTGGCTTTTCAAACTTGTTTGCAAGTTCTACTTTACAAAAAAAAAAAAAAAGCATTTCAGTTTTGTCACGGGTGGGGGGGGGTGTATCACATTGATAGTATTCAGACTCTTTGCTGTGACATTTGAAAATTTAGCTCTGGTGATTCATTTCTTTGGATCATCTTTATTTATACACATTGAGCAAATTCAATTGATTGGACTTGATTTTGGAAAGATAAAACTTTCTATGTAAGTTCTAACATCTGAAAATGCATATCAGATCAAAAATGAGGCTAAAGGTCAAAATAACTTCTTCAGAGCTCAGAAAAAGGATTGTGTTGAGGCACAGATCTGGGGAAGGCTACAAAAAAAAAAAAAAAAGAAGAAAAAGAAAAAAAAAAAAGCCTGACATACTGAAGGTTCCAAAGAACTCATTGGCCTCTAATTCTTGAACGGAAGAAGTTAGGAGCAACTGCTTAGACCTGTCTTAAGTCAATCATGTTTTTTTTTCCCTTCAAGACTGGTCTTTAAGTCAGTTACATAAAAAGGTAGATTGTTCTGATGAATCTTAAAATTAAGCAGCATGGCTTGTTTGTACGGACAAGTAGGGCAGTGTTGTGTTGTGCGGTTAATAAAGCTCCCCCCTCAATACACTCTACTCTGGTTTCACAGACATGGTTTAAGGCTAGTCCCAGATTAAAATGCATGTTTGCATGATCTCAACTGAAAGTATCTTGCTCTGACATATCTTAAAATATGTCAGTTCCATTGTTCTGTCTCAAGTTGCACACATGAAACGTTTTCTTCTTAGGCATTTTTATAAAAGCTACATAAATATCTTAACTGAACTATGGCTAGTCCTGGCTTAAGCTAAGCCCCGTATGTGAAACTGGGCCTCTCTTTAATACTCTTTGGGATTTTGAAATAAATAAAGCAATTATTTCACTATTATGGCAGTATTTGGAAAAATAATGGTATATCGCCTAGCAATACAGCAGCACCCAGAAGTATGTGATGAAGTGCATCATAGTATTTGCTTTTTATTAAGGAAAGGACGTTATGTGTGGCCAAGTATGGTGTCCCATTCTTGGAATTTGTGCTCTGAATTTAACCCATCCAAGTGCACACAAGTGCAGTGAACAAACACGCATACACACTCCGTAAACACACACCCGTGGCAGTGACCTAGGAGCAGTTAGGGGTTCGGTGCCTTGCTCAAGGTTCTCTCACCTCAGTCGTGGTATTGAAGGTGGAGAGAGTGCTGGATATTCACTCCCCCTACAATCCCTGCCAGACCTGAGACTCAAACCCGTGCCCTTTGGGATACAAGTCAGACTCTCTAACCACTAGGCCCATGATATTAAGAAAGGACAGTTAAACAAAACAAAAACTGGGTAGTTAGAAGGAGAATTGGAGACTGAAATTAGAGTGAATTATCATTAGTTTGTATGTCTGTAATCTGCAAACATTATGATTTAAAGAAGAGTAACATTTCATTATTGTATTAATTCACATCTGTTTAAAGTAAAATAGGTTAAAGCAAAGAAAACACCAAGTTTTACTGCCAATAATGTAATATCATTAAAATAAAATGAGCTATTTTCAATGAACGTCAAGTGACAGAAGTGTTCAAAAGCTTCCAAATTTATAACTTTTGAAATTTAATTATGAGTGCAAAGAAGTTTTTTCTTTTTTTTGGTCAGAGCTCATATGTGGTTATTTTAGCAGACATTTTATTTATTTTTTGCAGTTCTGTATAGGCATTTCATGTTGAGCTGAGAGCTGATCTGTGCATTTTTAACTCGTCTTCCTGGAGGAGCTGCACTACCTGTGCAACCTAATTGGGTTTAAGGTACAAGCAGTGAGAAGGACCCTAACAAAACATAAACTTGAGACAAATCAGTCAGGAATGAAAAGGAAAGAGCAATCGTACATGGCCACCACCTGTGAAATAATTTGCTTTTTTAGGGGTTTTCTTGCTGTTGCCTCTCCAGTGCACCTGTTGTTACATTCATTTGCTCCAAAGCAGGTGAAACTGATTCACAATCAATAATGCTTTGTAACCGGACAGAATATCCCTGATTGTTTAATTGACTTGGTGTTATACTGTGATTTTTATACTGTAAGTGTTCCCTTATTCATTTTGTCATTTATTTTTTTGCTTAATGATTGTTTGTATTAATAAGAATTCCAAATACAGAGCTCTGCACATGCATTTATGCTATGTAATTGCAGAGTTCTACAACTGTAGTATAGAACAAGTGCACATGAAATCACACTACCCACAGCTAGTTAAACAATGTTGTTTGGTGCCAGAATTAATCAGCTTGTCTGTGCTACCCCTAGTGCAAAGACACAAATTTGATTTCTCTCTTCTGTTAAAACATTTGTACATAGAACTGACCATCTTATCTCTCCTTAGGCCTTTCTATGGATACCATATGAAGGAAAAAACCTTTATGAAGATTTACCTGTACAACCCACAGATGGTCAAAAGGTGAGTCCTAGCGATCTGGTAGTTGTTGTTTCTTTTTATGAATAAGTGTGTGTGTAACTGTACATACTGTGCGAGTGTGTCACGGGATGTCAAGAAGTACTGGTACTTCTTTCGGCGCTGGTAGCCTCGTGGGCAGGCATGTGGCATGTACATGTATGCATGTAGTTCAAGTTCCGGCTCGCAGACCTTTTCCTGATCCCCCACAATAACAATTTAGTTCCAAAAACAAATTTCAGTGCATCAATTTGTCTTGTCTATCCATTTGTAAAAAAAAAAAAAAAACTGGAGTTGTCACTGCCAACAATCAGTTTGAAATTGATTTTCAATACAAGAGAAATACAATTATTACAAAAATAATAAAAAAAATCATAAAATTTCTAATTTTTTTAATATCAAACAAAAAAAAAAAAACAACTAAACAAACAAAATATAGCTTCACATACAAGCAACATTTTAAGTAGTAAACCTGCCTTCACTATCTAAGTGCTTAAATTATTAAAAAGTAAATAAGTGTCAGTGCCAGTAGCCTTGTGGTTAGTGCGCCGACATTCCCATCTTGTGATCCTTTGCCCCTCTCTCTGCCCAATGCTTTCCTGTCACCTCTTTACTTTCCTATCACATTAAAGGCATTAAAAATCCTATAAATATAGCTTAAAAGTAAAAGTAAATAAAAGTAAATTAGTGTTATTATAGTGGTACTGATTATTGTTATTATTGACATTATAGACAGCGATATGTATAAGAGACTGCATTCACGTATATATAACTGTTGACATAATTTTTGCATCATACAAAGAGCATTAAGGACAGCACATTGTTGCAACGTCAAGAAAAATCCTTTTTTTTTTTTTTTTTTTTTTTTTGGTCGTGTAAAATTAGTAGCAATCAGCATTTGCTGTGGCATTAGTGCAGAGCACAGTGCACTTATTTGATAAAAGCTTGGTTATATGGCACTGTTATTTCACATTTTAAATATCAGAAGTTTTCTTGGGCTGTACTAAAATAAGTATTGCATATTTCACTTGTATTGGTATCGACTACTAAAAATTTGGAGCCAAACTAACCTTTGGTAATTTGGTGCTAATTGTTGTGTGTGTGATGGGTGGAGGAGTGGTATATCAGGAGGTGATAAGTGTTGCTGATTGTGTGTGTGTTTTCTTTTTTGTAGGGTTAGTGAACTCCTGCAAGGTGGAGCTGTAATGAATAAGATTTTTCAGCCCCATGAAGCTCATATTCCCTTCCTGCTGCAGCTCTTTATCGATTACAACCTCTACGGCATGAACATGATCAGTCTTGCTGCTGTTAAGTTTAGAAAAAAACCTGCAACAGGTAACACACACGGGCATATACACATACACACAAGTAGCCTTAAATAGGGGTGGGCGATATAACCAAAATCTTATATTACAATACAAGTCATTTTTCATAATAACGACCCATGCTGGCAAAATGAGTCACAATGAGCATATTTTCATAAATGAGTTATGTTAAAAACTTCTAAATGTATGATTTATTGGAAATGGACAAAAAATGACTGAGCTACACTTGTTTGAAATTGACAGAGTCAGAACCGAAATCACTTATCAACCATACCTTAAAATCTCTAGTAATACCACCAAATTCAGCACCCCCAAACCCCACCCCCCCACCCCCCATATCACAATGAATAGTGCAGGGTACTTTGACCAATAGTTATTTTTGTTATTTTTTTCTCTTATTAAAAATAAGAACAAAGATGCAAATAAACATTTGAATCATTCAAGTAAGAAAAACAAATAATTAAATGTAAATGTCAGGCGCAAGTGCTTTGCCTCTGATGTACAAGTGCAACTTTTTTTTTGCCTAGCTCATAATTAGCCCATGTGCATTCCAACTCATTTTGCCAGCATGTGTCACGTATATCACAATACAGTCATTTTTGCTAAGCAAAATGTATGTTTTAAAATCAGTTGAAAATCACTTTATTTTAAAGGCTTAAAATAAAGGCTTAAATGAATGCAAATTATAAACTTTTTTTTATCACCCATCACTACAAAGTCACAGGAGCATAACTGAGTTTTTTTTTTAAATGTTTTTTTATTTTTGTGCTTTTGGAAATGTATCTTTACTCTCCCTAATTATGTAAACATTTTTAAGCTCATTTTGAGCACAAAGTGTGCTTTCTGCAAATATAATTATTGCGTGTGTAATTCTTTAAATGTTTAAAATTGTGTGCAAGACAGTCTCACACCCTGTTCAGGCCCTGTTATGTCATATAACAGTATATAGACCTTATGCCCCAAAGAAACAAGTGCACATCTTTAGAATTCTGTCTTCAAACTTTTGTGCAGTAGCTCTATAGTGTCACTGTGAAAGAGTAATTAGCTGGTGAAGTGGATTTACTTATTGAATACTTAATGAAAGATATAATGTGCATTTTAATGTTTGAAACATAACACATATCAGTAGACCCAGACAATTTTAAAATGAGCGGTTCATTCTTAAATTCACACTACCTTGCCTTCATGCTGTGGAAATACAACTTTTTTTGTATTTGTAATAATATTTTACAATATTTTTTTACTTTATTTTGATCAAATAAATTCAGCCTTTATGAGCAGAAGATATTTATTTCAAAATCATTAATAATTATAATGTATCCAAACTTTTGGCAGGTTTTTTAATAATAATAATAATAATAATAATAATAATAATAATTCTATATACTTTACTATACTGTATTATAGTACTTTATTATAATGTATTATTATATTGTTGTCATGATTATTAAATGCTGCTTTTTTATTTTTTACAGGACAGTATGTATTTTTACAATATAAGATATATCTTTTAATGTGCTAAAATATATATTTTTAATAATGAGTACTGGGGGTGTGACTTGTGGGCGTGGCTTGGGGCGTGGTCAGATTTTCCTTCTTTTTTGTCTCTAGCTGATCACAAGTCTGGCACGCTGAAACCTGTGCACTCAAATCTATAAAATGGTCTTTTCTCCTGAAATTAATGTTGCCAGAAGCCCATCAACCACCAGACTTCCATGACTGACTGATGAAACAACAGAGTACCTTTCAATTGTAAAAAAGAAAATTACGGATACATCTTTGTTAGCATTTTCAAGATGATTTTGGTCAGTGAATTCCCGTTATTTATTTTATTATTTAGCCTAATAGTTATTTGAGTGAAGTGTCTATTCTAAAAAGCCTGATAGATTTGTCCTCTTCTTTGTTTAACATGCGCTAACTTTTTTAATTTCATTCCTAAATTGCACAAATTCAACTTCCATATGAAATGTATTTAAAACGCTCACGTCCCGCGTTCTGCTCTGCTCCAGATCATGCATTTTCTAATACTCGACGGTGTTAATTGTCCAGCCAGCAGCAGCATGTATGTTGCGTGCCGTCAGTGCAGCTGAACAGTTCTGTGTTCAAATACACACAATAATCTTAAGCTTGCCGCAAAGTAATGGCAAAAGTAATTAATCATAAATGTGTCAGGGGGAAAGATGAAAGAGATATTTGAATTATTTACTAATAAATAGTGTTTTCTGAGTCGGTGTTGCAAGGATGAAGTTGCCGATCCTGACTCGCCATCACCTCATTAGATGCGCCTTTAGTTTAAGTGCATCTTTACGGTTTATGATTATAATGAAAGAGTTTTTGTTTTTGATTAGTTTTTTTTTCTTCCGTTAAGTAGTAATTTAAAGCTTTCTATAGATATATTTATCATGTCTGTGAGGCATGTATTCGCTGAGTTTCGGTTCATTTTTGTGAAGCGCTCCTGTTCATGACGAGACTGCAGAAAGCGCATCATGTTTATTTTCTTTTTTTTATAAAAGCAAAAAGTTTTGTTGATAATGTGAGTGCACACAAATAAAAGTAAACCCTTTACTGTTACGAATGATGTATTACTCTTACCTTTATGAGCAAAAATTACGGTGTATCCAATGAAAAAAATGCAAGTAATCGCGCTGACGCCTCCATGTCCTGCAAAGCACGCTTTACTGTTGCTTTGAATCTGCTGAAACTATTGGATATAGTGCACATTTATCTAGGTTTAACGTTTAAACTTTGTTATATGATTGAACTGTTTTATATCTATAGATTTTATTTTAGGCAAGTCGTGGTGATTTGAGAAAAGTAAATTGATCAAACATAGGCTCGCTGTCTGCCGCTGACCGATTGGTCGTTACTTTAAAAAACAAAAACTTATATTTAACAAACAAAAACTGCTCCAAACGTTTTTCTAAATTAACTTAATAAAAAAACAAAATGAAATATAATCACTTTGCCAATACATACAAAACTAAACTATTTTAATAGCTGGAACAGTAGTATAAGCTGTTTTGGGAGAAGGGGGAAAAAGACGGGCTCGGGCCAGTAATTCTGATAAGCGGGCCGGGCTAGGCCATAAATTTGAGGCCCGTGAAGGGCTCTAGGATGGAGAGATGTTGCTGTGTGTTATAGCTATTTATATCAACATTCCTGTTGGTTTAATTGGTCGGCTGTCAGGGGCCCCCTTAAAATGCGGGGCCCCAGTCATTTGCCTGCCTTGCCTGCGCCATTGCTACGGATGAATTCTGAAGAAGAATACGGATGAATTCCGGATGAATTCTGAAGTGTACAGGGATATACTGTCTCCCCAGTTTCAATCAAAGTGAAGTGACGTGACGTGACATTCAGCCAAGTATGGTGACCCATACTCAGAATTTGTGCTCTGCATTTAACCCATCCGAAGTGCACACACACAGAGCAGTGAACACACACACACACTGTGAACACACACCCGGAGCAGTGGGCAGCCATTTTATGCTGCGGCGCCCGGGGAGCAGTTGGGGGTTCAGTGCCTTGCTCAAGGGCACCTAAGTCATGGTATTGAGGGTGGAGAGAGCGCTGTACATTCACTCCCCCCACCCACAATTCCTGCCGGCCCGAGACTCGAACTCACAACCCTTCGATTGGGAGTCCGACTCTCTAACCATTAGGCCACGACTTCCCCCTATGGAAGTTGATTGGATGGCGCTTCATAGTACAAATGGACAATGACCCAAAACATACAGCAAAAACAACCCAGGAGCTTTTGAAGGTCAAAAAAGTGGATTATTCTGCAATGGCCAAGTCAATCTCCTGATCTCAACCCGATTGAGCATGCATTTCACTTGCTGAAGACAAAAGTAAAGGCAGTAAAGACCCGCAAACAAACAACAACTGAAGTCAGCTGCAGTTAAGGCATGGCGAAGCATCATGAAGGACGAAACCCAGTCTCTGGTGATGTCCATGAGTTTCAGACTTAAGGCAGCCATTGCCTGCAAAGGATTCTAAACAAAATAGCAAAAATTAACATTTTATTTATGATTATATTTATTTGTACAATTACATTTGAGCCCCTAAAAAATTGGAGGACTGTATAAAAGTGGTTGTAATTCCTAAGCTTTTTATGTTATATTTTTGTTCAAACCCTTGAATTAAAAAGTCTGCACTTCAATTTCATCTTGATTGTTTCATTTTAATTTTATTCTGGTGACATACACAGCCAAAATTATGAAAATTGTGTCATTGTCCAAATATATATGGATCTAACTGTAGTTTTCAAATGATTACATGTACTTTTTGCCTATACCATGCACCTTTATTACTACTTGTTTTTGATTCTGTAGTAGGAGAGCATATGTCAAATAGAGGGGGAAGCTCCAGCCCATATAAGCATCCCTGCACATCTAAACTCAGTGATGGCGGGCTGAGTGATACAATGCGCTGGGAGGATGACAACATACCAAGGTGTGTCTGTGTTTCTGCTATACATCAATGCATATCAGCATTGTATGGCATTTTGACCTTTTTCACATGTGGTATGTGTTTTTGCAGTTCTCTGATTTTAGAGGAGGTGGAACGGATGAGTGTGTGTGAGCTGGAGGTTGATGCCGTGGCTGCTGATGTTCTCAACCGCCTAGAGATTGAGAGTAAGGATCGGTTGATTTGTTTGTTTGTGTGTGTGTGTGTGTGTGTGTGTGTGTGTGAGAGAGAGAGAGAGAGAGAGAGAGAGAGAGAGAGAGAGAGAGAGAGAGAGAGAGAGAGAGAGAGAGAGAGAGAGAGAGAGAGAGAGACCAAATCCCTATCTACACTGGGTAATAACAACCATGATTGCATAAATCAAGTGATTTATATTTTAAATATGGCCATGCAGAATGACTAATTATAATTACTAATAAACAGCCAATATGCTAGTTATATGTGTGCTAATAAGCAACTAGTTAATAGTGAGAATCTCTGTAAAGTGTGACACTTGTATGCACTAATAAAGTACTTTCACATCAAATTAACTAAATTAATAAACTATTAGTTTATAGTTTATTCATAGTTTATGTATTGTTGTCTCTACATTTGTTAATATATATTATGTCTAATATATGGCTTATATATAGAGTTCTTCATTGTCACTGTAATTAACACTTTAACACTATTATTATTTAATTAGGTCGTAGAAAAGATTGTTAATTGGTTATATATACACAATATACAGTTTGTGGAATTTTAAGGAACAATTAATAATAATGCCGTTAATGTAAAGGTTGTAAAAATGTAAACGTAAAGGTCGGTTTAAAGCACTTGACACTTGATCCTAACTTGAGGTTACTTCAGCGCAAGCACATTGCATGTATATGACCTATTTTTCAGTGGTATTCAGTATGAAATTTGACTGTTTGATTCATAGATTATATTGGCTCAAATAGATTGCTTATACAGAATTTTTTTTTTTGACTAATTGACTACTCTTTTACAAAATTTTAAATTAAATGTTCATAAAATTATTTGTTGCATACTTTCCTAGTATTAAGCACTTTAACACAATGTTTGTTGTTGCTGTCATGTACTTTTTCTTGATAGAAAATATTTTATTTGATAGTAAAATCAAACTTTGTTGGAATCAACTGTGCACATTAATTCTTTCTGGAGTTGTGTTATTTGTGTAGTAAATTTTATGAGTATGCTTTTTTCTTTTTTTTCTCTTTTTTTCTTTTTTTTTGCATTTTGTGTCCAGATCAGATTGGGAGAAACCCTGGTCTTCAGGCCATCTGGGATGATGAGAAACAGCGACGACATGAGAGATGTCAAAGTTCTCATATTGACATGCCTGAATCACAAGGTGAGAAAAGGTCTTGTATGGAAACTTTTTTTTTTGCAGCACAACTATTAATATTATTAGGGGTGCATGATAAATATCGGCCGATAATTAATGTGCATCTCGACAGTAAAGCCGGTTCTCTAATCAGCGGTAAATTCCATCAGGTGTGTGATTTCACGTAGAGCAGCTGTTACTACACAGAGCCGTTGTTAACTGACAAGCTGTGCAAATCCACGTTCATTATCAACTTGGATTTGCGCAGCTTGTCAGTTAACAACCTGATGGAATTTACTGCTGATTAGAGAACCTGCTTTACTGACGAGATGCGCATTAATTATTGGCTGCTATTTATCGTGCACCCTTAAATATTATTTACCATGTTGCGCGATGGCTACTGTTTCAGATCGAGGCTTTGTAGAGTTCGCAGAGAGTGAAAGAATCTTCATGAAGAGATTCAAAGAAATTCTCAAGGAAAATGAATTTGACATGTAAGTGAAGTTTTCCATATGTTTCTAATAAATTTGTTTTCCATCTCCTGGTTGGAAGCAAAGGAATAAATATGTGGATTTCTGTCTAACAAATTGCACAATAGAAATTGAGGGACAAAACGTTCCAATGCAATGTTTTAATCACTACCCATGGTCCTGACAGCTGTATTGAAACCACCAATTTTGAAAAAGCAGGTAAAAAATTTGTATTGGTGTCACAGTGCAAATAATTTTATTATTTACCATGCTTTACTCTTCTAGTTATTTACCTATTGAGACAAATGAATCAGAAATCTTGTACATTTACAGAAAATTGCTTGATTCTGCTTACAA
Source organism: Cyprinus carpio (assembly GCF_018340385.1). Lineage (NCBI taxonomy): Eukaryota > Metazoa > Chordata > Actinopteri > Cypriniformes > Cyprinidae > Cyprinus > Cyprinus carpio. The sequence continues at coordinate 3,413,453 of NC_056616.1, forward strand.
AATGAGGTGTTTCACTGATATATTTTGAGTAAGCAATACAATGTCAACAATAGAACAGCATTTAGTATATTTCCTTAGTTGTGGTTCTATCAAAAAGATGTCTCTGAAAGACAGAGGTTCCATTTCAGGTTCATACAGTTGCTATAGACGGTTTCAACGGCAACAACCTAAACAAACGTTATTGCGCATGCACGCTTTTGTGGCCGTAACTTAACTTCCGGTAGACTTCCAAATAGAATCAATAACAACAGCTAAGTAGTCCCTCTAGAGTAGATTATTTTTGATAACAAGCAAAACAGAGTTTTCCCCAGTAACTGCTGTACACAAAGCAGTGCTGAGCTCACAAACGCTGCTTTATCAGACATTACATGCAAGATGAAATGAAAATGACATCGAAAATAATTAAAGATAGTCTTCCTTCAGAAATACAGTGATATAAAAACACCCGCACCTCATTTTGATTTTTAAACATGCAGTACGTGCTCATGTTTATTCAACAAAGCATTTTGGAAAATCATTCAGTTTTGATATTGTGAGCGCCACAAATAAATAAATGTATGGGAAACACATCCCACAGCACAACCACCTGAGCCCAACTTCAGTCTACTCATCACTTTAACTTTAACTGCATTTGTAGACGGCGCCATAGCCATACTGATAAACAAACACAGACCAAAACTTAACTTCGGGCAAGCGCATGCGCCCAATGAAACCCTCTATATTAAGCATTAATTAGGTATTCTTTTTCCATCTCCTCTGGAATTAGGTATGTTGTCAAATGTTGAATTCAGCTTAGCTAACTGCAAGGGTAATCGGCTGCAGTTAAACAGTGAGACAGCTGGATGTGTGTAATCAACTATTACATGCTTTTTAGAGTTTAAGAGCAGGGAAGAATAACATTTGTGGTAGTGGGGACAGGCAGTAAGTACCTCTCTGCTACCTGAAGTAGTAAAATCCACACCAAACATTTACAAGGCGAAAGAAACAATTTTCTTCACAAAGAAAGCAGAATCAAACTTCAGGAGAGGTCAAGACCAACAACTCGAACTATAAATGAAAAACAGTCTACACAGTCAGTGCATCATAAATAAAAATAAAAAGGCTAAGCTTTCTTCCTTTTTAACCATAAAACAAAGAAACTTAAAAAACAAAATAAGGTATGAAAATGGCAGCTACTTCTAGTCTTAAAGCTTACAGATTTAAAGAACAGAATGTAATTATTATAGATAACAGTGGTGAGAGTAAACAAACATATTACACAGTTCACTTGTCATTTAGGGGGAAATTAACATTACTAGAGAAATACAACAACATAGCACCAGCCAACAGAGGTATGTGCACTATAGTCCTCCATAATTGAGTTTAATGAATCCAGCTTAGCTTTTATCTTGGGTCATTGTTGATAGTAACAAGAATAAATGAGCGATCTTGAGCTCCACCCAACATGATGTCAGAGTCTAAATAAAAGAGAGAATACAAAGAAGGAGCAAATACACATATACCTCTTCAGAAATCAAATGTATAACATACAAATAAAATAAAATGTATGTCTTGGGACATAACACAGCCCAAACCCACACATGCATAAACCCACACACACGCACACCATCATCTCTGGTTCAGGTGTAAGGATGCTAATAGTTGGAATGAATGTTTGCTGCATTGAATTGCTTGAGAGTGGGGAGGCAGCGGGCTTGACGTTTATCTTGTTTTGTAGGACTCAAACTGGGTCTGAAGTTGACCCTTTCCCTGAGCTCTCACTCTATTCTACTGTGCTGAGCCCAGATGACTTGCCTTGCATACCTGCCAGCCAAGTGGATGTGCATCAAGATGCATTTAAAGGTGAGGTGCACAGTCTCAAGTAACCCCTTGACCACATATACAATTACTCTCTCAAACAGTACAATTTTTAATAGTCATACCAGGGACCCAGTTATGATGTTATAAATATATGAAAGGGATTATTGATTTCCAGCTGTTGAAATTTTAAAGGCAGGGTTGGCAACTTTAGTTTGTAGTCTGCAGCTACAAACTTTTGCTGTAGTACATTTAAAAATGTTAAATACACATTTATTTTGAAAAGTTTAATTTGAATTTTATTTTTTTTTTTTTAACTAAGAATAAATTAAAATACTATAAGATAAATATATCACTGTACTCTGTCACTGTCACAATTTGTTTATGGGTCATTACATTTTGCATACGGGACAAATTTTGCCTTTTCATTTTGATAATTTTGTACATTTTTAAAGTTAAAGTTCCACTGAAATGCACTTTTATGGGTTTTGTTCTACTATATTGTTCTACTAATACATAACATGGTAGTCATTTTAATCAATGTCAAGACACACAAGTTATGTAATCTTTATTTCTCAAACAGCTGTAACCGAAAACATTCATTTCTATGTTGCAAGACCAAAAATTTTATCCAGTTTGAACAGGTTATTTTAAGTACAGGTACACCTTGGAGGGTACTCTTAGTGGAAGGAAATAATAAATTTTAGTCTTGTTTTGTTATATTGTTAATATTCTCTTGATAGTCTTTTCATATTCTGTGAGGACTACATCACTGGAAGATAACAGAACTTTGAAGATTCACCAGCAGTGATGTGCCAGTCCTGTTCTCAGTAGCAGAGCAGGAAATATTGTCACAGTTTATATGAAGAATTATGTAACAGTAGCCTCATAGAAAATTGCTTGAATGGGCCCTTCAGCTCAAAATATTATATATATACATATACATATACATATACATATAATTTTTTTTTTTTTTTTTTTTTTTTCATGTGTATCTTTAAATGCAAATGCTGTGCACCCTTTCCAGAAAAGGGCTGTGCCTTTACAGTTCATGCCTTGGTTACTATGGCAACAATGAACAAAACATCTGCGTGTTTTTGATTATGATCTCTATTGCACTCATGTGACGTTGAAAAAAATGTTATGTTGAAAAACTAAGCAGTTCAGGTGTTTGAGGGAGTTCAGAAACAGTGTTTACTGATATAGAAAATAAATACCTTTGGAGTGCACTTTATGCTTTGTAACATTGCAGATTGTTTTCATGCACAAACAGCAACATTGTACACTAAAAGGAAAAAAAGCATGATATGACCCCTTTCAATGTATTCGATGTATTATTAAAAATGTTTCCTTTTTTCACCATATAGACACAAAAAGACATGGTGGGAAAGATGCTGAAGTGGCAGTTGTTAATGAAGAGGCCATTTTGAGTTTGTTGGAAAACAGTCAGACCTTCCTCCCTCATTCTCAGGGACCCAACCAATCAGCAATACTTGGTACTAAGACTATCACAACTAATATATCTGTTTCCACAAGCAAAAACTCTTACCTTTTCCCTAGATTGTTTTCACACTGCAATTTTTTTTTCCTTAATCAATAAAAAATATAAAAATTATTTTTTCTGACATCCAAACATACAGCAAAATATATTACTCTAGAACAGTGCTCGCCAACCCATCGATAGCGATCGACTGGTAGATCTTTATCACTGTCCCAGTAGATCCCGAAAATAACAGTAAAATAAGTACAAAAATCTCATAACATTTCTACATACTTTGTACTTTACTTTTATTATGGTAAATCACTTTCAATTTCGGGAGCTACTAGGACAGTGAACAGAGGCCAGAGACGCTGAAGATGAGCGCAAAGAGGAGAAAATACTGTAACAGGCAGAGAACAACAGCTCAATGTGTTCACGATGGTCGAAATATATGGGAGTAGGAAAAAGTGAAATTCAAAATACATTCTCTTAATATATTTTAATGTATTACATGCTTTTCATGTAAACCCATATTTTAGATATTTATACTGGAAAACACAAATACTGATGAAGAAAAAAACAATTATTTTGCATTACTTTGTGTGCATATCTTTATATTCACAATATTGTATTGCATGTGTTTACATAGTCATAATTCCTCTTTTCTTGTACAGTACATGCTATAATTAGATTATCAAGTTTACATTTACATTTTCCACAATGTTTTAACAGACAGCAGTCAAGACCAGGCTATGGTTGATCTGTTTGAAGCGTTGGCTGATGATGGATTTAGAGCTGACAGGTCCAGAGCAGTGTCCCAGCAACTGTCAGGGATTGCTAGCTGCGTCTGTAACAGTGATGATGAGGAAGCTGGGCCTGAGCTGGAGAAAGAAGAGTCAGAGCTCAGTAGAATCATGTCCCAGCGATGGGACTGTGACATGACAGGACCTTCTGCTGGGCAAAGGTCACCAGACTTCCCGTTAGTATTGTTGGAATTGTCTATTACATGCTTTTCTTGTTTGCATTAATTATATAGTTATTTTAACTACATTATGCAGTTCTTATTATATGTTATTACATGGTCAGTCAGGTTCATTTGAGCAGAAAGCTTAAATTACTATACCTTTCTTAACAGGCATTCAGAATAGACCTCTTAGGAAAACACTGGCTGGTCCACAGCAGATGGTGCCTGTGTGATGTTATGCCTTTCGTTTATTTAAATTGATGGCATGTTGTTTAATCATAATCTGTGTTGCCTTCCTGCACAGATTATGTATGAAAGAAGCAAATGAAAGCTCCAGTGAAGAGCAGCAGGCCTCATCAGATGAAGAGATATATTGGAAGGGAAACCGTGCTCTTCTTACTGATCTGTCCATTCCACAGTTGGATGGAGCTGCAGATGAGAATAGTGGTAAGTAGAATTTTAATTAATTTAATTTAATGAATTTCAGTGAAAAGTTTGATTGCTTTTGGTTGAGTGGTGTATTCATACTTGTCATGTTTCCTGTAGATTCATCACTAACAGACAAGGAATCCCGGACACACTCATCTCTAAAAGCACCAGACAAGATCCTTGGTAGCAGAAATGTTTTTCCAAATGAAGCTGTTCGTATGGAGCCACCATCTTCTGCTAAAATTGTTATTGAATACAAATGTGCTGAGCAGAAACTCAATCAAGAGGATTTAGCAGAAAAGCATTTAAAAAGTGAAGAGGCAAATGAATATTCAACTGGATTAAGAGTTAACAAAGAGGTGCCATATATTCCACCAGTTAAACACCCAATTCCTTTTAAGACAGCAAATATACCTAAACTTGGTGCTGAAAAAATAGGTGTGCACTCTTTGTACACTGATGAAAACCAAGCCACTGGCCTTAATCAGCCAGATCCTGATGATTCAATTTTTGGAAACTCTAAGCTTGCCCAGAGCATAAAAAATTCTACCAGTATTAAAAATGTGGAAAAGAACCATTTATCCATCCCTGAGAATCACAAGAGCTTCTTTGTATGTTACTCTGAGCTGATGAACTGCCCCACCAAGACTGAAATGCAACTCAGTCCAAATGACTGCAGAAGACCTGTGATAAGTTTTGACCAGACACAAAGTCCTATGGAAGAGAGCCAAGCTTTGGGCCCTCAAGAAGGTGAGACAGGACAGGATAAAAAAGAGGAAGATGTCAGCAAACTGAAAATAAGATATGAGGATTACCAAGAGAATAAAACTGAGAGGACCATTGTGGCACAACAGGAGGCACACTACAAATTTTTCCCCAGCGTTATTCTGTCTAACTGCCTGTCCAGACCCATCAAGAAACAGACTGGGAGCAAGATTGGGGATGGTTGCTCTACCTTAGACCATCCTGAACAGCGAAGGTCAAGGTTAAAGTTGATCAAAAAGAAAACAGCATTTGGTCAAAAAAGAGTAAGTCCTGTGAGGACCCCATCTCCTATGAAAGAGGAAGCCACAGCACTTCTTTCCAACGCTCTAGGCTCTCTTAACCAGAAAGAAACCTATAAGGAGGTTGACATGGAAACTTCAGATCCACCAACCATTGAAGGTTTGATTAAGAACTCAGTAGAGGATGAACTTGCAGATATTCCTACCAAAATCTCTTGCACTAAGGTGTCCAGTTTACCAGGTAGCAAATATACCTTGCGGGCAAAAAGGAAAATGAGTTATGACAGTGAAAATGGAGATCAGGCCAGTTCTGGTACTTTCAAACAAGCTTTGGTGCAACATGAAGGCCTTAAGGGCAAAGATCATGTCTTTAGCCAAAAAAAGAGGAAACTGACTAAAAAAGAGCCACCAATCATCATTAAATATATAATCATTAACAGATTCAAAGGTCAGAAGAACATGTTAGTGAAGATTTCTAAAATTAACGCTGATGAAGCCTGCACCGTTTTAACACCAGAAAGGCTTGCCAAATACAAAAAGCTCGCTCCTCTCAAAGAATTCTGGCCCAAAGTGCCAGAGTCTACAGCAGTGAAGTATCCGCTAATTGAGGCAAAAGTAAAGAAGTGTCCCAAACGAAAGGCTAAGGTGAACCCAGTGTCAAAGAGGGCCGGCACCCCTCCAAAATCTAGGTGTCCACGAGCTAGTCAGACTAGGAGGGCGAAGCATGCAAAAGCACTGATAACTTTACCGAAATTACCCCCTCCATGGCCTTGTTATAATGAGCTCACTGATGACTGCTGTACAGAGTATTCTGATGTGATGGTGGAGTTGGGTTATTTGTCAGAAAGAGCCTCCAGTCCTACTGATTCAACTCCACCTAGATGTTGGTCTCCTACTGAGCCCTTACTGGGATCAAATTCAAATCTGATAAACCCACATAATGATCCATGTCTAGGTACATCCTATCAAGTACTAGCTCCAAAACCATACCAAAGAGGTCTTTGGGATAGAAGCAGAACACCCAGGTCTAAAAAGACTTCTGCTACCAGCCCAAAAAGAAAAGCTAATACTACAACAAAGTCAGTGAACAAAGATTCAGTGACATCTGTGAATTCACAGAGGAAAGGTATTCAAGCAGCTTCAAGGAGACATAAGACACGTTTTGAAAGTATTGAAGGAATTGTTCTAGAAGATGACACATCTACCTCTCAAAAAGACAGGATGCTGAATGAGAAGCAAGTCCCGAGTAGAAAGCAGGTCCGAGGTGAGGAGAGTGATAATTCACAGGCTCCACATTCAGTTAACAATGCACCTATTACTTCCTCATCGGATGACTTAACTCCTTATCAACATCCTAGTTCTCTAAAAAGCAGTCAAGAGGACTTTACTATCAGTTGTTCAGGCTCTCAAACAGAGGTCACCAGCACTGGAAAAAAATCAAATCAAGATGTTTTTGTCTTCAATACCATTGCCTCAAATGACTCACAAAAAGACTCACAGATTGGCCTCAATCCCTGTATTGAAAAATCTCTAAATCATATTCTTTCCCCATCCACCAAGAAGGTAGGACATCCATGTTCCGTTATCACATACAGCAGTACCAATTCAAAATCACAAAATATGAGTCAAGATGGGACTATCATAAAAAGTCTATATGAATTCAAATCGGAGGTCTCTGACCATGAAGAGAACACCAGAACTGTACAGCATTTGCAGTCAACCAGAAAAACGACCATAAAATCAAGAAGACCACAAACAAAAAAGAAAAATACCATAACTTTATTGGAGTCTGTCGATTGTAGATCCTCCCTTATGCCCTCTGCTACCAGTGCAATTAAAGCTGGATTACACACAGGACTTACATTGTCCTCAGACCCTAAAATTGACGAAATGTGTGTTCCTGCATTGCCTTCTGGGCTCGCTGTCTTAAAGGAACTTCTCCAGAAGAGGCAACTCAAAGCAGGACAGGAATCACATGAAAGCGATCATGTAACTGAGGATATGTCTTCTACCAGTCAACTTAAAGATATTCCCAAAACAGCCAAATCTAAAACAGCTCATTCATCAACATCAAGAAAACCAAGGGGTGCAAGAACTAAAGTGCCAAAAGAGTTACAGTTCAAAATCAGAAGTAATAAAATGAAACAGGATGATTTGAGAATTGACCATCTTTCATCAGATGACAGTCCTGTGTTTTTCTCTGACCCTGGCTTTGACAGCTGTTGCTCTATTGAAGATAGCTTGTCCCCAGAGCTCCCAGAAAATTACAGCTTTGATATCAATGCCATTGGGCAAACAGAGTTCTCCGGTCTTTATTCTGGCAACCAGTTTGTGTTAACTGATAGGAACTTGCCTCAGAAGTTCCTCAGTGATGTCAGTCAGGAGGCAATCAATGCCCTTGTTGGATTAGGCGACAGGAAACAAAAGGTGTTTGGTGTTGATGAAAGCAGCAAGCATGAACAGGACTGCCATAAGTCTGGGGCTCTTAGTCCAGAACTGTTTGATAAGTCATTTTGTGAAAGTGGCAAAGTTTATCCCAATAAGGTATCTCTTGATTCAGAAAAGATCTTTAGCAAAGATTGGGGGGGCTCTTTAGGTAAAATTCATGGCCTCAGCCACTTTCAGGACTTTCACTGTGAAAAGAAAGATGTGTTGCTTGACCCAGAGCCCTTTTCCCCCCTTACTTCTGCTTCATTTGCTTATAATGGTGTTTCCCCAAATAGTGATCCCCTAGATGGCAGTTCAGCAACACCAAGCAGTTCCCCACAGTCCATCAACTCGCTGTCCCAGCTGAAAAATGGAGGACAGAGTTCAAAGAGTGGGGGAACTCACATTCTCAAACCTCTCATGTCTCCACCTACTCGGGAAGAAATCTTAGCTACTCTGATGGATCTGGACCTCTCAGAAGCCACCTACCAGGAACCATTCTGCAGTGACCCATCAGATGCACCCTTGAAGCCAAGGTAACATTTGTAATGATTCACCTGCATTGGTTTTGTTTTTGTATATTCTTTTACTGTAAATTACTGTTTTTTTTTCCCCCCACCCAGGGAGGTTGGTGGTCGGAAGTTGATATTGGAAACCAGGCTGGCGAATGAACTAGTTGAATTTCATGGAGACTTATCTCAAAACGGCTTACAATTTTGGAAAATTGCATTTTCTGCAATGACAAATCAAGCCTATGGACCAAACAATGGGTGTAAATCCTCTATACTGATCAAGCACCAAACCCCATTTTCTGGCAGTGATCAAAAAGTGATTATGCTTCCCTGCAAGTGTGCCCCAAGTCGAGAACAGGTGCAGCTCTGGCTGCAAGCCAAAAAGCAGTACGAGTGCCTTCAGAGTGATAGGAAACAAGTGGGTGGCCAGGCAACTGTGGAACTTGGAACATATGACAGGACTTCACCTCAAAATGAGGACTATAATTTACCTTCCTCAGAGAATCATGATAAAAGTTGGAAGAAAAAAGATGAAAAGGCTTCAGAGTTGCAGAGTATCAGTGGGAATGGTTTAAGTTTACCACTCCATATTTCACCAGTTAAAGCAGCTTCATCTAACAGTAGCCCTAAGAGTACGAAATGCATCTTGGACATAGAGACAAACAAAGGTTGTCAGATCACTTCTCCAAATTCTCCAAATCTTTCTACATTGCAACAAAGGTATGCTGAAATTAAAGAAGATGAGGACAAGGAGGATGTGACTGATGTATTACAATCTCCCAGCTTGGACCAGTCTCAAAATCTCAATGACACATCACTTGAAAATGTACAGCCAAAGGACCTCTTGAGTCCATCAGTTTTTTCTGTTAAACACCTAGATTCTGATGTCAAATGCTCTTACCTGCTCCATAGCACACCTGTCCACCGGAGAAGCTACACTGATGACGATGGCTCTAGCTACAGTCCAATAAGAAATGAAGGTATAGTTTTATGTTTTTTCTTGAAAGCTTGAATGTTTTAACTAAGTTGTTCAGCTCTGTTATCTATAATGGGTTCCCAAACATTTTCAGACTGGAACCCACCTAATGATGAGAGGTAAAATATTTTGTGTCGATGGGGTTGACATAGGGCTTGGCAATAAATAATATCATATTGAGATCATTATAAAATGTGTCAGTGACGATGATAAGCTGTGGACATTTTACTCAATTGGGATTTATCTATCAATCTATAACAGCAGAAAGAAATATGACAACAGCCAAGTCAGTGCATGTCGCTAATAGGGCTGTGTGTTCTGTTGTTTTTTTTTTTTTTCTGCTTTTTTCTATGTGAATGAATGGCATAGTTTTGTCTGCTACACAACCAAGGACAAGAACACATTAATTATCACCATAGCTACCATAGTCACTTTTCACTGTTTCATTTGAGAAAAGCTACTGTCAAATACACAGTGAAACACAAAGATCTTCATGGCAAACTGCAAAAATAAAAGTTTGGTTTAATTTGAAGAAATTATCACAAATATTACTATGACAATTATAGTTGTAAAATAATTATATTTTCTTTTGCTGATAAAATCAGGATAATTGTGAATCAGTCATGCTTACTTGTCTTATGCAGTCATGCTTAATAGACTTTATTTATTTCCAAAAAAGATGACTACTAAGGTTTTACATTTATCTTTTCATTGCAAAACTCTTTTGGATCTGTTTTTGTACAGACATAGAGCCCAGATCACAGCGACGACATCAGAAGGGTAACAAAAACAAAGATGCTTTACGGAGAGTTTTACTTACCACACAAATGAAGGTCAGATGAAAGTTAATGAATTTATGAATCTTCTGAAGTTTCAATCTTATAATCCTTGTTTAGAACTTTATAGGGTTTTTATAGCATATGCATTATATCCCATACAGAACCAGCTTACCACTATGAATGTTCCGAAGAGAGAAAACTCCCAGATTGAGGGACCATCAATTTGTAATTCATATGGCTTTAAAGTCAGTATGCAGAACTTGCAGGAGGCCAAAGCATTGCATGAGGTAGGATCTTCTTTTGACTGTGTTTTAGTAAGAACTGCTTTCATTAAACTGAGTGATTAATCAATCAATTTAAACACGTAAAATACAGTTTTAACAAAGGGGGAAAAAAGCTTGTCATGTCATATGGTTAGAAACTCAAGTTTATTTTTATGGGATTTCAGCTGATCTCATCGTACGTTTTTGCCTCCCTGCTATAGGTACAGCACCTCATAATGATAAGCATGGAGCTTCATGCAAGGACTCGTCGTGACCTTGAGCCTGACCCTGAATTTGACCCAATTTGTGCTTTGTTCTACTGCCTCAGTTCTGATGTCCCTCTCCCAAATTGTGACACTACCCAGATGACAGGTGCCATTGTCATTGATAAAGATTGTTGTTCTTCAGCTCAAGGTGAGATTGGTGTTGTGTTTGTTTATTAATGGTGTGTGTACCATTGTAATTGTAAATTGTAAAAAAAAAAAAAAATAAATAGTAAAAAAGCACCTAACTATAAATCAGCTTAATGTTGATCAGGTATGTGTTTCCTGTACGACATAACTCGCTGATTAACCACCCCCCCCCCCTAAGAAAAATATTGACAAATTATCTGAAATTTGGTTTATTTTATACGAAATTGCCCCATAGCCACATCACTAGTTACTAGTCCTGTGTGAATATCCACAAAACTGGAAGACTTTCTGAATATATTTAAAGGTACACTAAGCGATTTTTGCCAAACGATGTTGATATTTAAAAGCACCAAAACAAACATGCCCATACGCCAACAGGACCTCGCCCCTATTTTGAAATCTCCGCCCCACACGTATGTACACAACCATGGCAATGACGATCGTGGAAACAAGCGAAGATGACACACAAGCATAATCAAACAAAAGCCAAGACGGATAAGTTGTGTGAAACAAAGCAAAATCAGTGTCACTCACCTATCAAGAAGAAAAAACGCAACCTCGGCATCTGATCCAAGGCCTTCCCACTCCTTGAGTTCTCTCCACTGCTCCAATATTTACTCGGGTCCTACCTCTTGCCTAATCATAATCCTTCTTTTCAATGTTTTGTTTCTCTGATATTTTCCTCTTTTTATCTGCCATTTCTCTCTATCTATATTCGATCTGCTAATATCCGTCCTGTGCACTCAAACTGAGCACTCTATTCTCTCTGTCATTACAAGACATGCCCCCATACTGCTGATTGGCTACAAATGTGTTTTGGGACTTGGTCCGACACTATTTTTCAAAAATCACTTGGTGCACCTTTAAGCAATAGGCTATGGCTATTTTAGAAAGGTACGTTTAAAAGATGAAAAATTTAATCAGTAGAATATGAATAAGTTATTGCTATTGTGTGTATAATATGTAATCATGTAATCAACAAAAGTAACTAGTCTGAGTATTTTAAATTGTGTCCTTAATTTTTGGAATCTGATTATGTAATCCATATTACATGTAATTAGTTACAACACAGCACTGGGTAAGAAAATTACATAATCGTTAAAAGGTAAGATAGAGGATTAAAATTAGGAATGTTTCTTATGTTATTTTGGCCTGGTCAGCCATTAAACCTAAACTTCCAAAAAAAAAAAAAAAATTGTTTTTTTTTTTTTTTTTTTTTTTTTTTTGCTATTTATTGTCTATGAAATCCTTTCATGTTTCTCCTTTTTACTAGACAGGGTGTAACACTTAGTTAGCACATAGTTTTATAATTAAATTTATTGCATTTATTCTACAATGCATAAAAGTAGTGCTGTCAAACGATTAATCGCATCCAAAATAAATGTTTTTGTTTACATAATATATTTATGTGTACTATGTATACACTCACCGGCCACTTTATTAGGTACACCTGTTCAATTGATTGGTAACACAAATTGCTAATCAGCCAATCACATGGCAGCAACTCAGTGCATTTAGGCATCTAGGTGTGGTGAAGACAACTTGAAATACAAACCGAGCATCAGAATGGGGATGAAAGGGGATTTAAGTGACTTTGAACATGGAATGGTTGTTGGTGCCAAACAGGCTGGTCTAAGTATTTCATAAACTGCTGATCTACTGGGATTTTCACGCACAACCATCTCTAGGGTTTACAGAGAATGGTCCAAAAACCAGTCTGTGTGGTGGTGTAATTGTGTAGGGGATATTTTCTTGGCACACTTTGGGCACCTTGGTATCAATTGAGCATCGTTTAAACGCCACAGCCTACCTGAGTATTATTGCTGACCATGTCCATCCCTTTATGACTAGAGTGTGCCCATCTTCTGATGGCTACTTCCAGCAGGATAATGCACAATGTCACAAAGCTCAAATCATCTCAGACTGGTTTCTTGAACATGACAATGAGTTCACTTTACTCAAATGGCCTCCACAGTAACCAGATCTCAATCCAATAGAGCAGCTTTGTGATGTGTTGGAACGGGAGATTCGCATCATGGATGTGCAGCCGACAAATTTGTAGCAACTGCGTGATGCTATCATGTCAATATGGACCAAAATCTCGAAGGAATTTTTCCAACACATTGTTGAATCTATGCCACGAAAAATTAAGCCAGTTCTGAAGGCAAAAGGTGGTCCAACTCGGTACTAGCAAGTGTACCTAATAAAGTGGCCAGTGAGTGTATTTATCATGTTTATTATGTTACGTTTATACATTTAAATTTTTATATATAATATCAGTTATATGAATATAAATATATACATGCAAATACATGGAAATATTTTCTAAATGTATACTGTATGTGTGTATTTATATATACACTAAAAGTTTGGGATCAGAATTAAATTCTATATTTTTTTTTTCAAAATACAATAAAAAAATTTGATACAAAAAAATAAAAAAAACAGAAAAAACATCAAAAAATTTAATATTGTGAAATATTATTATGATGTAAAATAGTGTTTTTCTATTTTAATATACATTAAAATCTTATTTATTCCTGTGATGCAAAGCTGAATTTTCAGCATCATTACTCCAGTCTTTAGTGTCACATGATCCTTTAGAAATCAGTCTCATCATGATTAATCTAAGGACTTGTTTAATTTTCATTAACTGAAGTAGTTTCAGGTCTTGACCTAATTGGTTACATACTGTATTTACTTTTACATGTATTCATTTAGCAGATACTTTTATCCAAAAATAACTTGCAAGTGAAATACATCTGCAATTTACACAATGCCAATTAAAGTGTAAACTAGATAAGTACAGAAAGAGGTGAGATATTATAGTAAATGTTGTTGTCACTTTTGCTGCATTACTTAATTACATAAATTTTTCAATAACTCATAACTTACTGATTATTTGTTAGTCTTAACATTAGTATTAGTCCTAGTGTGCATGATTACATATTTGATATAGTGTTTAATCTGTCTTTGTTGCAACATTATTACCTGTGTATTTTTACTTTAGCCTCCAGGAGCACAGCGCCATTGCTTTTTAAATCTGGTGTGACGGGACTGCTGGTGACCTATGTCATTGATGAGAAGGAGCTTTTTGAAGAGGTCACAAACATTCTTAGAAAGTAGGTTAACAATGTATATTTTGGATATTCTTTCTTGCATGTAGGGCAGCTATCAACGGTTCAAGCCTCCGTTACTACAGTAGGTCTAAAATCACGTTTTGGAATTAGCAATGGAGACATTGAATGAGATGCATAATAAATTAATACTACTTACAAAAAGTATTTTAAGGACAAAAATCTAATGAATATCTTGAAATACAACATCTGAATAATGTCTTGAGGTGTGGTAACCATAGAAAAAGCAGAATTATTCAGCAGCCTGTCACCATTTATTCCTTATATATAAAATTAACTTGTATATGCTGATATTGGTAAAATCTTTATTTCAATGTTAAAGAAATAGTTCACCCAAAAATGAAAATTGTCATAAATTTTTATTCTTGAATTTCTGAACTTATGTGGTATTTTTTTTCCTGTTGAACACAAAAGTAAAAGTTTGAAGTAACTCTTCTATACAATAATGTGGCATTGTGACCATTCTATAATGCACCAAACAGGACAAAAAGTCACTGAATATATTTTCTTCCACTACCATTCAGGAGTTGCACTCAAATTAAACTGTGGGAGGAGAGATGATGATGAACTGTAAATATAAATTTAAAGACTAGACGTCCATATAGAGTCCACAAATAGTATTCTCATTTTGTGTTCAACAGAAAAAAGAAAAAAAAAAAAACAGCACACTGGTTTAAAAAATATTATGATGAGTATGTTTTTACTGCATTATGATGATGAGTGATGATGATGATAAGCTATACACCCAGTACAGCTGTACCCAGTACAGCAAATAAACTCATGAACTCACCACCACTAGGTATGACCCAGACATTCTGGTTGGATATGAGGTCCAAATGCACTCTTGGGGGTATCTACTACAACGTGCATCAACGCTCGGTGTAGACCTGTGCCAGCAACTCTCCCGTGTGCCAGGTAAGGTTAGCTCATTTAGCAGTAGTGTACCTGTTTGTTACCTGTTTTTGCTTAATTTCTCTATCAGAAATAGTTCCAAACAAGGCCATAGCAGAACGGCTGTGCCTTTCTAAGCAACACACAGCTTTTAAAACTAATAATTTTTTTTCTTATTGAATCGAGTGGGCCAATGATTCAGTGACACATTCATACAGACAGTCACTTGGTTTGTTTCTGAATGCATCAGCCATTCGAATTAATTGAATGAATGAATGACCCATTCATTAAAACATACTGCTTTTAATGTTTTAGCTTTATATTTGTAGTATAATTTCATAAAAAAAAAAAAAAAAAAAAAAAAAAAAAAAACATTTTTGTGCATTTGAGGCAGGCCAGGTCTTTCTTATCCCATTTCTCAAATGTTGTATTTGATGTCATCACTTTAACAGGAGATTCAAAAGAAAATCGGTTCACGGCAGAGAAAGACGAATATGGTGCAGACACTATGACGGAAATCCATATTGTTGGACGTGTTGTCCTCAACTTGTGGAGGATTATGAAGACTGAGGTTCCCTTGAAATTCATACCCCAAGAATTCCAGAGCTAACACTGTTTATCTGAGAGTGTTTTATCAAGTGCTTCATGTATGTTTTCAGGCTGCACTGAATAACTACACTTTTGAGAATGTGGCTTTCCACCTCCTGCATCAGCGCTTTCCTCTCTACAGCCATCGCACACTCTCTGACTGGTTTGACCACAACACACACCTGCACAGGTGGGAATTGTTCTCACATCCTTCAGATGCCTATTACTGGTCTTATTGCAAGGTTGTTCCTATTGTTAGATTTTGCTGTATTTGGCTAAGCAGTAGTTTGGGTGGCTTACCAATGTACTAGATTTCTCTAATACATAAAATAAGTAAGCTTGAACAAAGTTCTTGTGGGGAGAAGAATTTATTTAAGGTAGCAATGTAGCAGTTCTTCAGCAGTGATGTTAGCATGTCATCCTTCAAACAATCTTAAACCAAGGTACTGTCTGTGAGACCAGATCTTTATACCTGGTAACAAATGTGCTTCAAAAAAAATCCAATAAAACCCTATGGAAAGCCAATGATAGTGTAACCTTATGATTACCTTATAGGATCTCTCCCATGGAGAGCCCATTCATTGACCTGATGTTGACCTAAGAGGCTAATTATATGGGCCATTTGGTTCACACTTTTGTAAACATAAAGACAGCTGGCTACAGTTTATTGCAAATACATTTGACTAAAGTTAATTAAAAACCAATAATCTTTCACTATGAATATCATTGCTTCATTCATCTTTCAAATAGTTAAATTCAGAATTGAATACTAGCATACTAGTGGTCGACTGATATATCGCCAAGGCCGATATATCGGCTGATACTTGGCTTTTTTGCAAATGTCTGCATCGGCCGATAAGTTTTTCTGCTTGGCCGATGTTTTAGAGGCGGGAATTTTTTATTTTTTTTTGGACAGCGCTGAGAGCAACAGCATCTGAGCACACAGTGCTCACATTCTCCTCTTGTTCGCTGTCTTAATTAACAGTTCTGTCTTATACGGATAGAAGTCTGACTAATAATCAGATAGAATGGTATACAAAAAGTATTATAACGTTTGCTTTTATATTATTAATAATAGGCAAACATTATAATACTTTCTCGTTTGCCGTCAGCATTAAGCAAATATGCATTTAAACCATTTAAACAAATCTTCGAATGGCTAATGAACATTTTATTTCACAAACCTTGCAAACTTAGTCAAATCCAGCTGTGAGATCTTGTGAAGTGTGCATTTTTATCCAGCATGATTGCTTGTTCTCTGTGTGACGGTTGATCCATGTGAATTGAATGCTTTAAACTCGTGATTTCAAATTATGCTGCGCTTTATGTATTTGCCCACTGTCATGTTAATGTCATTTTCTCTGTGTGCTGTATGTAAAATGAGTGTTACCCTGGCTTTATTTGAAAAATATGATTCCCAATGCACACAAACTTTGCAGAAAACTGAGTGCCCTGTTGGTAGTTGGTTAGTGTTTACTTTCTTTTTAATTATATTTTTATTAAATATTTATTTATTTGTGTAAAATACTTTGTCATTTGAAGTACAAGTATGTTTATTTTACACATTTTTTTTTAATCCATTGTCAAATGATTTAAAATTTCTTAAATATTAATTCAAGTTAAAAAAAAAATTATATCGGCTATCGGTCCCCTTCTTTCCAACAGATCGGCATCAGCTGTCAAAAAAACAATATCGGTCGACCACTATAGCATACTGATTACTGCATATTGTACCATATATACTGTATGGTACCAGCTCAAAGTATGTGAAATGTTTAGCATTTAACAATGCACTGCAAATAATTAATTAACTTATTTTTGTCTTAGTATTTCTGTTTTGTAGCAAAATTATCTAAACATGTTCTTTAATAAACTCTACTATATTTTGTTAGAATAATGCATAAAATGGCAACCAAAACAACATAAAAAAATATTAATGTTGGCGCAGATAGCCTCGTAAGCAGGATGCTGACATATAGCAGCGTTGGGCTTTGGATGTCCTGGGATCGAGTCCTGGTTCGCAGACCTTTCCTGATCCCATCCCCCTCTCTCTCTCCCACTTTGCTTCCTGTCATCATACTGTCCTATTGCAATAAAAAGGCAAAAATCCCCACAAAAAATAAATAAATAATAATAATTCAATTCAATAATAGAACAAAACTTAAGCATATCATGTTGAAAATAAATTATTGCATTTATGGGATATCATTTTTGCACTGTGTATGTGATATTTTCTGGTCATACAAACAAAATACTGTTTATTACATTTTGTGTGTGTGTTCTGTTATTTGGGTCAGGTGGAAAGTGGTGGATCATTATGTGAGCCGTGTGTGTGGCACAGTCCAGTTGCTCCAGCAGCAGGATATTATTGGCAGGACAAGTGAGCTGGCACGCGTGTTTGGAATCCAGTTCTACCACGTGCTAACCAGGGGGTCACAGGTAAACATCCATCTGAAACCTGTCACACAGATACCTTTAGCTCTCTGTCCGATCACAATATACAATTGTGATCAAAATTGGAAAATATGAGCAAAGAAGGCTTTAAAAATATATCTGCATTGTGTATCCTTTTTAGATTTCACAAAAGTCTAACCTTTCATGAAAATGATAAGAAAATCTCATTATGAAATGTTTATCCAATACACTGTTATTTGCCACTTTTTACAACTTCCATTTGCCAAGATAATAGCGCTGATCTTGATCTGATGTTGTTGGAGATCACCTGGCAAGGTGTTCCATACAGAATCTATCCAGATCCTTCCAATTCCCAAGTCCATGTTGGTGCTGCTCCTCTTCAGTTCACCCTACTAATTTTCTATAAGGATCAGGTCAGGGGAATGGGATGGCCAATGCAGAACCTTCATTTTGTGTTCAGTGACTCATTTTTGTGTTCGATGTTTGTTTTGGATCACTGTCCAGACAGAAGACCCAGCCATGGCCCATTATAAGATTTGTAGCAGAGACAGTGAGGTTTTGAATTTTTGCATTTTTATTTTTTTATATGTTGGTATTTGATAGAATCCATGATGCGATGTTTCTGAACAAAATGTCCTGAACCTCCATGAGAAAAACAGGCCTACAGCATTGAAGGTCCAGCAGTATATTAAACCGTGGACACTGGGTATTTTATCCCTGTGTATCGTTTTAATCCATATTATGTGTGCCAAAAAGCTCCTTTCTGAGTTTCATGTGACCATAGAATCCTGTCCCATTTGAAGTTCTAGTAGTGTCTGGCATATGCTTGGAGTTTGTTTTTGGATTTTTTCTTGAATCCCTCCCAAACGATATGTTGTAATTTAGGTGCTGTTAGATATGTGAGCAGGAGTCTGTGGTGGCCAATCTTTCACAATTTAAGGCTGATTAATTTTTGTAATTTTTTATCCTGGAATATTTTCATGGGTTAATCTGGTTGTTGAAGAAATGAAAATCTAATCACTGCATCAGTTAGGGTTAAAAGAATTGTTGCAAAAACATACAACATGCTAAAAATGAATTAGTCACTGAAATAATGATTTAATTCTAAAATTATTTGCTTATTTAAGTCTAAAGAGTATTTGCTTATTTGAATTCAGACAGTGTCTTTTATTTTGGCTATACAGTATATTTTAAATATTTATTTAATAGCATCTTTTAACCAAATTATAATACTCATACTGATGTTAGATTTTATCAATCAATTTCTGGGAATTAAATGAGTGAACATTCCCATTCAACATTACAGTAAAATTTGTGATATAATTTTTAACATTTAATAAGCATCAATTTGTTTTCTTTTAAAGAAACTTAATTCAAGTTTGTTGTATATACTAATATAGTAATGTTTCAGTTATTTTTTCTCTAGTAAGTTTATTTTGCACTTTCATTTTCACAATTTTCAAAATTTCAATTAACAGGTCAGACGATTTTTATCAATTTTTTAATGCGAGGATCGATCCTCTCAGAACAGCATCAGTAATGCTTGTCATTGAGACGAGCATGTTACTGACAGTTTAAAATTTCAATTTAGTTCAATTTTACATTTACATTTAATAATTTAGCAGATGCTTTTATCCAACGCGACTTACAAATGAGGACAATGGAAGCAATCAAAATCAACAAAAGAGCAATGATATGCCAGTCAGTGCTATGACATGTCTCAGCCTAACACAGTACATTGAGCAAGTTGTTTTTTTTTTAATTATATAATAAATTAAAAGAAAACAGATAGAATAGAACAAGAATATAGCAAGCTAGTGTTAGAGGGCTTTTTTGTCAATTGTATAATAAATGAAAAGAAAACAGAATATAAAAATAAGAGAGATCTAGTGTTTTTTTTTGTTAGTTTTTTGTTTTTAAAAGAAAACAAGCAGTTTTTATAGAATAGAATTGAAGAATAGAATTAATAATGGAGAGTGCTAGAGTAAGAGGGTCAAATAAAAATGGAAGAGATGTGTTTTTATGTTGATTCTTGAAAATGGCTAGGGACTTAGCTGATTGGATTGAGTTGGGCAGGTCATTCCACCAGGAGGGAACATTTAATTTAAGAGTCTGTGAAAGTGATTTTGTGCCTTTTTGAGTTGGCACAATAAAGTTGCAGAATGCAAGCTTCTAAGAGGGCACATAAGTCTGAAGTAATTAATTTAGGTAAAGGGGTGCAAAGCCAGTAGTGGTTTTATAGGCAAACATTAATGCCTTGAATTTTATGCAAATTATTTTTAAATTTGTAATATTTATACTATTATACCTATTACTGTTAAAAACAGTTATGCTGCGTAATATTTTTGTGAAAACCTTGATGCATTTTTTTCAGGATTCTTGAATTACAATGAATGAAAAAAATAACATTTATTTGAAATAGTGTGTGTGTGTGTGTGTGTGTGTGTGTGTGTGTGTGTGTGTGTGTGTGTGTGTGTGTGTGTGTGTTTGTTTTTTGGTAACATAGTCAAAGTCTTTGGCATGGTCACTTTGTCAATTTTATGCACCCTGAATGCCTACTGAATAAAAGTGACTACTGTATGTTTTCATATTAGTGATTATACTGATTTAATTATCAAGTTTAATATGACACAGGAACAGTTTTTAGTTTGTTTAGAGTTGTAACTAAATGTAATGACTTGAGGTTGAAATGTAATTTTGATAAATTCAGTAAGAACAGGTTCTTAAGAAGAACCCTTTGTTTGTAAGTGAAGGCTAGAATACACAACATTTTTGCAGTCTGGAGGAGTCAACACTAGTTGACAAAAATCGGTCTGCAGATATTGGGGAGTCATAGGAAATCACATATTGGGCACCGACAACTGATTTTTTTCTAAACTTTAGGCCATGATTCCATCTAGCTGAAGAATCAGACATATTTGATATTTTGAGCCAATTTTATAACACATTTTCGTTTGTCATAAGTCTGCTAGAGACCTACAGTAGTACAATATGTATATTGATAGGATATGTGCCAAGTTATTGATCAAGTATTTAAAAAAAAACATTGGGTCTCATTCACTAATAATTGCACAGATTATTTCTTATTTGTATGTACAGGAGAACTTTTCACAAATAATTATGCGAAATTCACAATAAACACCTTGAGTACAGCCCCAGATTATAGACTTGTCATTAGACAGCTGTACATATGCGTATACTGTATCTGTGTTGTTATTCAGAAAACCTTGCAGTACATGAAGAGACATAGTATAATATTATATATATATATATATATATATATATATATATATAAAATTATAATAATCGTATAATGATTAATTATAATTTTTATCTTTTTGTGAAAACGTTTATACAGATTTCACACACAAATTTGTAAATACACGTTGAGAAACCCTTTTTTTTTTCTTAAAGAGATTCACAGATGTGTGTTATATTTAGGTTTTTAATGATCAGATTCATAAATACATTTTTGCAGTTTTGTGTTGATAGTCAGTCTTTCTGCTCCTATTGCAGTACCGTGTGGAATCAATGATGTTAAGGATTGCAAAACCAATGAATTACATCCCAGTGACTCCAAGCACACAGCAGCGTGCCCAGCAAAGAGCCCCACAGTGCATTCCGCTCGTCATGGAGCCAGAGTCACGTTTCTATAGCAACTCTGTTATTGTGTTGGATTTCCAGTCACTATATCCATCCATCATCATTGCCTACAATTACTGTTTCTCCACCTGCCTTGGACGCGTTGAGAATCTTGGAACGTAAGCATGCTTTCCGATTTAGTGTAAAACTACATTAGATCTAGTGTTGTAGCATATATTAATGCACAATTTCTATATATCCGCAGTAACTGTTTTGTGGTTCATTAGTTTTCATCTCTTCTACTCTCTCAGGTGTGATGAGTTCAGGTTTGGTTGTACATCTCTCAGAGTCCCTCCTGACCTCCTTTACCAGCTCAGAAATGACATCACCATTTCTCCCAATGGTGTCGCATTTGTTAAGGTAGTTCTGAGAATATGCTGGCTATTAATCTCTTTCATTTAAATACCTACTTTTATGTGATCCTTTAATGCAATGTGATAAGCCATTTTATTTATTCTTTGAACACATTTTCCAGCCAGATTTTAAAGCAAAAACTGTCAATTTACAATAATATCTTTCATACAATGCCTAAGTCAGCTCAACACAAAGTCTCTGTGTGTTCAGTCATCAGTGCGAAAGGGTGTCCTGCCAAGTATGCTGGAGGAGATCTTAAAGACGAGGATCATGGTGAAGCAGTCCATGAAGGCATACAAAAATGACAAAGCTCTATTACGCCTGCTGGATGCCAGGCAGCTTGGCCTTAAACTTATTGCTAATGTCACATTTGGTTATACTTCTGCCAACTTCTCAGGACGTATGCCCAGCGTTGAGGTGGGTACGGTAACTTTACATTTTAAATCAGTGGTTCTAAATGGAATGGTTGTAACCCAGAAATAAGTCCCATGAAATTTGATCACAGGCAGAAAGGAAAAACAACTAACCATGTAACCAGTAATTGTTATGATGGCAAAATAGCCTTATCACTTTTTATACTACGGGGCCATTGAATGCTTGAATCTGATTGGCTGACGAACGTTCTGAGGTGTGCAATTATATTCAGGGAAACGCACAGCGAACGTAGTTCCAGTCAGCTATCTTGACCACATTACAGTTCCATATCACTTCGCATAGTTAACTGTAATAATGGAAATTAGCATACAGTACCTATGTGGGAAGTCGTGGCCTAATGGTTAGAGAGTTTGACTCCTAACCCTAAGGTTGTGGGTTTGAGTCTCAGGCCGGCAATACCACGACTGAGGTACCGAACCCCCAACTGCTCCCCGGGCGCCGCAGCATAAATGGCTGCCTACTACTCTGGGTGTGTGTGTGTGTGTGTGTGTGTGTGTGTTCACTGCTGTGTGTGGTGCACTTTTGATGGGTTAAATGGCTGTATGTCACGTCACTTTCGTATACAGCACACAGGACTAACAAAAACAACAACATGACAGAGGTTTTTTCCGAAAGTAAATACACAAGACATTTCTCACTAGCGAGGTAATAACAACGCTGTTTAGAGACGCTGCTGCAGAACACTGTTGAGGGATGCACAGAGGTAGCCTAATTTACACTTGCTCTTTCTCTCTTTCTTTCTCTTTCTCTGTGTGTCTCTGTCTCTCTTGCCCTCTTTCTAATAACTTCATTAATAACTGCATTAGAATGCTATCAACGGCTCAAGCCTCCGTTACCAGCTTTACAATGACGTTTTGGAACTAGCAAAAGAGGCGTTGGATGAGATAAAAAATAAAAAATCATACACACAATAACAATTTAAACAAAAAAACCAAAAATCCCTTAAAATATATCATCATATCAACGACCTCATGAGTTGTATTAACCGCAGTACAAGTGGAATAAAAGTTTCTTGAATTTAACAGCCAAAAACCTACTGGCCAAAAGCAAATTTTATAAAATAATTGAATAATTGATGACGGGCCGTTGAATTATGCAAGGAATAATTGATGACGGGCCATTGAATTATTAGCAAAAAACGCACACCCGAGATGGTGATGCGGCCATGACGTAAAGCGGAGTGGCCATTACACCTTGAGTGTGCATTATTTTTCTCTAATAATTCAATGGCCCGTCGTCAGTTATTCCTTGCATAATTCAACGGCCCATCATCAATTATTCCTTATTTAAAAAGTTTTGACTTAAAATATGCTTTTGGCCAGTAGGTTTTTGGCTGTTAAATTCGAGAAACTTTTAGACTGAACACTAGTTAATAAGCAACTAGTTAATAGTGAATAGTGTTCCATAATCTAAAGTGTAGCCGCTTTTGGTTTTTGAATGCTTATGTATGATAAATAATTTTAGGTTTACCCTGGATGTTTAACTGGAAGGGCCAGTCTTTCTAAACTGGTATGCAGCAGTGTTGTATGCACATTTTGCTATTGACTAAATATATAATTTAAAACCATGTCTTTACTTTAAGACCCAGATTTTACATTGAACATCAAATGGTGATCTAATGCAGTTTGTATGTATGATTACTACATTGCCAAAGAAACCAAAGAACATATTCTATCTCTCTCCTCACTTACCAGGTAGGTGACAGCATTGTGCACAAGGCCCGAGAGACTTTGGAAAGAGCCATAAAGATGGTCAATGACACAAAAAAGTGGGGAGCACGTGTTGTCTACGGAGATACAGACAGGTAGAGAAATAAAAACTTCAATTAGTTAATTTCAATGTAGATGGGATGTTGATGACCAAGCAGGTGTGTTATTTTTTTTATTAGTCAATTTCCTCCACTTTGACTCATTCAGTCTGATTTTCAGACCTTTTTCTTACATGATAGGTAAGCATTATAATATTACTAGATGAACTAGCCAAGAATAGTGCTGTTGAGACACTGCCTCACTATGAAACTTTGTTCATTGTTGTGGTAGGCCAAATGCAGTTCAGTTTTAAAATGTTTGCTGCCTTCTGATGTATTTTTATGAAATTCCTGCTCTGTCTGGTCTGTGAAAGTGTTCCCTAAAAACTCAGTGTCAAGTTAATATCAAGTCAAGTCACCTTTATTTATATAGCGCTTTTTACAATACAGAGTATTGCAACAATACAAGCAACTGTACAGCATTAATTACAAAAGTAGTGTGTCAATAATGCAAAAGGACAATAGTAAACACTTTTTTTTTTTAGTTAAAGGCAGTTCATCATTGAATTCAGTGATGTCATCATCCAGCTCATTTCAGTTTAAATAGTATCTGTACAATCAAGTCAACGATATGCTGGAAATGAAGTGTCCCCAACTAAGCAAGCCAGAGGCGACAGCACAGTGGCACAGTGTTCATAAATAAGCACTATTAACATAAAATCAAAATGTTCTCATTGGCTGTTTTGTGTTTAGTGTGAACATACAAATTGCTTGTCAGTGGAAAAATGTGTTGTTTTGTGCCTGCTTAGTACACTGTTATACTGTCTCTGATACCTGTCCGTTTCTCTTTTTTAGTATGTTTGTGTTGTTGAAAGGAGCAACCAAGGAACAGGCATTTAAGATTGGTAATGAAATTGCAGAGGCTGTCACTGCTACCAACCCTAAACCTGTCAAATTGAAGTTTGAGAAGGTTTGTGAAGTGGTTTGTGTCTATAAGTGTACTCTGTTTTTGTTTTGAAGTCTCTTTTAAGCCATATGATTGCTGTATTCCAATTTTGTGACTCTCTGCGTTCTTGTGTGTTTGGGTAGGTGTACCTCCCATGCGTGTTACAGACAAAGAAGCGTTATGTTGGATACATGTATGAGAGCTTGGATCAGAAAAACCCAGTCTTTGATGCCAAAGGCATTGAAACTGTACGTCGTGATGGCTGCCCTGCTGTTGCCAAGGTAACTAGCATTCCAAAATTATTATTTTTTTTTGCCCAATCACTTGATAAAAATCCTGCTCCACCTGTCATTCAAATTGCTGTTGTAATGCAGTGTTTCTCAGCCAGGGGGCAGTTGAGGTTAATGAATGAAATTCTATTATGTTAGATTCTGGAGCGATCTCTGAAGCTGCTTTTTGAGTCACGTGACATCAGCCAGGTGAAGCAGTATGTGCAGCGGCAGTGTGTGAAGGTGCTAGAGGCCAAAGCCAGCATGCAAGACCTCATTTTTGCCAAAGAGTACCGTGGCAGCGGATCATACCGACCAGGGGCCTGTGTCCCTGCCCTGGAACTCACCAGGTGAGTAAGTATATGTGTTTGAAAAGGTGGGTCTGTGCCAAGTATGGATGTCATCTGAGATTAAAACTGGGATATTAACAGGTTATGGAAGACAGTGATAGCACTTATGTTTATTATTAAGGAAAGAAGTTGCAGTTGTGTTGTAATTGAGGTAAGGTGCGCATCTATGTCATTTAGATTCTGAGCATTTCTACACTTTATTCAAGAGAAGGTAGAGTTTTCATCCAATAACTACACTGTATTATGTATGAGATTACAGCAGAATATTTAGATGATCGTTTTGGCACTGTTTGTTTACCTCTGTAATCTTTTTAACACTGCTGTCAGAGACATAGGTAGTGTGTGTTTTTTTGGATTCCCCAGCAATGTGGTCAGAACTAGAGTTTAGTTTGCCTTTGCTTACCAACACAGAGGGAAAATATGTCTGTAACAAGCATTAAAGGGATACTCCACCCCAAAATGAAAATTTTGTCATTAATCACTTACCCCCATGTAGTTCCAAACCCGTAAAAGCTTTGTTCGTCTTCAGAACACAATTTAAGATATTTTGGATGAAAACAGGGAGGCTTATGACTGTCCCATAGACTGCCAAGTAAAATACACTGTCAAGGTCC
Organism: Cyprinus carpio; assembly: GCF_018340385.1. Lineage (NCBI taxonomy): Eukaryota > Metazoa > Chordata > Actinopteri > Cypriniformes > Cyprinidae > Cyprinus > Cyprinus carpio. The sequence goes on from NC_056616.1 coordinate 3,439,885, forward strand.
AGAAAAGTATAAAAAGCATCGTCAGAATAGTCCATCTGCCATCAGTGGTTCAACTGTAATGTTATGAAGCGACAAGAATACTTTTTGTACAAGAAGAAAACAAAAATAACGACTTTATTCAACAATTCCTCTCCTCTTCATCCCCCCAAAACACATTAACTCCATTCTTTAAAATAAAAGCTTAAAAAAGCCAACAAAACATATCCTCTGTCAGCCGTGCCACAAGGATGCACTGTTTTCTTTCAAATCAAAGCGTAAATACATGTAGAAAACATATCCGTGTGGTGTGGCTGATGTTCTCTGACTTTTCTTGCCATTGAGTTGTACAAGTTTAAGTTCAAAATGTCACATCTATCCTGTTTAACTCATATAAGAGTCACTGTCATGTTGAAAAAGTGGCTAATAATTGTTTTTTTTTTTTGTTTTTGTTAAATGATGAAATAAACAGTTCATTGGTTAACCCATGCTTCCTCCTTCAGTTTTCGGTTTTACAGTGCTTTATTGGAATGACCAACATTTTTACATTTGTATTGCCAAAGCATATAAGCATTTGCAGCATTGCAGTAGAACCAGCTCCTTAGTAGCTCCTTTCGTAGCCTTCACTAGAATTCTATTGGTCTGTGCTGTAGTCACCCTGTATAGGCAGGAAAAGCCACTGAGAACGTCAAAATGACAGCACAAATCAAATGAATACCTGCCTTTAATCACATTAATTTGCTCTTACAATAGTCATCTGCAAAATGAATTTCAGGCATAGTCAAATTAATTCATTTGCATTGACACTGCCCTAGATTTTTGCATGCAAATCGAGGAACCCCCACCACACACACACACATTACATAATAGTCCAGGGAAACTTGCAGAAAATGGCACAGTGTGCTCTGTAGCTAATTAGTGCAGACATTTTTACTGAGTGATATCAGGTTTGCACATTTGAATGTGTGTGTTTTTCCAGACAGAGCTCATTTTATTGTCTGTATGCTGCAGGACTGCCTTACTGTACCTTAGGCTGCTGCCTAGCAACACACACATTAACAGATGCTGAAATTAGATCTGAGCCATAGTTGAGGGGGAATTCTGTCTTCTGTAAATATAGCTGCTGTTTATGTGTTCTGATTGCAGGCTGAATCTAAATGCTTTAAAATTACAGAAAAACTGCTGTCCAAGATTTTTCATTTTTCTTTTCTTTTCTGTCTGTCTCTCAGGCGTATGATGTCATATGATCGACGTTTAGAGCCACGCGTGGGTGAGCGTGTACCATATGTTATTGTGTACGGAATGCCAGGAGTGCCGCTCATACAGCTGGTTAGACGTCCTGTGGAGGTACTGCAGGACCCCAGTCTGCGCCTCAATACTACCTACTACATCACTAAGCAGATCTTGCCACCACTCGCACGAATTTTCAACCTGATTGGAGTAGATGTGTTCAGCTGGTACCATGAGTTGCCGAGGGTTAGTTATTTGTCATTTTGTATTTTAGCATATGCTAAATATAAACGATTAAGCTTGAAATTGAAACATCATTCACCTTAAATGGGGTATCTACAACTAGTTCTTGTTCTTTTGTTTCTAAATTATACTAGCTAGTATTGGTATAAAGGCACCATCTGGTGGTAGGTAGAACTGCAAATGTGTAATGTTTTACATATTAAAATACTTTCACCTGTCCCAGTTTCGTATGCAGAGACAGCTGTAAGTAAACCAGTAATAGGTTAACTCTCCTGAAGGGTAATAACCCATGTTGTCTGGTTCTCAAATATTGCTTGCGCTAATGTTGCTCTGTCGAGCTGGTCTGGATGCTCAAATAGAAGCATGCATTTTGCATTTGAATATTCAGATGAGTTCTCCTTCCTGGTGTAATGTCTGTGCCCTGTTGATTTTTTTTAAATAATGACTGATTTCTCAAATACTGCAGTTAAGGACAAACAGGTAGCATTTGTTTGAGCCATTATTGCTGTTTCAAGCTGGTAACAATATTCTAACTAATAGAGTGCAGAGAAGAACCCACAGTGTTTGCGCAATGTATTTATTTGTTGGGGATGAAATTCAATCATATAGTTAACTCAGCATATACAAATTGGAGAAGGTATTTTAACATTCAAAAAACTCTGTTTTACCTTTTAAAAAGCACAGTTAAATGAAAAGAAATTTCTGGTGAAAGTCTGTGGTTTTATTCACTGCATAGGTACAGAAGGCATGGAGCTCTGTAAATGGAGGAGGGGAGGAGGGCACAAGAAAAGGCACCATCTCTCAGTACTTCACAACGCTGCATTGCCCGGTTTGTGATGAGCTGACACAACTAGGAGTGTGTGAAGGTTGTCGGGCTGAACCACAACGTGTTGCTGTCCACCTACACCAAGACTTGCGGCTTTGGGAAAGCCAGTTAGACCAGCTCCTAAAGGTAAGAGGTCATGTTGTCTTAGTCTTATAAGGCCATAAAATACCATTGTTTGTTCAATGATCATTTGATTCCATTATTCCAATACATTCTTCATAGCAAGCTGTGTATGTGTTGCTTCAAAAGAGCAAACATACAGTACATTTGTGTTGTTATTCTTTCTTTTATATTAATTTAGTAATTCATTTATACTGATTATTAATCACTTTATTACATTTTAGCATATAATCATTTATAATACTACACTTAAACAGATTTTTTCATTCATTGGTCATTAAATTATATATTTTATTTTTCCATTGTTTCCAAAGTCTGAGCATTGAAACATGCAAATGAGATTATTTAATACTGTTAATGTCAATGCTGTAATGTCTGTTAATAACTTAGCAAATTTTGTAAATCATTATTACTTTGTCTCCAGGGGCCTGTTCTTTGTACATGGATTACGTAGTTAGCTGGATTTTATTGTTGACGATTTGACATGATCCAGGATAGTTAAGTTCTTTTGAAGCTCATCCTGGAGTTGCTGTCATGACAGCAACTGAGCTCAAACCTGGGGTGCGTTTCCTAAAACCATCATTAGCTAACTATGGTCGTTAGTTCCATTGAACTCTTATTAGTAACATAGCTGCTTTTGGGAAACGCACACCTGCTCAGGAGCAAACTTATTTCATGTTAACAGGGTTAGATTGTATGATTTTAAGTGAAGGTGATACTGAAAATCTGTCCCAGTCACCGCTATTTTCTTACAAGTATACAGTATTAAACCAGGAAAAATAATTTTAAAAAATTGTAAAATGGTTTTGAAAATAATTGCGTAAGCTATAACAGTAGAGGAATGTATGAGAGATTCATTAAGGAATAATTACCTCATAGTTTTATTGCAGTCATACAGACATTACGTAGTTGGTCTCAGCCATGCATTAATTTGAACGGTGTGCATGTGGCTTTGATGCATCGCAGGAGATGCAGGCCGTTTCTCAAATCTCAAAATGTTTTTATGATGCACAATTAATTTAAACACAGTTATGTCTTAAGATGGGTTTTATGGATTAAGAAACTTGGTAACACTTTACGGTAAGGGTACACAAATTACCATGAATTAATGCATAAATTAATGTGTGAATTATGCATTACTTCATGCATTAATATCTCATGAATTATCAGGAACTAACATGAGCTCATAATCTTTCATTCATGACTTCATGGATGAACAACACCTTAATTAAGACATTAAGTAAGGTGAGTTCATCATCGTGATTTTTGATTTATTACACATGATCATGATGTTTTCTTTGTTCACAAAAACAAGGTATTTACTATAGATTGTGGATAAAGCTATGCTTATGGTACATTATTCAAAAAAGCATTATTTCATGCATGTAAGACTACTTAAATTATTAAATTAATATACAAGAAACACTGAATCGTTGAATGTTGTTGGTAACAATGGAACTTGCGACCACAGCTAGCTAACAATGCTTTTGGGAAATGCATAAGGCTGCAAAGCACAGGTTTTTGGTTTTCATTTGAAGGTATTCTGCTTTACATGTTACCGTAAAGTGTTACCAGAAACTTTAATTAATGCTATCATGTATAACATCCACTTCAAAATTACATTAATTGCTAATTACAATAATCTTGAGATTAAAAAATGCAAACCCTGTAGGAATACTAGAAATGGTGAAAAATAATTGGGAATCTTTTTTTTTTTTTTTTAATGGTTACACATTTTATTTATTAATACTTATGTTATTTTGCCTGCCTGTTTCCTTGATCTTTATTAAATGATGCGATTGCGTTGCTGTCTTACCTCCAGCCAAGTACTGCTTTGTTGATTATGGTTTCAAGAACCGATATATCTGCCCTTTCCGATTAACATGTCAACACAGAGTAATCTCAGACAACTTAATCCAGATATTTTTTTGTCAAATGCAAACTTGTTTGAAGAACCAAATAACCCCAAAATCAGTTATCAGGATTAAAAGACCTGGTATCTGTCAAATCATCTCAGGTTTAAGCGAGGTACGAAGAACTACCCCCTGCTTTTTTTTTTTTTCCTCTTCCAGCTTTCTCAGTCAATTTATTGGCTGATAGAAGACTGTTTAAAACCCAAAACTCATTAACAGTGAGTCTTGTCTGGTACCCAAAACTGTATTTACAACTATGCTTACTAGCTGTTCAGATACTCTATATATATATATATATATATATATATATATATATATATATATATAATTGTTTTTTGTTTTGTTTTTTCCTGAAAATCTGGTGCCCGGGTCTAGATCCAATATTTCTGATGAGATTTCTAGAGATTTGATTTAACAATGTTTTTGTTGTTGTTGTTTTTCTTCACTTTTTCAAACATGTTTTATGTGAAGAAACTTAAGCTGCAATGGGAACCAGATTTGGGCCCTTTAGTCAAGTCTGGCTACATAAGAGACTAGAGGTCCAATGTTTCATGTTTGTCATTGTCAGTCTTTTATGTTCTTCTGTTGTGATTTGATTGACAGGTATGTAGAAGTTGCAGTGGGAGTGCAGAGCGTCAGGTGCCATGTGTCTCATTGGACTGCCCCATACTCTACAAATTATCTCGCGTTAATCGGAATCTTTCCCGAGGACCATATCTTCGCCAGCTGTTGGAGCAGTTCTGATAGTCCAGCAGTCTGTCCCCCTTTCATTTTACTCTGGTGCTAAACACTGTGCCATTCAGCACAATTTTGTGTATAATAGTTTTAAAAGGTGCTTTTTTCTATGTGTCCTTGGAGAGTTTCCATCTTATACTGTTTGATTTTGTGTGGTACTGCAGTGCAGTGGGACTAAAGAGGCCTTAAATACAGAAGAGGAAGATGATTTTGATGCACTGTGTTTGAATTTGCTTGGTAGTTGTCTTTAGTGTTCATTATATGGTTACATTTCAGCAGATTGACAGGTCAGACATTTACAGAATAATCCTCTCTAAACTGAACCCCATGTGCTGTAGCAATCTGTAAATGATTCAGTTCTGACTGTAATTCTTGTGGAGCAATGTTTGACTCCAGTGGTCCCCCGTCCCGCCTGATTTAGATCAGTCTGTTGTAAATAAACCTTGAATATGATTATCAAAAATTCTGTCTATGAACACTGATATAAAAAAAAAAAAAAAAAAAAAAAAATCTAAACATTTTTTCACATGTATGTTCTGGGAAGTTTTATGTCTGTCCATTCTTTACAGAGGCAAGTCTGAGAACAAGCAAGTCAATATCAGCCTTAACTTAGACTTCTGCAATATGTTTGATAAGTATATATTGTCTGTGTGCATAATTGTTCTTTTAAAATACTTTTCTAATGCTTTCTCTACTTTAAACCAGACATTATGTTACAGACCTATGCTACCTACCAGAGCTACATAACCTATGTTTTTGTAAACTTGTTGAAAATGTTAAGGTGCTTTGTTTTTTAAAGAACATTTGTGGGTGGAGATTTAATATTGATATAATAAAATTCAGTGTATATCTGTTTCAGTTAAAATGGATCATTTGGTTTTTACATCATTTTGCAGTATACACTACAAGCTTTATAGGTCTGTATTGGAAAGGGTTTAAACAATGTTTTTCATGCTTGTTCAATGACCCATAAGCAATTATAGACTAACAATTGATAGGCGATATGAAAATAAAGTCTGTTATAATTATAATTTGGGACAGTAATGAGACTTTTCTACTGACTTTGAAAAACACTAAAAAAAGATCATGCCTAGTGTTTCTGCAGTTCAATGTGAGAGGACCTTGTTTTCTGAGTTTATTTAAAGTAAAAAAAAAAAAAAAAAAAAAAAAAAAAAAAAAAAAAATTTAAATACAAAGATGATTGTGGAAACTGGCAGCTGCTGTAGAGACATGGGCCATGTCCAAACCCTCATACTGTAGAACATTTACACAGTCATGTTGAGTGAGACCTCAAACAAATAAGATCAAGTCATGATAAACAGGGCTACCCAATGTGACCAATGGAAATGACTGTCACTTGAGGCTTGTCAGGACAAAACAAAGTTACACGCGTCACATCTGGTTAGTATCAGACGTTGTGGGGGGACACACAAATTTAAACCTTATTGTTAATGTTGTTTAGTGTTAATATTTATTAATTAACAATCACACAGTATGATTTGAAAAATTAAAATGAATATTTTGTAAACAAAAGGTAAGGACTTTCAACAGCCTTCAGCATCAAAATATTATTAATGTAACTTTATACATTCATTCTGACCATACGATAAAAAAAAAAGCTTGTCTTAATTTCACAGACTAGTGAACTTGTGAATTGTGCTGGTAACCATTGTACAAAATACTTTAATTCATGGTCAATTAATCAACAATAACAAATGAGAGAAGAGATATAGTCCAACATCCTAATATACATTGGTGTCCAATAATTAGGCTGATCTGAAATAACAGGACGATTCTCAGTTAAATGTACAATATGCTAATTACACTTCTTTAGGATAATCCTGTACAGTGGTGAGCAGAAACAGGCTTTGTGTGGGTTATGTTGCTTTATGTAATGAACGTCAAATATGCAGTCGGCATTTAGAAAGTACCATATCAACTGGCTAGTGTGATCTTTTCACCCCCCCACCCCAAAAAGCAGCCACCTCTCAGTTCCTGGCTTAGAGCTAAAGTCTGAGACTTTTTTTGATGTAGATATTCAACAACATATCAGTCTTTCTTCTCCCTGTTGAGGGACATTAACAGTTTGCGTCTGGGAGAGTCTGTGGAAAAGGGCAGTGTGTGAGACAGAGAGGCCAGGGTTGTGGGGTCTCTTGAGGGTGCTGGCAATGGGGCGGTCACTGAATGGGCAGCAAGTGCACTGGCTGCAACATCAGGTGGCACTGAGGCTTTAGAAGGAGAGCTCAATAGGCTGGCATCGTCCATCTCTATCACCTCAAAGTCTGCATCATTCCACTGGTCAGCTTCACTTTCATTTTCCTGCTCCTCTTCTTCCTCCGCATTATCGAGCAGTGCTTGACGGTACTCACTATCATCTGCATCCTTTTTGTGCTTCCCTGGCGTTTTCCGCAAGGTGGCATCCCCTCCTGTTGATGCTAATTTGTACAAGACAGGGAACAAGATAGAAGTGACGGTGGATGTGCCAAGTGCCAGGTACATCAGCAACGGCTCATTCTGCACCTGCCCCAGTAAGAAGCCCAAAAGAGCTGGCAGAACCATTTCTCCAAGAGCTGCACCCACCACAAACACCGCAGCTGACCGCCCTGTCACAGTCGTGTACTGCTCAACCCAAGAAATTCCACTAGGAAAAGTGGTAGACATAGAGACACCATACATAGCAGTGCACGCCCAGAGCATAGGGGAATTTTGGCTAAAAAGACAAAGCAGGAGCGCGGAAACTGTGGTGCCCACTAGACTCAGTAGGATCAGGATGCCTGGGCGAAGACAAGCCGCAAAGAATATGGCCAGACCACGACCAGCCGAAAACTCCCCACAAAAGAGAATAAATCACTCCTGCCTCAACAACCTTGTACACTAAAACATACCCCTCCCAAAAGTAAAAAAAAAAGAAACCTACGCCACCACCTCACTTCAAAAAAAAGAACAAGGACAGCAGGAATATGAGTATGTTATGGTGTTTGGAGAATAGCTGCTTTCCTGAAGGTGTTTTTGCCCTATTCGAGTTGGGGGAACTGCAGGAGTACAGGAAAAAAAAGATGAGCGATACCAATAAAACAAAAGCACCAATCACGATGTAGGCCCTCATCGATGTTGGAGTGGTGCTCTTTAGAAGGGAATGTGGCAAGATGGCATTGAAGGTCTTCGAGGCATGGCCAGACATGTAAGTGGAGACATTGTCGGAACTCTGGCCAAAGAGCAGCTGGGCTATGATTGGAGAGGCAAAGGCTCCAGCAGCAAAGCTGAAGTGCAGAGCCTGCAGGTGAGGTCCAGCTTGTTCTCCCCATGTATTCAGTATGAGAACATTACCGCCTGTTGACAACCAGAAACTCAATTACAGTAGCACCTTTTAAGGTTTATATATATGAGCGTTAACAATGCTTAATTGCTACTAAAATTCATACTGTTAATTGCTTAAAGCTGGAATTAAATTACAACACCTTGTCTACACCAGGCACTTTTCTTACCTGTATCTAAAACTCCCATTGACACCCCCACACCGGACATCAAAACAGTGAGCAGCCAAGCCTTTTTACAGAAAGGAGTACCAGACATCCCAAATGCTGTGATTAACAATGAGAAGCCTGCAGATATAAATCAACTGTGAGTAATGAATCACTATCATACTTTATAATATCACACATGTATCCAAAAATAAATAAATAAATAAACACACAAATACAAAATAAAGGGAACAACATACTGCAATATACTACTAAAAAAAATGTCCTGTAACTGCCATGACTTTTAAAGTTTCTAAAACATTACAGCTTACTAAATCTACAAATCTGTGGGGTCCTAACACAAGACATAAACCATGAGACATGGCTCATCTGATAACAGTCACTAAACTCATACAAGATAGCTTCTAGAAAAGTAACAGAGATGTTTTATTGGGCAATTTAATCTGATTTTCTGTAGCCTTCTGTTTATTTTGCCCTTTCCGTGCTTTTCTTTCTCTTATTGATTCCATTTAAAGAAATAGTTTACCCCAAAATAAAGGTTAATCGGCTTAATCAGGTGATTCTCCAAACCTGCAACCTTAGCATTATGAGTTCATATGGTTAACTGTTAGACCAACTCCTATAATCAGTTATAACACACTTTTATAAGTAAATGATTTACAAAAGTTAAATATTAAATGGCTCTTTCAATTAACACAAAGTCTATGTGGAGTATATGGGCCTTACCCAAAAGCAGATGGGGATTCACACAGTCAAACAGTATCCCTCCTAACAGGGAACCTCCAATATATCCCGATGAACGACCCACAAATATATAGGATAAATTACTGATGTTCTTGTTGACATTGACACCCAGGTCTTCAAAGGTAGGACCCAAAACAGATATGGCCATTCCCTATAAATATACCATATAAACAAATACATAAATATAAAAAATATACAATAGTTAATGTGCACATTCCAACAGGTGCACATTAAAAAACAGGTACAGTCTTGACATTACATGGTACTTCTACATTTATATACCACAGCATTTGCATGGTACTCCAAGATACTTCAAACGATACTTCGATATTATAAATAATATGATATTTAAAAAATAAATAAAAAGTACTTTTAGTAAATGCACAGAACCTGTTCAGAACTCATGTCTCCTGAGGTGATTAGACCTACAACTGCTATAAATAGGTCTATAAAGTTAGCTCTTGACATTTAAAGGTAAATAATGTGCTTCTTCTGCAATTTTTGTACTAATCCCACACATTAACATTGTGGTATGTGTAGTACTGCATTACTAAACTAAACTCAGCCTGAGCTTATATCAGCCACCCTACTGTGTGCATGGTGTCTGGATATAGTACCATGCTAATACCACGTAATCATTTACATTGCACATACTATGTTACATACTCCATGGCAAATGTGGTAACCAAGCAGTATCATGTCAAAATATCATAGTATTACCATGAATTCATAGTACCATAATACCCAGGCCAAACTTAACCGGTCAGCCCTGTTACACCACTAACTTGTCTGGCATCTTCCCTTATGCAAATAATCCTGTTTCACGAGGATACTGCAAGGCGACCAGGAAATTACGTTACCATAATGTTTTTTAACATCTATTTTCTCTTTTTGATACAGACACAGAACAGTACCTACATAGATTAAATAACAAGGGATAGGATTTTAAGGCTGCAAAGCACAGGTTTTTGGTTTTCATTTGAAGGTATTCTGCTTTACATGTTACAACAATCAAACCGAACATGCATAGACCTACCAGACCGAGAAACGATGCGCAAAGCGCTAGGCTGACTAGCCATCGCCTGCATGCCCCAGTATTACCAATTACATCAACCTGATCAGTCCCCAGGTTCAGTGCCCCTTTGCCCCTCTTCAGAGCGCTTTTCAGTCCCTTCTTCACGTCTTTACGTTTGTCGAAAAGTGTATCCTCTTCCTGCTCGTCGTGGTCAATGCCTTCTTCCATCTTAGCGAAACGAACGTGTTTTTTCTTCGGCGCTGCTTCAGCGGAGGGCATGGCAGCACGACTGTCGCGCTATTTTTTACGGAAAAGCTGTCAAAGCTTTTGTTGGTTTATGGCCGACCTAAAATGACCCACATTTGACCTATTCTTGCCAATCAATGTATTGTATTTATGGTTTTATAAAAAACAGTAAAACCAAACAGACATTTGGCGTCGATCATAAGTAAAGCAGAAATATCGCGTGACCATACACTGTAAATTCCAGGTACTAGTTAAAAAGCCTGAGGTTCAAAACTTCCGTATAATAGGCGCGCATGCGCACAAACCCGCAATTATTCTACACGTGACTTGGAAACCAGCTTGCGTGCATATTGCCATCTCTCGCGCTGGAGTGTGGATAAACTTAAAAACTCTCTTTCTCTCTAGGTCAATTTTTATTTATTTATTCATTCATTTATTGAATGCTTAGAAAACAACAACAACAATTCTCATAACAATACAACAACTGACCAGGCTCCTTAACAAGTCTTTTAGTCCAGACTGACTGCCAAGTCCTTTGCTGCGATAATGGTGTGAACAAGGGTGTATGGATTACAGTTTTCTCAGTTGCTTTGGCACAATTCTAAAATTATTTTCTTTTACTTTTTTAATGATAAGTTAAAGATGTCTGAACAATAAGTTTCTTGTAACATCAGATTTGAGTTTCTTACTGATTCACGCTAAAAGGAATGGGCCTATGTGTTTTGGCACGTGTGCAAAAGAATAAGTACAATTGTATACAGTTTGCACAGTAACTAAATGCACATGGCTTGATCAAAACTGATGAGCTGATTCTCAGTGAAACTGTCAAACTCTAAACATCCTTTCACTGTGTGAGCCATCCCGTGCAAAATTATCCATTCAGTTATCAAAATCTGTCAGATGCATGTCCTGTATATTCCATATCCATGTATATTATGGAAGAATATACATATCCATGTATATTCCATGTATATTATGGAAGAGCGATAGGAAGATATGTAAGAATGTATGGTCGTCGTTTTGTATGGGGTAGACATAACAGTATGTGTACAAATGAACAAGCAACTGTCAGTTTTCACTTTATTTCTCTAAAAAAAATTATTTCTTCACTTCTCTAAAAAATAAATGTACATAGTATTGACTTTTCCCTGTAAATCTAAAATGTTCAATTTGATATAACAGACAAAACTGACATTCTTGTAATATAGAAAGCAGTCAGTGTCAGCAACAATAAAAAAAAAGTCTAAACGTTAAAAAAAAAACATCTAAACATTTTGACGTGTGGCTCACATCATGACAAAAACACTTTTTATTTAAGTTTTAATTTTGTATTATTTTACTGGCCAATTTACTGACACAGTTGCTAGGTTTTGAAGTATTAATGAAATGTTTTGGGTGATTACTACATTTTAGATTAATAAAATAACTTTACATTTACATTTTAGTAATATTAAAATATTACACTGTAGATTATTAAAGGAACACATATTATACAGACGCTTAATATGTAATGGTATTTCATGATTTGTTAATTAAATTTAATAAATTATACTTCCAATAAAACATTTGCAAAAAGGTTTGTAAAAGCCGTTTTATGCATGTTTTGGCCAGAGTTTGTTGCATTTACACAGTTTTGACCAGCAGGTGTCACTAGCATGCGTTGTATCAAAAGCTTTGAAACAGTGTTTAGTTTTGTGAGGCAATTGGTTCAATTAATTCGCTTTGAAAAGGTTAATTTCTTCCCTCACTCTTTTGCAAACTAGAACAATCACTTTTTGTTCACACATTGCAAATCACTACATGATGATTTCGTAGTAAACTGTTTTTTTTTAAACCTCACTCACCATTGTTTTATTTGGAAAAATACAATTATAATTTACAGAAATGCATATATTTTTTGGATATGATCACTGATGACAAATTCAATAACCACTTTGTTCGCAATCAAAACTACAGGTAGCTAATCTATTCCAGCGTCGTATCTTAAATGGATGGCGTTATGCAGTGTTAATCGGAATATATATATATATATATATATATATATATATATATATATATATATCTATATATATATATATATATATATATAGCTATATATATATAATATATATATGTATATCAGCACACACACACACACATATAATATATAGATATATATATATATATATATATATATATATATGTTTGTTTGTTTATTTTTTCCCCTCTTGGTTATTTATTAGTATTGTTTTATGATAGGCCTGTCTCATTCTCTATTGTTGTTGTTCTGTAGACTGTAGATTTTTTTGTGCCAATCAAAGACAAAGGAATTCTAGTCTACTATACACTTATATATAAGCTTATAATTATAATAATAATATATATAAGTCCTACTTAAAACATTTTCAAATGGAACATTTTTGCTGTGTGGTAAGGCCTTAGAGGAAATGTTGGGTCTGTTTAAGAAAATCTGACGTCACCGCCTGCGCAACTCATTGCTCACTTACTGCACCACACTGAAATATCACGAACGAATGAAGGAAAACCAAATGAAGGATGAAATAACCGAGAGAGAGAGAGAGAGAGAGAGAGAGAGAGAGAGAGAGAGAGAGAGAGAGAGCGGAAAGAGTTTTGCAGGACAGACTTTTACCCACAAGAAGATGGAAATAAGTTGTCCGAGAAGACGCTCGAAGAATCTGTGAAATGAGCCGAAATCACATCTGAAGTCTTGGGGTATGACATGATACACGTGCATATAGAATTTTTTTTTTTTTTTTTTTTTTTGTAAGTATGCATGATTGCAGTCTTGTTTTGGACAGAAGTGAACATGAGATGGTTTCCTCAGGCATCTAACCGCATCACGGCTGAAGTTGTCCGAGCGTACACAACATTTGTTAACTCAGAAAACAATCAAGCAATCAGACGGTCAGGGTTTTGTTGTTGTTTTTAATGAATGTATTTGTTATACAGTATATGGAAGCTTTCAAAAGCCGTAAATGTTAATACACGTGTGATGTTTGGCTTCAAACATGTAGATAGACTTAGACCATATATAAATAAATGATAATAGAACTCATACAACAAGGTTACAGCTGATAATGCAGGTTTATTTTTATTTGTTTTTTTATTTATTTTTTTATAAACAGTAGGCTGTTTTGTCTGGTGTACATTTGCGCAATGTGGTGGTCAACCGAGGTAGCTTAGTGCCCAGGAGCAATGTTCTCTGTATGAAGTTGGAAAAGATGTTTAGAATGTAGGAAAAAATGCTTGACATAAAATCTACAATTGTCTAGCAAAACCAGCTAGCCCTGTGGATTGATCAATGTTGTGGATTTATTTAAATCTTATTTATTTTTTATTGAATAAGAAAATGAGAGGGATTTCTTTTTTACTGACGATCATTATTTTTCTGTATATTTAGATTGTTATATTTAGTACTTCGGAGATGACTCATAACGTTTCTTACATCCAACTAACATTTAATCCTCTAACAAATGTTCTCAAGCTGAAAAACCTGGCGGCTCTCTTAAGGTGGTCCATTCTCAACCAGGGGTATAGTGGTTGCTAAGGAACTGATTATAAAAACAAACAGCCCTCTAAAAGCAGTAATTCAAGACCATGTTGTCTTACCCAGAATAATTTTAATTTCTGTGTTTGGAATTTTTTTATTCTGTATTTGGAAATGGTTTTATAATCTACCTTGTAAATAATCCCTTATTTATTTACACACCAGTTGTTCTAAATTAATTGTACATATGAACTGATGTGAGCAAAATGTATTTATTAAATATATATACAGTATATATATATATATATATATATATATATATATATTATATATATATATTCCACCTTCATTTACCATTCAGAAGTTTTGGGGCGGTTTTAATCTTCTTGAAAGACTTCATATATTCTCAAAAATGTCTCATATACTCACCAAAAATACTAGAAATACATCAATACAGTAATACACACAATATTGTGATATTAATCATGTGACACTGAAGACTTGGAGTAATGACTGCTGAAAATTCAGCTTTGTCATGACAGGAATAAATTACAGTACATTTTCAAATATAATAAAGGAGAAAATCGTTATTTTAAATTGCCGAAATATATCACAATATTACTGTTTATACTGTATTTTTGTTTAAATATTTGCAACCTGAGCATAAGATATTTATTTCAAAAACATCTTTAAAAAATCTTTATGATTCCAAACTTTGGACCTGTATATACTTATACGATATATAACTGGCATGCAATTAAAAATGTAAACTTAGTTCTATACGAATGCAGTGATGAAATAAAACAAGGCACTGGCCGCTGCTAAAAAAAAAACTAGGTGACTGATGCCTTTTCCTCCTTTTCTTCCTCTCACTGAGCCACGAGCAAAAGCTGAAATTTTGAATGAGGTGGGTGGCCTCAGTGGCCTTCTCAGAGGCCTCTGTCTCTCACTCTTTCGCTTTATTCATGCCACGTGACCATCTGCGAGGCCATTGAGTTCATATGGAGAACTGCATTGAGCACAGGCTTGGTCGCCCGCCCACTTTTTTTTACTCTCTCTTTTTCTCCCGCAGCGTGGCGGCTTTGGGAGGGGCCACGCTCAGAGACAAGCTTCAGTGGCAGCACCAGACAGTGAAGCTGACACACATGAGACTTCCCTGGTGTGTGTGGGTTTGTGTGAGACAGACAGACTGAGAGAGTCGTTAGAGAAGGTTGTTGTGCCTGAGAGTTGTAGGTCTGTGTGCACCTTTGCATTTGCTTGGCATCATTGTGAGTAAATGGTTCTTCAGTGTGTATTTTTGCGTGTACATGTCTGAGGAATTTTCTTGTTACAGCACTTCTCACTTCTCATGCACTTAGCATGTCATCTAACTTTCTTTCTTTCCATCTTTTGGCTTGCAGCCATTGTCTCTCGTTTTTGTTTAAGTGCATGCATGTATATTTTGAGGATTACCTGCATCTCCTAGTTGCTGATGTTTGAGGCAGGGGGAGGGGAAGTTCACATGGGGTTGTTGTTTCAGACGGCTCTTAGGCAGGAGATCGCTGTTCTTTCTCACTACATTCCAAGCAGCCAGAGGCTGCATAGCTCTGGGGTGCATCAAGGGCAGCAGGTTTTAATAGTCAAATCTCAAAAACTACAGTTCAAGCTATTCCCCAACCGGTTTGTTCTAATACTATATTCTAACTGTTGTGTCTTTTAAAATAGTGTGCCAAATATATATGCAAAATTTTATCAAAGAATTTTACTGTATATGGATTCAGTTGTGTACACAATATCCCATTGACTCTTGACTGTATTTACTCTTACTGGTGTGTATAAATGAATTAATGATTTATTTATTTTTTTGTATATCAAATGTAAAGCAGTTACATTTGATATAAACTCATACATTAAATATACTGCTCGTGAATGGAGTTAAGCAATTAAATTACTTAATCATTATTATAAAGTAAAAAAAAATGTCAGGCATGTAGATTAAGAGTATATTTAAGCTGTATTAGTAGTAGATATGCTGGTATTGGATTGCTATGTTTTAATTTTTACCAACAGCAAGGATCCGTAGGTCATGAGAATTCAAAACTCCTTTAAATTTTGTTGTGTGTACAAAGTGAAAAGCTCAGTAATGCACACTTGGCTCTGAAGAAGAAAGCTTAATAACGTAGATTGTATAGAAACACCGCTGGCTGTCGCAGTTTGAAAAGTCCATTGACCAGTTTAATTAGTTTAATGGCACACTACTGTACAACTGCTGCCACACGCAGTTGTGCTATTTTGTGTGCAGTAGGTTGTGATACCTTGTGCATACAAACCTGATCACTATGACCATTCAACATGAAAATAACATGTCTGAATGGGAAAATGCATGTATGTAAATGGTATGCTTGTGAGGTTAAGCATAGTCAAACAAGGCATTGGGGGGGTGGGGGGGTAATAGAAGGAATTTTGTGCAGGTTCTGGCATACCTATGGTTTTATAAATGTTAGTTGATCAGTCAACGTTTTGTAGGCAAAGAACATGGCTATGTTGGTCCACCAATCATCCTAGTACAACATAATGCATAATTACATAATTGTCAGATAAATAAATAATGAGAGATTGCAGGGAAGTAGCAGTAGCTGTAAAGTAGAAAAAGGGATGTTGTAAACACTGGAGATTTCTTCATGTGAATTCTATTATGAAAACACTCAGAATATTTTAGCATGGTAATGGATTAGACAGTGTTTATGTATTTGGTCTTGGCAGAATAGATCTGTTACACTCCTACGGCTGAATTGCTGCTGTTGCTTTTAGCCGTAGTTGGAGATTATTGCTGCTGCTGCCAGTGAATACGGCGATATGGTGCTGTGAGTATTTAGGATACTGCTGCTTAGAGCTGCACGATTCTGGATAAATTGAGTGTCACAATTTTTTTTGTCTCAAAAAGAGATCATGATTCTCCCACGATTCTGAACTAAACAAAAAAAAAAGTGTGACAATATATTATTGCTGCTATTTAAAAGTGTTTAATTTATTTGAATGAATTATTAAACATTTTAATATATATATTTGTATTTAAAATATTTAATACACCCATTTTTAATATTAAAATTATGAAAAAGTAATTTGAATGAATGATTCAATGACTCACTCAACGATGCAGTCGACACAAATGTTATTTGAAGCGCCAGTTACTTTCAAAAGGGGATTTGCTCTATTTTGATCGCTACAATAGAAATCAATGTGTATATCTGAACTGTAAACTTTCATCCTAGTATTTCTGTGATAATATGAATGATTGTAAGTCAGAAATAATACTGTGTAGTTGAATAGACTGTTTGTGAGGCTGTTTGAATCTTTGTCATTTAAAAATGGGATTGCATGGCTGTTTGAATCGAGATTGCAATCTTTTAATGATTAATCGTGCAGCTCTACTACTGCTGCACAAATAGTCAAGCATTAATAATAACCCGTAGCAGATCTGGGGAAGGTGGAGGGTTTTAGAGAAACTCTGAAAGTGCGCTGCTGCAATGCTGAAGTGAATGCTAATCAGCCATTTAAATGTGAAGCAGTAAGCTAATTAGCTGCGTATGCAACATGGACCAATCATCTTGTGCCAAGTCAGTTAAACGCTGTGAATATCATCAATTTATGTTAAGAACAAATCAGCCTGCACCATCTAGAGTTTCATGACAGAACTTGGTATTTGTTTTTTTTTCTGCAGTGTTTTTTATTCTTTTCTCCAGATGCAATGTCAATACATTCAGTAAGAGAGACATTTATGAAAAGTGCAAGCATGCTTTGTGCTTTAAACAGTGGAATAAAGCTAAAAAATATATATAAGTGAGCTTTATAAATAAATATAAATAAGTTAGAAAATGTATTTTCTTCTGTTTCCTACAGACCACTTGTCCTGCTGAATGTCTAGGCAGGAGACATCCAACAGTTCCCACTTTCTGGTCCAAGTCAAAGGGACAAGAGGGTTTTCTCTCCAGCCACAATGAGTGATATTGTCATTGTGAAGGAGGGATGGCTACATAAGAGAGGTAAAAATTCTGTGTAAATGGGATACTTGTGAAAAACGAGCAAAAAATTCAATTTTTGTTTATATTATTATCGTTAGATCATGTTAGTTATCCAGATAAGAGGTGGTTATGAACCAAGTCCCAAGCAGTGTCAGACTGATAAAAACCTAGCCCAAAAATACTAAAAACCTAGCCTGTCTACTCACAATTAAGAGTCTAAACTGCATTATGATTTATGCACTAAATCCAACAGAAGCTGCACAATCTGTATATTTATAAACATTCAAGACTAATGTCACTACGTAAACTTCACAAATGTTTGTTGCTGCCTGACATTTTGCTTTCCTCATTTAATTTGTGTTGAGTATTTTGACTGCTCTCAGCGCTTTCTACAATCTGGTGTCAATTCCACAAATCACCTTGCAAGTGTGAAGCTCAACTTTCATGGGAGTTAACTGAAAATTCCCACTCTGCTCCGCCTCGCTCAGCACCAGTGTAAACACTACGTCAGTGACAATGCAAAAGGCTGCATGTGTCTATAGCTTTTACAAAAGCTGCCATTCTTTTTCTTTTTTTAGACGTTTATTTTAGTGGAGTAGTTTTATAATTTCCTTCTTTCCTTATTTAGTCAGTAATTTCAACATTGGCCAACATGTAATCATATCACATTTTTCTTAAGTAAATTTTCCTACTTTACGTGTCAGTGAGAGTATATTACTGTGTAGCACTCCTCAAAGCATGGAAATTTTGAGTGCATGTCTGTCCTTGCAAACCACAGAGCATCGGAGTCATTGGGCCAAAGAGGCAGATGCAACAGTGTGCAGGGAAAAAGCCTGAGGGTGTGGAGAGCAGAAAACAGCAAAAGGGCTGAATATCAAGCACTCGGGGTGTTTGCTATCCTCATTTTGCCAGGGTCCATGAGACATGGACTGCCGGACAGTGTAGGGCTGTGTGCTTCTGTAGGCAAGGTCATTCCAGTTCAGCTATGCAGACAGGCACCACCCGTAATGGCACTCTAGGCCCAGATGAAAAGCAGCTCTGCCTTTGCCTGGATTTATGCTGCTTAGCGTGGCGGCAGGCTTGTTTTGCCCACAAGGGATTTAGGGAGTTCTTTTTTTCCCTATGTGTGGCCCTGGGGGCATGTATTTTTTGTTCATCTGTTAATGTTAAGCATATTTATTTTTTCATCAAAATTTTATTTTACTTATTAGTATAATTGGATTTGTGTGTTTTTAAAGATGCTCACCTGTTTATAATCCCCTTTACTAACAAGGAGTGTTCCTCTGCTCATCTGTCTTATAAATGTAGCTGATGTCCTTAAGAAGAAGAAAGTCCTTGAGTGAAAACTGTGTCTGTGCTTAATCTGGAACAGAACACTTTTCACACTAACTTGTTGATTATGTATACACACAGAGATGAGCTGGTGCAGTTGTTTTTCTTCACAGAGAATTGCTTAGATCATATAATGTCACTAGTGAAAATTGAACTTTCTTAATGGAAGCTTTTTGATACAAGATGACAGTTGATACTTTGACAGTACAGTAATAAATAATGCCCCTT
Organism: Cyprinus carpio; assembly: GCF_018340385.1. Taxonomy (NCBI): domain Eukaryota; kingdom Metazoa; phylum Chordata; class Actinopteri; order Cypriniformes; family Cyprinidae; genus Cyprinus; species Cyprinus carpio. The sequence goes on from NC_056616.1 coordinate 3,459,463, forward strand.
AATATTTATTTTTGTCTCTCTGGTGCATTTAAAAGACTGACATGCTCCCTAGACGATCATGTGTTATGATCTTACCGTGCGCATGTTTAAGTGTGTATATCAGTGCAGATATGAGTCAGCAATAGCAGTAGCTCATTTTTAAACTGCTTGTGTGGCCACGCTATCTTTTGTGTCGCTTCCTGTTTTCAAGAACCTGACTCTTAGTTACCAGAAGTCCCACTAATGTGGCGACATTAAAATAAAAAAAACGACAAAGAAATGAAAATCCAACCATGAAACCCCAAACACCAACAGCAGTCATGGCTTCTTACTGTTGTTTTTTGAGTAAACTTGAGCAGGCTTGTGTAGCTGACAACAATTCTGATTGTAATGTGAACTCTTGCATTCGACAGAGACTGTCTTGGTCTTATTTGATGTTAGTATTTTTTTCTCTAGTTGAGTTTGTGTGAACCTTATCTTAAGTGAGTTATTCAGAACTACAGTCATGGCCAAAAGTTTTGGCAGTGACATAAAATTTGTGTTGTGCAAAGTTTGTTGCTTAAGCTGTTGTGGTTGTTCATTCATTCATTATTGTGTATAGTGATCAGATGCATTTTAAATAATTGCTAGAAGCTTCACTGGCCAAAAAATGAACTTTTCAAAGAAAAAAAAAATTCACTGTTTTTTGATCCGGACACAAAATGACCAGCTAACATTAATTGACTAATCATATCAGCAGCACATATGAAAGTGTGAATGAGTACTAGTCAGGTCAAGTCACTATCATACAAATTAGATTATAAGAGCAGAATGATTGCTATAAAAGGAGGGAAGAAGCCCTTCCAATCATTATGCTTCAGAAGAACTTCAAGGAGAGAGGGTCGACTGCAATGAAGTCGTCTTCAGGACGTCTCAGAGTGTCCAGCAAGTGCCATGACCATCTCACAATTACAAAACAACAACCCAATCATACAGCACCACAGAACAAAACGCAAGCTCATAAAGAAGTGGCTCGAAGATCATTACATTGAAATGTTGGATCCGTGGCCAGACAACTCCCCGGATCTCAATCCCATAGAGAACCTGTGGTCAGTCCTCAGTTCTCACAAGCAGTAGCCCACAAATTGAGATCAACTCCGAGAACTAATAAGGCAAGAATGGACCACCATCAGTCAGGATTTGGTCCAGAAGCTAATATCCAGCATGCCAGAGCGAATTGCAGAGGTTATGAAGAACAGAGGTCAACACTGTAAATATTTACTCATTATATATTTTTTGCCAATAAAAGCCTTTAAAACTTATGATATGCTTATCGTTGTTTTTCAATATACCATAGAAATATGTGGAAAAAATAATACTGAAGCAGCAAACTTTGCAAAACACAAAATTTATGTCACTGCCAAAACTTTTGGCCATGACTGTAAACCATCCTGTTTGTTTTGATGACTGTAGATAAGCTGATTAAATAAAAACTGTTTATAGTGAAAGTTTTCAACCTTCTATTTTTTTTAAGGGTTTAGGGATGCCCCTTTTACTGATTACCTTAAAGTACTGCAGGGTACTTCCCCAACAAGAAGAAATGGACTAGTCGTAGGTGTGGACTTGCAGTCTGTATGGTTTAAAGGAGAACAGCCTGTGACATGTGTACTGTAAATTGTGTAGTTTACCAGAATTCGGTCATAGATACTGACTGCTTGAGTGTCTACATAAGAAGGAATACAACTCAACATTTATATTGTTTACATCTTATTTCCTGATTGCAAAACTTCAATGCATATGCAGTTCAATTGGAAAGTAATTATTTACTAATCATATTATTCTGTTTTTAGAGTGACAAGCTGTTGTAATTTTAGTGCCCTCTACATTTGGTAAAAGAATAAGAGCTACTGCTTAAATTCACAGGGCTCAGACAAAATTTTACTGGTGCCATCCCCCACTTTCTGTTATATTAACATCAAGATTTTAAGTAAAAAAAAAATAGAAAGTCTTTTTTTTTTTTATAATGTGCTGTTACTGGTTAGCATTTCTTCCAGGGTTTTATCATTTCGATCACCTTGTCTCTTAAACAGTCTTGTGGTGTGACATTTTCAAAAGCAGAAATTTTCCATTTAGTCTCTAGGGTTATTTGTAAAACTGCATGATAAGTGATAATTATAAGGAAATGTACAGAATACTAAAGTAGAATATCACATCACTCCACTTATTAACTTCCTAAACTATACGTCATGTAAACTCTACAAATATTTATCATATACACTATCATTCAAAAGTTTAGCATCGGTAAGATTTTTGCTTTTATTCAACAAAAAATGTAATTGTAATTTAAATATAAATGTAATTTATCAAAAGTGACAGTAAAGACGTTTGTAATGTTATTAAAATAAATGCAGTTATTTTAAACTTTCTATTCAGTTATTAAGCAGTTTTCACCATTAATAATAAGAAGAAATGTTTGCTGAGCATCAAATCAGCATATTAGAATGATTTTTGATTGATCATGTGACACTGAATACTGACATAATGACTGCTGATAATAAATATGTAATTACACTGTATATTGGTCAAATAAATGCAGCCATGGTGAGGAGGAGACTTAAAAACATAAAAAACATTTTTTTTTTAAATTAAGTGGTGGACATATTTATCATATATACCATATCATATATATCTTAGATATTACAAAATGTGTTTTGATTACCACTTATGCCTCCGGTTTAAATGTGTCTTTATAATAATAACATAATAGTGCCTAATGTATTTAATGATCCATGTTAGCATAACATAAGTTTATTAAATATTAATACATAAATGTTTCCATGTAATGTTTGGATATGTTTTGTTCTACTAATCTATCTATTTCCAGGAGAATACATAAAAACATGGAGACCAAGATATTTCTTACTCAAGAGTGATGGAACATTTATTGGGTACAAAGAGCGGCCACAAGATGTTGACCAGTTGGAAACTCCACTCAATAACTTTTCAGTGGCCCGTAGGTAGCCCTTTTGTTTTATCAGTTTGCAGAGGAACACACACACACACTATGCTTTTTTTGCTGTATTTGTCCCCTTTTGCATCCCTTCCTAACCCCACCTAAGAACACCAAAATAACAAAAAACACTCTTTCTCTCTTTTTTATTCCATCAGAATGTCAGCTGATGAAGACAGAGCGACCAAAGGCAAACACTTTTATTATTCGGTGCCTGCAGTGGACTACTGTTATTGAACGCACATTTCATGTTGAGACGCCAGAGGAAAGGTTAGTATGTTGTATTCAGAAGCAGACAGTATACAGTACAGCATCTACTGTTTAGCTTTAATTTATGATATCACTTCTCAAGTTCCTTAATGTACTTTTTTTTTAACTCTTACTGAACAAAAGAAAGCTGTAAAATTAGAGTTCCCCTACAAGACTTTCTTGTTTTTGGCAGGGAGGAGTGGACGAAGACCATCCAGGCTGTGGCAGATAGTCTACAGAAGCAGGAGGAAGATAGAATGGACTCTTCACCCGACCCTATGGACATGGAGATGTACCTGTCCAAACCTCGACTCAAAGTGGTAGAGAGTTTCTTGTCCTCTCTACTCTTTCTATAGAAAGTTAAAGATACAGTGTGATATTTTTTTTCTTTAGGTTAAAATATTTTTTAATGTTGCTAAACAACTCTTAAGTAAACACTGTAAGATGAAGTGAACTTCAGTTCACTCAGAGGGTGAAAAAAACAAAATAAAATATTCTGTGTAAATTACATTTTTGTACCTTAGATTTGTTTTTTAAAATAGATATTTTAAAACTGTATTTCTCAAAGACTTTTCTTTATGCTGTTGTGTAGACAATGCATGACTTTGAATACCTCAAACTCTTGGGGAAAGGAACTTTTGGAAAGGTCATACTGGTGAAGGAGAAAGCCACGGGAAAATACTATGCCATGAAAATTCTTAAAAAGGAGGTGATAGTAGCAAAAGTAGGTCCTTTGCTTTTTTCTGTCTACTTTTTTCCAGTAAATTTAAACATTGGTTTTGTCTATTTGCCTGTACAGTGTATTTTGGCAAGTTCTATTTAAATGCATAAATTGTAGTTACTTCATATTAGAAGGTCTAACAAATTCTTTTCATTACTTTATTTACAGGATGAGGTAGCACACACACTTACTGAAAACCGGGTCCTCCAGAACTCCAAACACCCTTTTTTAACAGTAAGCTGATTATATCAAATGTTATTGTGAAGAGTAAAAAGACATTTTATAATTTGCTTTTATCACAAACTAGTACTAATTTATGGAACATTCCAGGTTCAGTTTTTTGACAGGATCTTGGGTTATGTTTATTTTTAATTAATAATTTCATTGAGCAGGGGCAGATCTATAAAATTGTTTATTGGGTGGCATAAGGATTGGCATCCATGCATAGTTCTTGTCAATTTATGGCCTGGCATAAACATTTGTGTCTATGAATATTCAAAACATTTGCATTACCACAAAATAACCATCTATACTGGTAATAATTTCAAACTTCAAACTATTTTAAATCCAGGGCTACATAAAATTTGTCTTTTTTAAAAGTTTCAATCAAGTTAATGCTGATTAGATTCTTACATTCTTACACTTTTTGTGATCAGTAATTTATTATTGATTTCAGATGGCAAAAAGTGATGATGATTTCCGTTTAGAAAGCTGCGTGGGCAGTTGAAACATGCCACGAGAAAATAGTTAGTCAAAGGTCAAAATAAATCAGGAGAAGCGTTGTGGAATATAATATCCCGCAATCCCAGACAATATATCTGGATTGGATTAGATTTCTATGAGGATCTCTGAATTAGCAGAAAAATTCAGCTTTTTTTGTTTCCACTGATAATCAATATTAAACTATAGAATAAATGTAAATATTACTTTAATAGCTGATGTTATAACACCTAATGTCACCTGTGTTTCAGGGTCTGAAGTATTCTTTCCAGACTCATGACCGATTATGTTTTGTTATGGAGTATGCAAATGGTGGAGAGGTGAGATCTTGTAAAGGTGAAGTTTAGTGATGATTGTTTATTAAAATTAATGAAGTAATTATTTAATTTGCATGCAGTCGAATGCTTTATTTAAATGATGTGTGTACTACATATAATATATTTTATCCCAGAATATTCAAAATTCCAGATGGTCTTACTGTTTATCGTTTGGGATATTTATGGGGTATTTGTTCTTATATCACAGCTTTTCTTTCATTTATCGCGAGATCGCGTTTTTTCGGAAGAGAGAGCACAGTTTTATGGAGCAGAGATTGTCTCAGCCCTGGATTACCTTCATTCTGAGAAAAACGTTGTTTATAGAGACTTAAAGGTGAGATTTGTGGAAAAAATTCCATACAAGATGGATCATGTTTAATAACTTTAAATATGTAAAATGACTTGTCAGTTATGTTGTATTTAGTGTAATGCTACTTGTTATATCATTATCAAACCAATATATCACATAACAACTAAATTATTCTGTGGATTGGAGAACTTGATGCTGGATAAAGATGGCCACATAAAGATCACTGATTTTGGCCTGTGCAAGGAGGGAATTACAGAGGGAGCAACAATGAAGACATTCTGCGGTACACCAGAGTATCTGGCTCCAGAGGTAAGAAAACATTAGACGAAAGATATGTGAAATGAGTTCCATACACTAATAGTTTGTAAATATAATCTGTAATAATATCTGTATGAACAGAGAATAGTGAAGGAAGTCCAGGTTGGAACAAAGAAACACATTTTTTTCTATCTCTGGAAGCAGATCTTCTCTCAAGGTTGAGGCCCAGAGAATGGATTTTGCCTCCTCAGTCCATTCATTCGGCTAGGCAGAGGTGAATCTTTTCAGTTTGAGAAGGACAGCCCAGAGTGCCTTTTGGTTCTCTGTTTCTCTACCATCGCCTTTCGGGATTGACACTCTATGTGTCGGCACTAATGTGTGGCCTATGGCTCTCTTATATGTCTTCCTGCTGACATGAAAGTGCAGGAAGACAAAGCGAGTCTTCCGCTTTGGGGGTTTTAATTAGATCTGGTCTTTTGAAGACCATTTTGAATGCAAGAGCTCATTCATACAGAAGTGGGGGGTTGCTATGCACTTTTAAAGGGATAGTTCACCCAAAAATCAAAATTATGTCATTAATGACTCACCCTCATGTCGTTCCAAACCCGTGAGACCTCCGTTCATCTTCGGAACACAGTATAAGATATTTTAGATTTAGTCCGAGAGCTTTCTGTCCCTCCATTGAGAATGTATTTACGGTATACTGTCCACATCCAGAAAGGTAATAAAAACATCTTAAAAATAGTCCATGTGACATCAGAGGGTCCGTTAGATTTTTTTGAATCATCGAAAATACATTTTGGTCCAAAAATATCAAAAACTACGACTTTATTCAGCATTGACTTCTCTCCCGGGTCTGTTATGAGCGCGTTCACAACACTGCAGTTTAGTGATATCCGGTTCGCGAACGAATCACTCGATGTAACCCCCCCTGGATCTTCTTGAACCAGTTCACCAAATCGAACTGAATCGTTTGAAACGGTTCGCGTCAACAATAAGCATTAATCCACAAATGACTTAAGCTGTTAACTTTTTTAACATGGCTGACACTCCCCTCTGAGTTCAAATAAACCAATATCCCGGAGTAATTCATTTACTCAAACAGTACACTGACTTGAACCGAGCCAGATAACAAACGAAAACATTGACTCGTTCTCGAGTCAAGAACCGGTTGCATCGGTTTTCGGATCACCGGTAGTGATGGGAAGTTCTGTTCTTCTCCGTGAACCGGTTCTTTCGGACAGTTTGATTCAGTAAACTGGTTGCCGAAAACGGTTCACCAGTTCTTTTGCGCTCGACGTAATGACTTCATTGGCGATGATTGCCCTTGATTCAAGCCTTCGGTTTACCCGCGCTCATAACATTAGCACAGAATCCGTTCAGAATCAATCACCAAAAGAACCAGCTCGGTTCAGACGCGCTGTGTGTCAGTCTGAATCACGCATGCGCAGTATCATCAGCTCCTCGGTTCTCGAACCGGACGCGTCCAACAGAAACGGTTCTTGACTCGAGAACGAGTCATGTTTCGTTCGTGATCTGGCTCGGTCATCAGTGTCAGTCAGTGTACTGTTTGAGTAAATGAATTACTCCGGGATATTGGTTTATTTGAAACTCAGAGGGAGTGTCAGCCATGCTAAAAAAGTTAAAAGCTTAAGTCATTTGTGGATTAATGCTTATTGTTGACGCGAACCGTTTCAAACGATTCAGTTCGATTTGGTGAACTGGTTCAAGAAGATCCGGTTACATCGAGTGATTCGTTCGCGAACCGGATATCACTACTAACCTGCAGTGTTGTGAACGCGCTCATAACAGACCCGGAGAGAAGTCAATGCTGAATAAAGTCGTAGTTTTTGATATTTTGAACCAAAATGTATTTTCGATGAATTCAAAAAATTCTAACGGACCCTCTGATGTCACATGGACCTACTTTGAAGATGTTTTTATTACCTTTTCTGGACGTGGACAGTATACCGTACATACATTCTCAATGGAGGGACAGAAAGCTCTCGGACTAAATCTAAAATATCTTATACTGTGTTCCGAAGATGAACGGAGGTCTCACGGGTTTGGAACGACATGAGGGTGAGTCATTAATGACATAATTTTGATTTTTGGGTGAACTATCCCTTTAAGTGGTGTCAATTTGTATCATTGTGTAATAAGATTCTGGAGCGTGCAGTCTGGATCTGATTCACTGACCTTTTGGTTCAGTGCTGGCTATCCCTGAAAACTTTTAACTGTGGGCAGACCCTGACTACACTTATGTATGCAGTAGAGTGAGACCTGTACATTACAGTGCTGTTGTGATTCCTCCAACGTTTAGATTTCACACCTTTTGCGTGTTATATATTTCCTTATCACTGCATAATGAATCAATAATTCCAGCTTGCAATTACTATAAATATATCCAGCTTTATCCACATACTGTATATACAAATTAAGGGTTGTCATTACACCAAATAGAAATAGAACAAAACCTTACAGATTTTATAGCTTTCAAACCTTACAGATTTACATATCATAGCATAATGTATTAATAACGCCAACTTGCAATTACTTCAAATACATCCAGTGTTATTCACATAAACATACTGACATAAAGCGATATGTGCTATATAGCAAATCTCAGCTAAGTGATTGTTTATAACGTGGCCATATGTAAACTAATCTATTGCCAGCTGCTATAATCTATAGCTTGTTGGTAAATGTGGGCACTAAATGTGTAATGTAAAAATCGATATACAAATGAAAATTGTCTTCCATCTTTCAAGCATTTAAGAGGATTTTTGGGAATATACCACCATTTTAATCAGTTCCACATGCTATCATCTGATCTGTCGTGATTAATCATGGATAATAATAGTACAGCGAAAGCGATTAAAGAGCAGATGGCTCCTTATGCTTTTGAATCGCTCTTGTAGTACTTTGATGTCATACACCGATTGGTCTGCACAGTGCCTCTTCAAATTGAACATACCTAATGGAGATGTTGAGAACGTATGTCCTTACAAGCCATGAGCTGTGATGTGAAAGGCATAAAATAGCCAAAAATCACTGTTAAAACATCTGTTAAACTGTAATGAAATATTTGTGATTTTACATGAATTTAAATTAATATTTTTTTTTTGTCAGAATACTCAACAGATTTTAAATGGTTTTCAATAAAAAAAAAAAAAAAATAAAAAAAAAAAAAAACATTTTCCATGATATTGTAGATATCTACCATGCCAGCCAGTGAAATCCTGACCCCTTGGCCCCAATTTTGGTTTTCTCCTGCTCTTTCTCAGGTTCTTGAAGACAATGATTATGGCCGGGCGGTGGACTGGTGGGGGTTGGGTGTAGTCATGTACGAGATGATGTGCGGCCGGCTGCCCTTCTACAACCAGGATCATGAGAAACTCTTTGAATTGATCCTCATGGGTGAGATCCGTTTTCCTCGTACACTTGGACCTGAGGCAAAATCTTTGCTGTCAGGACTGCTTCAGAAAGACCCAAAGCAGCGGTGAGAGACCTCTGATTGTTTTGAAGTCACTTCTAGTGTTGTGTAGTCTTCTCCATTTGCATTGTTTCAAGAATTCATGATGAATGAAATAATTTTCTCTCAAGTAATTGATTCATAACATCACTTGGAAGGTCTGTGAGTCTTTTATTTGATTTGTAATTTTTTTTTAATAAGAGCAGTTTACATGCAACCTTGTCCCTGAATGAAGGTTAAAAAAATAATGGTCAAATAAAGATAATTTTTTTCTTTTGTTGGCAGTAATACCACCATAGCAAAATATTGCCAAAAATATACATATTTATACATCTTTGTCACATTTGAATGAAATCTTAAAATTTTAGGGGCAGTTGAGCTACCTTAGCAATGCCACTTGGTACCTAATCTTTGTACTAAAAATAGCCAAATGTACTGAACATTATTTCTTTTTTTTTTTCACATGTTTAATTTTTATTTATTTATTGCATAGGAATGGGGATTGACTATAGTGGCCAAGATTTAAAACTGCTAGTCAGAGACAAGAGTGGTTTATTTTAAATGTGGTAGAAGAACAGTCCCTGATATAGAATAGTGAGCAGATGGACTCACAGATGGTAAGTTTAGATAAAGATGTATCACAAGCTATGAAGACTCTTTGTCTTTTGGGGACAATTGATTTAAACTAACAGTCTTACAAATAGTCATCCGTGACATTATTTTGCTTTTGCACTGTTTATTATATATTCCTGCTGCCTGATCATCCTGATCAGAAAAAAGTGGCCAGAAACCCTCTAAAATCAGACTGGTTTATGCTGAGTGACCAGCATGGATTAGCTAACCAAAATATTGATGGGTACAGTGTGAATCAGATTATGTTTCGAGAAATTGCCTTGACAGAGGTGCTTTGTGGTGACATAGTGGCAGTAATTGTTGACTTGCCAGCTTGTCAATAAAAATGCTGTTCTCTTGATCACTTGGTCAAGTGAAAAAAAAATACAAGCAAGAACTAAGAACTGTGTGACAGGGAAAATCTAGATTAGTGAAAGTATAGTTTTGTGTGTGTGTTTTAACACTTCCCTGAAAGCTGTTCTTGGAAGAGGCATTTAAGGTAACAAGGAATGTAGCCATTTGTTTATCTGTTCTTGGGTTTTCTTTCTGCAGGTTAGGTGGAGGTCCAGATGATGCAAAAGAAGTCATGCAGCATAAGTTCTTTGCAGGCATTGAGTGGCAAGATGTTTATGAGAAGAAGGTGAATAACAATAGCATGTAGTCATTGGCAAAATGCTTGTTGGTAATAAAGAGAGGCCACTAAATAAAAAAATATATATAATATCTGTTTCTCCACAGCTTGTACCACCCTTTAAGCCCCAGGTAACCTCAGAAACAGACACTCGCTATTTTGATGTGGAGTTTACAGGGCAGACCATCACTATCACACCCCCAGGCCAAGGTGATGCCCCTTTCTTACAGTACATGTTAAAAACGCTCACTTAACAGATATTTGAATAATAACGAAGGCACCACCTAGTGGTGATTTACAGGTTGCTGTATAAAATTATACAATTAAAATTATAAATAAATAAATAAATAAAAAAGAGGAAATATTACACATTTCACATTTCACACTCTTATATCTGTTGTTTTAATAATTATTATTTTTTTTCCAGACAAAAAAAAACATTCATTCCACAGACATAGAAAAAACAACCCACTTCCCTCAGTTCTCATATTCTGCCAGTGGCACAGCATAAAAACTCTTTAAAAGAATACTTGACCTAGAAATTTTGTGATAATTTACTTACCCCCATGTCATTCCAAATCAGTTTGACTTTGTTCCTTATGTGAAACCTAAATAGATTTTTTAATATCCTGGCAAAACTTTAATTTAGTCATTTGACATCATGTCCACACTACTGCATCAGCTTCAGATTTTCTATACTGGATGTATCAAAGTGAACATTTCAGATCCATTCGACCAGTTGGCAGAAGTAATGTAAGTGCATGTAGTACACCAAAGATGGAACAGGGCATCAGTTTCCTGTTGGTTATTTGTTGTGTTGTGCTACAGTACGTCCAGTGTAGACAGCATCACTAGTTATAATAGGTTCTGTTTGCTTTTGTAGTGTCACATTACAGTGCTTGTGTAGACGTGACAGTCACCACATTTGGTACAATACGAGGTTAAATAAAGGATGACAGAATTTTGATCTTGGGGTGAACCTTTCCTCATTCCTAATAACACACTTTCTACACAAATACACTCCCCTGAGATACTGCTAATAACTTCTATAGCTATTGCTGCACTATACTTATTTTGTAGTAACACCTTTCTACAAAAGAATACTGTATTCACAATTTAAAGATTTTATCAGTGATCATCATTCAGTCCAATTCTTTATTGCATATTGCTAGGTTTTTGAAACAGGATTCATTCTCTGTTAGTCATTTGTACATTTTTACAAATGCATGGATTCTTACATTTTAAGACATAGTTCACCAAAAATAAAAATTCTGTTATCATTTACTCACTGCCATGTTTTTCCAAACCTGTATTACTTTCTTGCACACATTTTTCTACTTACGGACCACATTTTAAATACAACTTAAGTATGACTGTAGTGTATCACGGTTGTGTCCTAGAAGGACATAATATAACCTAATACCAAAGAAGTGATGAATTACAGTTATGTTAGAGACTTATGTTTGAGTATAATGTTTTGTTGTTGTTTTTTAAAGATTGTTTTGATTCCCTTTTAGATAGAATGATCTTTCAAAAGATTCAAAGCATTTGCCAAAGTACTCTGCATTCAAACAGAACAGCTAGAAATTCAGTCTAGTAGATTGTTTTGCCCCATTGAGGACATCACTATTTGCATGAAATTTACAGAGATGAACTGAAGATTCAGCTAGTGGTAATAGAGGTTAATTAGTTAAAAAAAATTCTTTCACTGCAATTTATTCACACTTTTCATGACTCTCAATTGTCAAAAAAGTAAAAGAAAATGGGAAAAAAAAGTCTTCATATGAGTTTATTATATAAACCATCGTTTATACACAAAAGATAAACAATCAATTTAATTAACTTAATAGCATTCTTACATGGATTTATAATTCAAAAGATTTTTTATTTTATTTTTGTTTTTGTTTACATGTTGCATGGTACCCAATATTTATTTTGTCATTTATTTAAGAATTGTATTGGAAGGAATCTGTTACTAAAGTTTCCAGACCTTTCATTTTGTAAAATATGCTGCAGTTAATTCAAGCAAAACATTTTATTTGGCTTTTATTTCAGTGTGTTGAATTTTTTTATTGAAGACATTGGGATAAATTATGATTATTATTTGTTTTGAATTGACGTCAACAACTTGGGTCTCTGAAAATCTAGCATATTTTAAAAGTTGCATCGTAATATAAATAATAGGGCAAGCATGTTTCAGCATTTTGCCCCTTAGATAAAACTTTAGATAAAACTAACAAATACTGAGCATTGCTAGAATGTATTTGGTCCGTATTTGAATAATGAAACCCAGAAATATAATTGAATGTTGGTTGGTAATGTGTATCACTTCTGTAATATAATGTGTAATTTTAACTGTAAAATGTTGAAAATTTTTATATATAAAAAAAAAAAAACTGTTAATAGGTTAACAGTAAGTTCACGTACAATATACAGGGAAAGACTGTAAAAGATCTAACCAGACATTTCATGTAATTTTTCGGTAAAATGCTGTTAATTTTTAGAAGTAAAAACAAGAACAAATCAATGTATAATTTACAGTCAAAAACTGTAAACTGATATTCCCAGAATTCCCTGCGTGACACTCCATATTTGAAAGTATTTTGTTTAAATAATCATGTTTTTTAATAGTTTTTGTTATCAGTTATGTACATTTGGGCTTAATGTCACATCTTCTGTTGTTTAATGAACGTTTATTGCATTATTTAAGTATCACATGTGTTACCATGATGGTGTTTTGTGTTTGCATGAATGACTATATTAATATAATTAATAATTAATATATTAATATATACTTCTGCTTGTGGCGAAGCTACTTGTGATGAGCTTTGATTCTTCATGTGGCTTTCTCTTTTACCACCTGCATTATTATGGTGGTTATCCGTATGTTAAAGGTACAAAACAGACTTTAATAACAGTGTATGTTGTTGAATTTATTGGTTTACATTCAAATTTTCTTGTTTATAAATTACAGTTTTATACTGTAAAATTTATAGTTTTTGGCCGTAAATGAGTTTACAGTTTTTCTGTATTTTTTACAAAATTATTCTGGCAACCGCATGTGCCAAAATTTTTTTTTTTTTTTGTACAGTGCAGACTATATGAATCAAAGTATTGTGACCTTTTTACAGTTGTTGTTTAAATTTATATTATTTTATTATTATTATTATTATTATTATTATTATTATTATTATTATTATTATTATTATTATTGAATGCTTAATGGCTCCTTTTCTCTAAACATACACAAAATATGTACACAACATTACACATCTCTTGCAAAAGAAAATAAGTTTAAAATTATTTTACTCATTAAACTTTGTTTTTGTATAGTAACTCATCACACAAACATCAAATGATTAATTATATACAGGCACATCCTAAACACACATGGATATGACAAATGTAAAACACTACTATCTTTTGACTTTGCTTGTTCATTGTGTAGTGGAGTGCACAGGAGTTTATCATACTCACACGTAAAAAAATACACTGTATGTACAGTGTGCATGCAGAATTTATAAACTTTTCATTGAACTGAATGAATTAACACTGAACTGACGAGCTGTACTTGGCTTCTTAGAGCTGCTTAACAGCAGAATATGAATTACCACTGCTTTGAAACAATCAGAAATATAAGTAACTTGTATGCATCTTCAATATTTACATAGAATTACACAGTACTATATACAGAACTGCTGAAAGACTGAAAAATAAGTTTCTCAAAACAATGAGTTTAGATTTCGTAGTGAACAAATTAGGTATATTTCCTCTGTAAAAAAAAGTGCAAGGGTTAAACATCATTTATTTATTACTCAAAACATTGAGTTTTGATTTCAAAGCAGTAAATACTGTAAGTGTTGCGTTTAAATGGCAAAGCAGATCATGAGCTTGAAGGTTTGGTGTGAAGTAAGTGTGCCTAAAGTACAACTGTTAGTGTGTAAGCAAATTTAAAACACTGTAACTACTTAGCATATTAAAAAAAAAAAACATTTCTTAAGCAATATATAATACAAATGTTGATTAATATTACTTTAAAATTTATGACACATAGCCTATATAAGAACTAGTGCTGTCAAACGATTAATCGCATCCAAAATAAAAGTTTTTGTTTACAAAATATAGGCTGTGTATGTGTGCTGTGTATATTTATTATGTATATATAAATACACACATATGTATGTATATATTTCAGAAAATATGTTATGTTTATATATTAAATATATTTATTTATAATATAAATTATATGAATATAAATGAATAATAATAAATAATTCCTTAGCCATCTTCAAGAATCAGCTAAAAACACATCTCTTCCATCTTTATTTGACCCTATAGCCCTCTCTATTCTAATTCTATTCTTAAAAGAAAAAAAAAACTAACACTAGCTTTTCTAATCTTTTTGTATTCTATCTATTTGTTTTCTTTTTATTATACAATTAACAAAAGTGAAACAGGCCTCTAACACTAGCTTGCTCTATTCTTTTTCTATTCTATCTGTTTTCTTTTTATTTATTATATAATTAAAAAAAATTGCTAGGTGTACTGCATTAAGCTAACTAAGACTTGTTATGGCACTTGCATATCATTGCTCTTTTGTTGATTTTGGTTGCTTCCATTGCCCTTAGTCGCTTTTGGATAAAAGTGTCTGCTAAATGACTAAATGTAATGTAATGTACAGTCAATATATACATGTAGCCTAAATACTAGTAAATATTTTTTAAAATATATACTGTATGTGTGTGTATTTATATATACATAATAATTATACACAGCACACACACATGCTGTATATTATGCAAGCAAACTTTTTTGTATGCGAAAAATCGTGGTTTGACAGCACTTAGAAAATGTGCATTAATATGCAGTATTAGCAAACCATCTCTTAAGCATTATATAATGTTTAATCATATAAAAAGTGTTTTACCTTTACGTTTTTAAAGTAGGCTACTTCGCATTACATGTGAAAAAATGACCTGACATAGTAATAAAAATCTATTCAAAATTCATACTCACATTAAAATATGCACTGACAAATTAGATAAGAGGTTAAAGACAATGAAATTAGACATATGACATGAAATTAGCAATAAAAGAATTAATGCAAAATAATAATTTTCTTTAAAGCTGTCAGTGCAGTGTCATTACCTCATTCCGTCTTTATTTGACCCTATACGGGCTACTTAAACATGTTATCTCCCAGCATTTATTTGTTTGTATTTTATTTATATACCCCACCTCCACTAGAGCCAATGAAAAAGCCAGTGTCTTCATATACTGGACACCGTCTCGGGTGCTTGGTGGTTCAGTCTGGTGTTGCAGTGTTCGGCTGTAGAAATGCACCGGTGGCGGCGCTGGACGCAGATGCCATGACAGCGTGACCTGTGTCTAACGGGAGAGGGTGTAGTCTACATGGAGCCACAACACTGATGAGAATCTACGATCTT
Source organism: Cyprinus carpio (assembly GCF_018340385.1). Taxonomy (NCBI): domain Eukaryota; kingdom Metazoa; phylum Chordata; class Actinopteri; order Cypriniformes; family Cyprinidae; genus Cyprinus; species Cyprinus carpio. The sequence goes on from NC_056616.1 coordinate 3,475,171, forward strand.
TTAACTGGATTTCGCAAAATAACATCGTGTAGTCGAGGAAGCGCCTACAGTATTGCGGAAGGGGACAGTTCTTTTGTTTATCTGGGAGAGATCAGTGCATCTGGAGTACTGTAGGTAAGGTCGGAGGATATTCAGCATCATCAGGGGCTGAAGATGAAAGGCCAGATTCGCACTAGATTTATCACATTTCACAGTGTAGAAGGGTTAATGTTTTTGATACGTGTAACGATTTCTTGTACAGAATACTGAGTAGTTTGACATGCGGTTAAATTACGCGAATCATCTCATATCGGAGAGGTGTCTTAATTCAGCCATGAAAATCAATATGACTAAATATTTGTGAATTCGTGTATTTGGTCCATGCATAGGTTACTGATGTCACATTGATATCTGATGTAAATAAGGAGATAAAGACAGCAGAAGGCGTGTCTCTGTGCTGGTGCGATAGCAGCTGATCACTACATCACCAAATCATTGCTGCTCACTGCTGCTCTGAGTCAATTATGATGATTGTGTGAAGCAGACATAGGCCCGATTTATTGCAAATGTGACAGACATAAAACACACAATACTATACATGCATGCTAAATCCTATTGTTCACTAACAATGTGCGTGAATGACGTGAATGCTTGATTCTACGGTTTTGTAGAGACGAAGAGATGAAAGATTAATTATTTGTGCAGGCCTGCTGTAATACCAAAGTGTGTTCTGCCCAAATTCATCTATCAGCTATGCTTCTTAGTCTGTACAGGTCTGTGGCATATAATATATATATACATTGCAGATATATATATATATATATATATATATATATATATATCTATATAATATATATTATATATATATATATTATATTATTTATATATATATATCTGCAATGTAAATCTCAATTACCCCCCCTCTAACTATCTTTTATTACAGCTGCATTTTCTGGAAAATCCTTTGTTACCTCTCAAAAATATTATTCCGACATAACCTGTCTAGACAGCTGTCTTATCTAATAACGTGTTTAACATTGTCAGCAAATATGCAACGGTTAAGCATCCATTTCGTGAAGAACATCTGCATAAACCAAAATACAGTAAAAACAAGAACACTTATGGGTATGGGTTTAAAAGGAATTGTCATTAAGGGTGTAAATAAATGGTTTTGTGCTAATAATAGCACTGCATTTAATTTAACCTTTGTGTTATAATGAACAGTTAAAAAATGGAATATTGTGAAATATGTCGTTATTGTGTTATGTCACATAACACATTGGACATTAACACAATAAGCAAAATGAAATTTCCTGGTAAATGAAAATGAATTAAAACTGTCCTATCTTTTAACCTATTAGTGTTTATTGCATACTTATATAATATGACATCATAAGCTAACAATAAGCTAGTTTAACATGACTTTAGAGGTTACTTGAATATGATAAATGACTTGACCTCTGATATAAAAAGTATTAAATAAAATTTCTCCTTAACAAACATACTGTTTTTCATGTTATGTTTTTATGTTTTATGTCACAGGATGCAAAGGGGTTTCTCTGAGAAACAAAGATGAGTGTGACATCATGGTTCCTGGTCAGCAGCTCTGGTACTCGTCACCGTCTGCCACGGGAAATGATCTTTGTTGGCCGGGAGGACTGCGAGCTAATGCTGCAGGTAGGATTTTCATTTGCACTTCCATTGAAATATAAAAAAGTGTGTCTTAACCACTTTTCTTAATGCACCAGGAGCTGTACATATATACACTGTAAAAAATGACCGTGAAATTTACAGAAAAACTATGTAAAATCCATACAGAAAAGTATTGTAAACCCCAAAACATATTTTTTTTGTTTAATTCACAGTGGAATTTTGTAAACTATTAAACATAATATTTTGTTATATTTACAATAACAATATGTGATTGTAATCAAAATTATTTGTTAAAATTACAAATTATTGGTATCAAAAACAGAGAAATACTGTAATACTCATAACAAAACAATTTTGTTTTAATTTGACATACAAATATTGTAAAAACTAAAGTTTTAGTCTGTTGTTTTTAAAAATACAAATAAAGTATGTATGTCACTTTACAAGTTTATGCTGTAGACTAATTTTTAGCATGATTGATGAAACGATGCAAATTGAGGTAATACATTTTTTTTCCACAAAAAAAATAAAAATAATTGTGAACCTGAGAGTTTGCCCATCTATATATATAAAAATATGGCTACAATTATAATAATATTGTTTTTTATAATTTAGGCTATTTGTTTGTAGCATATTGTACACTGTAAAAAATAAGTGTCATTTTAACTGTACAATTTTGTAAAAACGCTACAAAAAAAAAGTGTTAATAGGTTAACAGTAAGTTCCTGTACTATATACAGGGAAAAACTGTAAAAGATCTAACCAGACATTTCATGTAATTTTACAGTAAAATGCTGTTAATTTTACAGTTTTTAGAAATAAAAAAAGAACAAATCAATGTATAAATTTACAGTCAAACACTGTAAACTGATATTCCCAGAATTCCCTGTGTGACGCTCCACATTTGAAAGTATTTTGTTTAAATAATCATGTTTTTTAATAGTTTTTTGTTATCAGTTGTACATTTGGGCTTTATGTTACATCTTCTGCTGTTTAATGAAAGTTTATTTGAATTGTTTAAGTATCGTGTGTCACCATGATGGTGTTTTGTGTTTGCATGAATGACTTTGTGCACCTTCTATATATTAATATAAACTTCTGCTTGTGGCGAAGCTACTTGTGATGAACTTCGCTTCTTCATGTGGCTTTCCTCTTTTACCACCTGCATTATTATGGTGGTTGTCAGTATGTTAAAAGGTACAAAACAGATTTTAATAGCAGTGTGCGTTGTTGAATTTACTGGTTTACATTCAAATTTTCTTGTTTGTAAATAACAGTTTTTCATACTGTAAAATTTACAGTTTTTGGCCGTAATTTTGTTTACAGTTTTTCTGTATTTTTTTACAAAAGTATTCTGGCAACCACAGCTGCCAAAATTATTTTGTAAAAACTACAGACTTTTTTTTACAGTGTACTGTAAAATTTACAGTTTTTGGCCGTAATTGTGTTTAAAGTTTTTTCTGTATTTTTTACAAAAGTATTCTGGCAACCACAGCTGCCAAAATTATTTTGTAAAAACTACAGACTTTTTTTTACAGTGTATATATATACATATACATATACATATACATATATATATATATATATATATATATAATAGTACAAAATAATGTTGAATATTGAATAAGAACATCATCTTCTGTAAGAAACAGAAAAAATTGTTTACAAAGCTATCACTACAGCTGTAGTAATTTGTGTTGTGTCATGTTGAAGTACTGTTGGTCAGAGCTGGATTAATATAAGGGCTAGGTGGGGCAGAAGCCCCAGGGCCCAAAGATAGAGGTGGCCTGTGATTGGCTGTGCAGGACAGGAAAAGTGGAGTTTGCGGTGTCACCCCCACAGCGCTGACAAGCTTGCTGCATTTATCACTCTATTAAAGTGATAATATATTATTAATCCATTTGAATTCGTAACACGACACTTATAGCGTTATATGTGAATATAAGCTCTTAAGATAGCTGAAATTAGATTAAATAGCTTCGATAATGTAAATTGATGTGTCAAGGTAAAGTTTACAAAATGGTAAATACAAACATTTCAAACCACACAGCACTACTATTTACCATGCAGTTATTAACACTGTAGAAATATGGAATTATGGTATTTATTGTTAATGTCACTATTATCTATCTATCTATCTATCTATCTATCTATCTATCTATCTATCTATCTATCTATCTATCTATCTATCTATCTATCTATCTATCTATCTATCATCTCTTTGTGTTGCAAGTTTCAGTTGTATGATTTGTCATGATGCACTGAAACATACCAAATTGTGTGGATGCCATTTTTGGTCATGCCAAGTGGTCAAACCAAATTTGCACTCATTATTCCCAGGCTATAATTCAACAAATCACTATGTGTCATGTATTATAAGATGTTATATTATTAGATGGGCTGTGTTATATTAGTAGAAAGGCTATATTATTAAATGTTAGTTTGTGGGTTTTTATTGAAAGTGGCCAGATGAAAGGAGCTGTTAAATTGTTAAATTGGCTAAATCTTGTCAGTTTAGGGTGGCCATATGCGCCGTTCATATGGGACACGTCCAGGCCAGGATTTTAATATTGCCTAAAACATCCAAAGCAGTTTGACCAATAACATGCAGGTATTATACATAATCGACCAATCGTGGGGCTGTGTGTGAGAAGGTGAGATCTACAAGGAACGATCAAAGCAATGCAAATATGCGCACACGTTTGAATTGAAGTGTCACTGCGCACCGATCAAAATATACACCAAAGTAGGCGCGACAGTGATTCGAAAGCATACGGAGCCGTCTGCTCTGCTCTCTATAGCTCTCATGAATGTCACAGTGATCAACCTGCACAGTGCAAACAGCCAAACCTGGATATTTTAGACAATATTAAAATCCTGGCTGGGTCTTGTCCCGTATGAACGGCGCATTTGGCCACCCTACGTCAGTTGGTTTTGGATATTGCTCATGTGCTGGATGTGAATAAATTATTTCAAATCACAGTGAGACCACTTCCATGCATGCAGAATGTAAAGTGCTGTGGCTGGTCTAGGAAGACTAGTGAGCAGTTTTGGAAGAAGGATGAAAATCACCTAAATGTGGGACCACGTCAAAACAGCTTCTAAAGACCTAGATAAGATGTGCAATTGTAATGAACCTCCAATTTCATCTTGAACTTTAAGCCAACCGATACAAGAGGTTTAATTGACCCTTCACAGAGACTTTGACTGACGGGCCAATCATAATGCAGAATCTGCCATTTTTGACCGATAAACAAAATAGACAGGAGAGTAGATTAATGTCAGTGGACTTGAACTTGAAAAATGTATATTGATGTCTTTCTGCAATTGAAACAAGATACCTTCAGATATTCATTCAACTGTATTTCATGCTTTAATCAGTAAAGAGGATGATCGGTTCACATGCCGCATGAACTGATGCACTACTACAATCTTTCATGACGCATTAAAGAGCCACAAAATAGCATTTATTGTTTGAATTTCTTAAAAAAAAAAAATGACAAAATTTACATCATGGCTTGTCGGACATACAGTAGCAACAGTAACGAACGAAGGGGGCGGGTCTTTTAAAAAGGGTCAATTGAGATGTAATGTAACAGTAAGGTTACAGTAAAGAAACTATTTATTACTTTTATCTACTGTAAAAGATACCTTGCACCTGCCAAAGAAAGTGTGCAGGTGTTAAAGACTGGAGACTGTTCTGCAGTCAAAATTATGCACCTTGTGTCAGGTATGTTCGTAATAGACGACTGAAGCATTTAATGTTTTTCTTTTTATGATTGCTAACATATTATTAATTTAACAACTCACCATTTCCTCATAACTATAAACACAATTTCAAACCAACGTGTACAAACCTCAAACTTCCAGGTCAAAATCAATTATTTTAGTAATAAAAAACAATCTGGATTATTTGGTAAATTGGTGATAGGGCTCTGACAGTCCTTGTGCTCATGTCTATGGTGTTACCCTGCTCCTCTCGTTATCTGTTCATTGATTCATTTGCTTCCAGCCGTGTTATTATTCATTTGTAATTCGGTTCCCTACTTATGCTCCCTTTGTTTGCTGTCTTGGGCTGATGCGTCTAACACTGTTTGTATGCCTGCCTTTATCCTGTTCCTGCTGGTTCCCGGTATTTTTCCCCATTTATATTTATCCTTCTGGTTTTCCCCTTTGGGGTGGTTTTTGTTGCTGTTTTTGTTATTTTACATTTTTGGTTTAATAAATCCATTTATTGCACTTGAGTCTTCGCTACCCATTCATACTGTGACAGAATGCATCAGCCACAAGAAGACTCAGCAGGATGGATTTTTACGGACATGAAGCAGCACCTCAACCATTCCAAGCAAGCCTTGGCCTAGAGAAAGTGTCTCTCTGCTAACAGAGTGGCCGTCCGTTGGGTTTGTACACGACACAGCCCAAGGGTTAGGGCTCACTGCTGCAACTCTGAATTGTTTCTATCTGGCAGGCTTGGATAAACCCATCAGCTGGAATGGGCTGGGCAGTCTCAGGATGTAGTTATACTGGGATCTATTGGACCACGTGATCGCCCAAAGGGAGTTGGAGATGGAGGAGTTGGCCAGCCATTCTGCCTGGTCGGCGATCCCAGTCACTCCTAACCCTGTTGTGTTAAAGGGGCCCAGAACTTTTCATTCCCACTTACAGTCTTCCCAAGGCGGCGGTGCCCATTCACAAGGCTCCCGAGGCGGTGGTTCCCGCTGAAAGTCTTTCCGAGGCAGCAGTGCCCACTCAGGTTCCTCCCGAGGTGGCGGTGCCCGCTCCCGAGGCGGTGGTGCACACTCACAATCCTCCTGAGGCGGTGGTGCCTGCTCACAATCCTCCCAAGGCGGCGGTGCCCACTCCCGATCCTCCTGAGGTGGCGGTGCCCGTTCAGGATCTTCCTGAGGTGGTGGTGTCTGCTCACAGTTCCCCCGAGGCGGCGGTGCCCGCTCACGACCCTCCCGAGGCGGCGGTTCCCACTCATAAGGCTTCCGAGGCGGTGGTTCCCACTGACAGTCTTCCTGAGGTGGCGGTGCCTGCTCAGGATCATCCCGAGGTGGCGGTTCCTGCTGACAGTTTCCCCGAGGTGTCCGTGTCCACTCACGGCCCTACCCAAGGCGACGGTGCCCACTCACGGCCCTCCAGAGGTGGTGTTTCCTGCTCACAAGACAGCCGATGTGGCGGTGGTCGTTTACTATGTTCGCGAGATGGAGGCCATCCCTGAACTCTCTGACTGCCCGATCCTGGCCAAGGTGGCCATTAAAACAAATGTTTTTAGTTTTTATCCTGAAACCCCCTGGGCTGTCCCCCGGGGGTCAATATAGGTGGGAGCTCCCCTTGTGCACCCCTCCCGCTCCCCCCAGTCATCTTCCAGGATTCCTGGGCCTCCTGACCCTCCCTGGCTCAACCCAACCATTCTACCCTGGCCTGTTTCCCCCGGATCTGTCTCTGACTCGTTTCCCCCCTCCCTCCCCTACCTATGCTGCACTGTGTAATGTTTTGTATTTCATCTGTTTGCATTGTTTTCTTTTTCTCTCCAATCTGTTCGTTGTTTTGCATGTGTTTTCTGGTGTTCGGTGTCTCTCATAAGGATGCAAGGAGGCGTCCCTTTTGGGGAGGGGTACTGTCGGGGTCCTGTCACAGCAATCTGGAATATTTGGTAATTTGGTGACAGGGCTCTGACAGTCCTTGTGCTCATGTCTATGGTGTTACCCTGCCCCTCTCGTTATCTGTTCATTGATTCATTTGCTTCCAGCCATTACCTTATTCATTTGTAATTTGGTTCCCTACTTATTTGCTTTGTTTGCAGTCCTGGGCTGATGTGTCTCACTCTTTCAGGGGAACACGTTACCCTGTTCCTGCCGGTTCCCGGTATTTTTCCCTGTTTATATTTATCCTTCTGGTTTTCCCCTTGGGGTGTTTTTTGTTATTTTATATTTTTGGTTTAATAAATGCATTTATTGCACTTGAGTCTTCGCTACCCATTCATACCGTGACACCGTTGCTCTTTTGTCGATTTTGATTGTTTTCATAATGTTCCATTGTCCTCATTTGTAAGTCACTTTGGATAAAAGCGTCTGCTTAGTGACTAAATATAGATGTACTTCACTGCCTAGAGAACACTATTGAGATTATATATACAAAACACAACTGCAAAAACCTTCTTTTGGGAAACAGGAATCATTTTGCAAATCAATGTCTATTACAGTATACAACATAAATAGAGGGGAGCAGAGATAGTAAAATTTGAAAATAAACTCTAAGAAAGGTTTACATTAAACTACTGTAAAGAGATCTTGCAGTAGATGAAAAGCACTAGAAAAGTTTAAATGCCAAATAATTGACTATAAACACACAATACAGTATACTGTCATTGACTTTACTTATAAGAAATAAAGAAAAATTCAGTGTCCTCTGCCAAATTGCCACTTGTTGTTGAATGACCTTATTTGCCATACTATAGTAGTTTCTTAGACTTCTGACAAAAGACTTTGACTACCTCCCCTAGACAGTCATTCTATAAAAATATGAATACATTAAAGAATAAATTAAACACAAATCAACACAACAATAACAACAGAAACAACAGTGTGATGGTGCACAATGTGTGCTACAGTATTTACTGTACATAGAATAGTGAAAGTTCTCTCATCTAATGTTCCCTTTCTCTAATTTTTTTTCTGCTGCTTCGCAAAACTTTTCTCTATTGGGCGGGACATTTTCGGCCACCTGTGCAAAAACATTCTTTATAACAGACATGTACAGCGTGCACAACAAAAAAAAGTGTGTAACTTTTAACTTTAATGTGCTATTTGTATTTAATTTGACCCGTGAAATAATGATGTACACATTTTAGATTTACCTGAGAAAAAAATTTATATTATATATATATTTATAAATATATATATATATTATATATATATTATAGGTACATATCATACAACTGCCATTCAAAGTTTTGGGATCAATAACGTTTATTAAATAAGTTTCTTATGCTCATCAAGGCTGTATCTATTTGATAAAAATTATTGAAATATTATTTCACAAAATAATATTGTGAAATTGATTATTGCAATTTAAAATACAAAGTTTTCTATTTTATAAACTTTAAAATATAATTTATTCCTATGATCAAAGCAATTTTCAGCATCATTTCTCCAGTCTTCGGTGTCACATGATCCTTCACAATCAAATCATCTAATATGCTGATTTATAATCCATATTGGAAACAGTTCTGCTGCATAATATTTTTTTTGGACTTGTTATATTTTCGGGATTCTTTTGATAAATTAAAAGTTTAAAAGGAATCAGTGTTTATTCAAAATAGAATTTTGTTACATATAACACTACTAAATGTTTAGTTCACAAAGAATTTTTACAAATTTTTTTCTTTTTTTAAAGAAATTAAATACTTTTATTAGCAAGAGCTAATGTGTTAAATGGATAAAAGTGGATAATGGATTAAAGAGAATTTCCCACTTTTTTAGAAAAGCTTCTATTTTTGAAATAATGCTGTTCTTTTAACTTTTTACGAGTAATCTAAGAATCAAAGAAAAAAAGTAAAACGTTCCAAAAAAAAAAAAAAAAAGTGTACAAATATTAAGCACAGCCGCACAGATTCATCACTGATAATAAATCAAGCATATTAGAATGATTTCTGAAGGATAATATGACACTGAAGGCTGGTATGAATAATGATGCTTAAAATTCCTAGCTTTGCTCCACGGGAATAAATTAATATTTTAAAGTATATTAAAACAGGAAACCAATATTAGAAATTGCAATAAAGTGTTTTCACAATATTACTGTTTTTTCTTCTGTATTTTCGAATAAAATAATACAATCCTTGATTGGTTTTCTAGGAGCAGAGACTCCATTAAAAAACAAGGTCAATTATTTATTAGGTTAATAATATAGGCCTACATCAATATAATATCAAAAACAAACTGAAGCATTAAACTGATAGAAATAGAATAGAATAGAATAGAATAAAATAGACATAGAAACTGAAGCATTTAAACTGAGATCTGTAAGTTAAATATAAAAAAAAATACGTGAACGTCACGGGATTCTTCTATAGCTATCTAAACATCCCTATGATGTACAGTTTGCACACTACACCTGTTTGACTGTAACTGTCTCTGAGTTTTGTTACCGTTCTGTGCCCATCATCCGCTGTTTCCAGCACTTAATCAAGCCACAATCTTCTTTAATACATGATTGTTACGGTGATTATTTCACATGTCATTGCGTTTTGCGTCGGCTCTCGATTGAGCTATTTCGTAGGCTACGCACCATTAAAATAATTCGGTTTCAACAGATCTGTAACTCATTTGTGGTCGCACAAAAACATCCCCGTCTATGAACTTAGTAACCACATTCACCGTGTTTTAACTCTGATCCAAATGAAAATACCTGTGTGACTGTATCATTCCCTGAGTTGGCTTTACCGTTCTGTTTTCCAACCTCATCGGCTGTTCGAGGAACCTCGATTCTTCTCGCGGCACGCTCTAATACAGGCGGTTTGACGCGCGCGCAGCGTCGGGCAACACATGCGCTTTCGGCAAATAGCGTTCCCAACTCAGTTTAGCTATGGCGCAGGCACATATTTTCTCTGCTCGCAGCGGTGGAAAACTCTTTGCGCGGCCTCCCTTGCGCGCGTGCGCGCAGCTTAGAGAGGACTAATTGCTCGCATGATATCAGAAGTACTGTTATTATGTACTTGTAATTTCTAATACTTATGTGTAATGTGTAGCATAAAAAATTTAACCCTGCAGATGACCCGGCAGAGAATACTTCTTCTGGTTCCAATTGAGTCTTTACAGAAGAACATTGGTCCAGACTATCCATTGAAAATTACATTTTAATACTCAACCTAAAAAAAAACCTTAACAAAATTATTCATCCTCTCAATACAACCTCACAACACAAAATACTCACCACAATTAGACACTTCAATTTGAACCTTAAACTTAACCAACTGAAAAATTAACATGAACCTGAACACCACCCTTAAACAACAGTAACCGATGCAGAGGAGGCCCAACTTAGCAGGAAAGTGCACCTTAAGTTGTAGAAGCATGACTCCAATGACAGACTGAGTGTGGGCAAGAGCCAGGGGAAAACTCCAATGACAGACTGAGTGTGGGCAAGAGCCAGGGGAAAGGGGGTATTCCATAACTGAACAGGGTCTTGCAGAGTCAGCAGAAACCAAGTCCCTATATTTCTATGAGAACTCACCTTCAGTCAAAGAAGTGTTTATTCGATTTATCTTGTGTACCTCACTCCAGTCTAGAATTCTGTGTCAATCTCTCTAACCCTCAGAGGTATAATCTTGAATAACCATGACAAACCCTGTGGACATCAGAAAAAAGGGGTATAGTTTACTTGCAGAAATAAAATATGGTTTACTTGCTAAAGTAAAGAAATTAAAGTAAAGCATTGCAGATCATAGTCAGGGTTGTTGTCAGTTTGTTGTCAGTTCTGGTCAGCCAATCTTCCTTGCAGACACCCTTCCAAAGGGAGGAATAGTTTGATTGGACCTGTGGTACAGCCCTCCTACAACTTTACAACCCACAGGTCACACACTAGTTGTCACCATCCAGACCCATGAAGTGCACCATCCACAGTGTAGCCAGGATAATGGATGTCAATTAACATGACCATTCCCATTAATTAGTGGGTATATTAATGCACTATTTACTTAAAATTTAGTTGAGCTTTGCTCCTAAGAATTTGTTTATATGTGGTACCAAGTGAACAAGCTGAGGATTCTGTTAATCAGGCAGTGCAAGGAACTATGTAAACAGTGTAGGTGCACTTAGCTTACAGCACTTTCCATACCACATTGTGTCAGTTCAGACATTTAAAAAAATGGAAGGAATAATCTGACATTCTTACACTCACCTAAAAAGACAAATGACTACAACATATTAATTTTACAACATATTAATACTTTATTATTCTAAATGATACTTTAGTGGTACCCTTGTGTGGCCAAATTATTACACTCTGTATTTGCAAGCCACACACAGGTAAGATTCATGAAGCACAAATGTGGGATTTGTTGAACAACTGTAAATATCCAACCAATGCTAACGTTATAATTTCCAGTTAATTTACATTCAAGAAAAAGCAAAATAACAAACAATAAACATGATTTTAACACCTTTATCCTTCCTTTAGTCTCGTAGTGTGGATAAACAACAAAAACAACAAACTGTTATCAACTATAACCCTGCCACAGATGAGCACCTTGTCAAGGATCTTGGAAGTTTAAATGGGGTAAGCAACATAGCAAATGTGACTGAAAGTAGTACAGATATGATCAATTAACCCTTGTATCAGAACAAGTTCCAGTAACAAATGTTTTATAGTTAGGATCGGAAGCTTTCTTAAAGGGGTAGGTCACTCGAAAATTCTGTCATCACTCATATCACCTCAAATTGTTTTGAAACTATGCATTTCTTTCTTCTGTGAAACAGAAGTAGATTCTGTACTCTGAATGTTGTTAACTCTTGACAGATTTCTTGTGATGATCCTCATTTCTAAGGAACATGTTCTCATTTTCTGTTTTGGATAAAAGCATAATAACGCTGGCATTCCTGTTTCTCAAGCACATTTACATTTTTATTTGTTTTTCTTCTTTTCTTTTTCAGACCTTTGTGAATGACTTGAGAATTCCAGACCAAACATACATAACCCTCAAGCTGTCGGACATTGTTCGTTTTGGATATGATATCCTTTTTCCTTGTTAGCTGTTATAGCTTTTTTGGCCTTGAGTTCTTGCTTAAGATCTTGTTTGTAGAGTTGTATACATTAAAGATTATATACAATTAAATAGTAATATATTGACTTAACGTTAAGAGCACATTCACATGTGTATATTCTTGAAAGGAGTCAACATAAAGTCCCTGAAGAGGCCCTCAAGGTATGGTTTTATCTGTTTGTGTGTGCATATGTGTCTATTTTCTGTTCTATGTAATATATATTTATAAATTTCTTCTTTTTGGTTGACTTACTCCTGCTGTGTCAGCATGAGAAGTACACCAGTCAGCTGCAAATGGGCATAAAATCTACAGAAAGCAAGCAACAGAACCTGCAGGAGGAAAAGTCCAAATTAGAGCGCTCGGAACGCAAGAGTCTCACAGGTGAGAGTGATCAAGTATGACCAAAGTAAGGAGAAAAAGATAGAGGTGAGAGAGTGATAAAACAAAATGCTTTGTAACATGGATATCTGACAATAACATTCTATCTGTTAGCACAGCCTTTGTTAATCTCTGCTTATCTGTAAGGCTGCAGTACAGTGGCCTGGTTTATTTGTAAACCCCTCCCAGTTGAGCTTTTGGAGCTTTTGACAGATACTAAAGATAATCCTTGTGCCTTAGTCCAGATGCTGTGAATGCACTGACATGTCAATCAATGAGCAGTCTGCACCACATGGCTCATGCACCTTGCATCCTGTAAAGTCAAATGCTGAAAAGCTCATTAAATCCAGGTGCATAGAGTGGTGTCTAAAAGTCTGAAATCACTAGTGAATATATTCCTACACGTCATATTTTTATATACATTAACCTACACGTTTTATTATCAGTTACAATTATAAAAAAATAATAATTTGGGAAAAAATATAAATGGAAGAAAGGCATGAGGGGTTTTTACTGTTTGGATGAAATATTGAAGTAATAATAATAATAATTCTAATAATTATAATAATAATAATAGATAAACAAATATATTAGTTAATATTATAATTATAATTAAATAATAATTTAATAATTCTAAATGAATAATTTAGTATTAATGGACAACATGTAATGTGATGTATTTAATTCCTAGATAAGCTTGCACGTGGTAGTTGTTTGTTCTATTGTAATGTTAACGTGTGTAATAAAGATACTTGAGCAAAAAATTCTAATTAACTATAATAGACATTAGATTTTCTCAATAAAAATTTGTTTCAGGTAGAAATATATTTCCAAAAAAAAAAAAAACTATTTCTCATCTGGTATTTTGAACACTAGTCATAAAACTTGATTGATAATATGGAAAACCTATAATGCAAATTCATCCAGTATACTGGATATTCAGGAATTCTGGATACTTCAGGAATTGCTTGTTAAATAAATTGTGCTTAGCATGGTAACCAGCTTTTCATCTCACTTTATCCATTATACCCCCTCTCTTTCTGAGTTTTACTTGTGTAATTGTTCCTCTTCAGAGTCACCTGTACCCAGGCCAACACCACTGTATGGCCAGCCATCTTGGTGGGGTGAGGAGGACTCTGGGAACAGGGAAGCACAAAATGAAGGACGAAGGTCAGGTGAGAGTCATTCAGGTAAGCACTTGTCTTCACTTTTGGCAACTTTTGTGTTTTATTGATATGGATATTTGTCTTACCATATTTACAGTTTGGTGTGGGTGTCTCTTGACAGACATCACAAAGGAGGCCCCGACACCCCGACAACTAAGTTAAAAATCTAACATCCATGTTCATGAGATCCGTGACAGCCAGGTCAAGTCAACCTATCCGTACCACAGAGAGCCCAGTTATTTTGAAATTCCAACAAAAGAGTTCCATATACAACCCAAGTCCCCAGCTACAGATTTAATTGATATCCCAACCAAAGACACCAATATTCCTCTAATTTCTACACCTCCAGTTGTCCAGAGTCACGCTTCTTTTACTATAGAGTTTGACGACTGCTTACCAGGCAAAATTAAAATCAAGGATCATGTGACCAAGTTTTCCTCTCGTCAGCGTAGCAAACAGCAGCAGCAGCCCAGTAATTCTCAGGTAGCCACACCCACAGAGGTTCTATCAGCTTCGAGCAAGGTGGCAGATTGGCTTGTGCAGAGTGATGTCATGTATGATTTCAGGCGTCCTCCTTGTGAGGATGTAGAAATAACAAAGACTTACCTATCCATACACATTCTCTCAAAGTAAAAGGAAACAACTCATCCTAAACATTAAAAATGCACTTTCTGTAAGACTCAGATTAATGCATAATTTTCAATATGGTTACGTTGCCTCCTTAGGTTAGCAAACATTGAAGCCTAAACATAGAACACACTACCTGATTTACAGTCTGGAGAAGTTGACGCTAGTTGGTGAAAGTCAAAGCCAGTCTGCAGATTTGAGTTGACAGATTCCCAGTTGGAGGGTATCAAACATTTTTGATATTTTCAGCCGATTTCAGAACACACAACTTCAAAGTCTGCTAGTGTATCATCCTCAGTCGTGTTGTGTATGATGGCCAGTTTTCCTCTGTCTCTATGTACAAAGTCAGTAAGTGTATGATGTCTAGTGTTTAAAAAATCTGTTCAGATTTTAAAAGTTGTGTAGTGTATTCCAGACTTTAGTGATGCAGGCTAGCTGCAAACTTCAGAAAATAATGAACAAATCTACTATTCAATTGTATTCCCGGTGTTGTGTCCTGCTTTTAGCAGAATTCCTTATTACAGAATTTAAATACAGGCTACAAAGCATGATTATTTGCATGACTTTTTATCACATTATTCTCTTTATTATCATTTACTTCAAATCAATGCATCAGAATGACAGCCATAATTTAAATTATATCTATAAACCTAATAGGACACCATCATGACGATGGAACCCAGAGTGATTCAGAAGACCCTGTAATGAAAGGACAACGCAGCAAGTCACATCATTCCATGCAATCACAATCATCAGTACAGTCACACCAGTCAGCTCAATCAAAGAAATCTGAACCATCCGAATCAGTTCTGTCCCAAGAGTCTGTTTTAGTGCAAAAGTTTCATCATCCCCACTCAGTCTCTCCACACAAACACCATCAAGGAGAACTTGATGAATGCGAAGTTCATCCTGTTCAAGAAGCCTCTTCTCCTCCCCAGACAGAGGTCAAGTCCATTCACCCTGAGCCTCACACCCAGCAGGCCTTCATTATTGAGTTCTTTGATGATAATCCCAGAAAGAAGCGGTCACAGTCCTTTACCCACAACTCTGTGCATGCTGACTCCTACTCTGCATTGAAGGCCAAACTAGAGAGACGGAAAGGTCTGGCTCATGGGGAAAGGCCCGCCTCTGTGCACGGGCATGTTCCTCCAACACAGCAAATGACTGTTCCACTGAAAGGTTCAAGCCATGGAGGTTCACAGCGATCAAGCTCACTGAAGAGAGATAAGACAGAAGACAGTGGGACCAGCACATCTTTATTAGGGACCTCGTCGCGCTCTTCAACAGCTATCACCATTAAGCCTTTTGGGAGTGTCGGCAAGAAGTCCAAACTAGCTCAGGAATTTACTGCAGAGTTCTTTAAGGACACGGGAAAGACTTTCCCACCTCCCATGTCTGCCCCACCTGTGATGATGTCCCCATCACACACGCTCCTACCCTCCCCAGCAGAGCCACCTGGACCCTCATCTGTATCATACCCATCTTCTCCATCCCAACTACCTGCATTATCCCAGTCTCTTCTTCCAGCAACCTCGCCTGTCTCCGTCCCTTCCCAAACCCCAGGAAGGTGCACAGTTTCTAGTGGCTCCCCAACCCGCTCAGCTGGGTCACCTGTGCCACCGTTTTCACCACTGTTAGTTAGTGGTGTTGAAACTAAGGGCTCAAGGGTGACACGAACTGAGGAGGAGGACAGTCTGAGTGATGCTGGTACCTACACAATTGAGACAGAGTCACAAGATAAGGAAGTGGAGGAAGCTAGAAGTATGATTGATCAGGTGACAACTCCTTTTTTTCTTTTTTCTTAAGAAAAGATAGACACTGTATACCACTTGTGTATACCAGAGTCAAAATTCAAAGTAGTCAGTGATTGACTTTAAAGTGCCCCTATTATGGATTTTTGAAAATTACCATGCAGTGTGTAACACAGCTCTAAGTGAATGATAACATCCTGCAAGGTTTTAAATCTGAAAGTGCACTGTGTAAGTTATTGTCTCTCAAAAGAAAGTGTAGACTCTGAATCTTTGAAAGGAGTAAGTTTTAAAACAAATCCCAAGCTGTTTCATTTTGACATCAACATGAAACATTGGCATATTGCCCGCCCACTTGCTGGTCTTTTCGCCTTGGTCTGAATGAAAATGCAAATTCATTCTTTGTCACAAGGTGCCGGTTTTGGAACGGTAAAAATAGTGGTTTCCCCCGAAAATCTGTACACAAAGCAGCACTGCACTCACAAACGCTGCTTTATCAGGCATTACAGGCAACAGAAATGAGACCAATCGGACCAATAACTGCAGATTAGCATCACACATAGGAGGGGTTTGGAAAAATGAATCGTTGAGCAAATCGTTTAGGAGTTGTTGAGCAAGTAAGGTAAAAATAAATGCATATTATAAGACAATATAAGACTAACTGTCAAACTGTTATTGGGGACTCCCAAAACCAAAATATGAACCTTTCATTACCCATAATAGGGGCACTTTTACAATGATAAAGCAGGTGTAATTTGTAGATGTTAAGCTACTTTCTCCTATCCCGGTTTACTATACAGATAGAATAAGTAAGCAAAGTTGAGGAGTGGAAAACGTCTCGGTTACATTTACATTTACATTTAGTCATTTAGCAGATGCTTTTATCCAAAGCGACTTACAAATGATGACAATGGAAGCAATCAAAATCAACAAAAGAGCAATGATATACAAGTGTTATAACAAGTCTCAGTTAGCTTAACGCAGTACATGTAGCAAAGGTTTTTTAAATAATATAATAAAAAGAAAACAAAGAAAATAATAAAAAGAAAATATAGAAAAATAATATATCAAGCTAGTGTTAGAGGTCTTTTTTGCTTTTGTTAATTGTCTAATAAATGAAAAGAAAACAGTTAGAATACAAAAAGATTAGAAAGCTACAGTAGTGTTAGTGTAGTGTTAGTTTTTGGTTTATATATATATATATATATATATATATATATATATATATATATAAAGAAAACAATCAGCAAATGAATAGAGTGCAAGTCCAAAAGGGACAAGTGTTTTTTTTTTTTTTTTTTTGAGAATAGAATTAGAATAGAGAGTGCTACAGTTAGAGTTAGAAGATGGAAGAGATGTGTTTTTAGCTGATTCTTGAAAATGGCTTAGGACTCAGCTGCTAGGATTGAGTTGGGCAGGTCATTCCACCAGGAGGGAACATTTAATTTAAAAGTCTGTAAAAGTGATTTTGTGCTTCTTTGGGATGGCACAATCAATCGACGTTCACTTTCAGAACGCAAGCTTCTAGAGGGCACATAAGTCTGGTTACGTATGTAACCTTGGTTCCCTGAATAGGGAATGAGATGCTGCAATGACGTCATCGCTATGGGAACATCTCCGGTGTAATGAATATCTGAAGCCCTTATACCATTACTCCAATTCATTGGCCAAATAGCGCTTAGCACCGCCCTTCGCATACATCATGGACAAATCCAGTTCCAAAAAAGTTTGGACACTGTACAAATTGAGAATAAAAACAGAATGCAATGATGTGAAAGTTTCAAATTTCAATATTTTATTCAGAATACAACATAGATGCCATATCAAATGTTTAAACTGAGAAAAATGTATTCTTTTTAGGGAAAAATAAGTTGATTTTAAATTTCATGGCATCAAGACATCTAAAAAAAGTTGGGACAAGGCCATGTTTACCACTGTGTGGCATCCCCTCTTCTTTTTATAACAGTCTGCAAACGTCTGGGGACTGAGGAGACAAGTTGCTCAATTTTAGGAATAGGAATGTTGTCCCATTCTTGTCTAATACAGGCTTCTAGTTGCTCAACTGTCTTAGGTCTTCTTTGTCGCATCTTCCTCTTTATGATGACCCAAATGTTTTCTATGGGTGAAAGATCCAGACTGCAGGCTGGCCATTTCAGTACCCGGATCCTTCTTCTACGCAGCCATGATGTTGTAAGTGATGCAGTATGTGGTCTGGCATTGTCATGTTGGAAAATGCATGGTCTTCCCTGAAAGAGACAACGTCTGGATGGGAGCATATGTTGTTCTAGAACTTGGATATACCTTTCAGCATTGATGGTGCCTTTCCAGATGTGTAAGCTGCCCATGTCACACGCACTCATGCAACCCCATATCATCAGAGATGCAGGCTTCTGAACTGAGCGCTGATAACAACTTGGGTTGTCATTGTCCTCTTTAGTCCGGATGACATGGCGTCCCAGTTTTCCAAAAAGAACATCAAATTTTGATTCGTCCGACCACAGAACAGTTTTCCATTTCCATTACAGTAGCATTCCTGTAGGTGATGCAGTGCCATCTAAGGGCCCGAAGATCACAGGCATCCAGTGTGGTTTTCCGGCCTTGACCCTTATGCACAGAGATTGTTCCAGATTCTCTGAATCTTTGGATGATATTATGCACTGTAAATGATGATAACTTCAAACTTTTCTGATAAAAACAAATTTTTCTCTGAGAAACTCCTTTCTGATATTGCTCCACTATTTTTCGCTGCAGCATTGGGGGAATTGGTGATCCTCTGCCCATCTTGACTCCTGAGAGACACTGACACTCTGAGAGGCTCTTTTTTATACCCAATCATGTTGCCAATTGACCTAATAAGTTGCAAAATGGTCCTCCAGCTGTTCCTTATATTTACATTTAACTTTTCCGGCCTCTTATTGCTACCTGTCCCAACTTTTTTGGAACGTGTAGCTCTCATGAAATCCAAAATGAGCCAATATCTGGCATGACATTTCAAAATGTCTCACTTTCAACATTTGATATGTTATCTATATTCTATTGTGAATAAAATATAAGTTTATGAGATTTGTAAATGATTCCATTCCTTTTTTACTCACATTTTGTACAGTGTCCCAACTTTTTTGGAATCGGGTTTGTATGCTATATCAGCGTGCTGCACACTATTTCATCAAATTTCCACATGACAAAGGAAGCACTATTGCCAGCAACGCAGCATCTTGTTCCCTGTTCAGGGAACCAAGGTTACATACGTAACCTAGATGTTCACCTTAATAGGTTCATGTCAATGCTGGAATGACATCATTGCTATGGGAACGCTACACCATAACGCCTTACGTACCTCAGCTAGCTGGAAGACCAGGGAAAGCGGATAAAATGTGGGAGCCTGGAGCCATCCTCACGTCCATACTGTAGAACTTGATGAAGGTGCTAGGAGAAGACCAACCTGCCGCAGCACAGATATCATCCATCGAAGACCCTTTAAAGAAAGCCTGAGAAAAAACTACTGCTCTTTTAGAATGAGCATGCACCCCTAGAGGCGAAGTCAAGCCTCACAGGCCAGAGAGATAGCCATCTACTATCCAGTGTGACATTCTGTTTGGTGACAAAAGACCCTCTGCTCTTACCACCAAAACACACAAACAATTGGTCCGATCCACACCACTGGGCTGTGCGGTCCACAGAGACCTTCAATGCCCTCACCAGGCAGAGACTCAGACTATCTGACCCTGCCTCAACAGGGGAGAAAGCATCTAAGACCACTTGCTGAAAGCGAAACAGAGTCAAAGCGACCGTAGCAACATAATTTGGCCTGGGTCACAGTAAGACTTTAACCAGCCCCGGGGCAAAGTCAATACACTAAGGGCAGATGGAAAGAGCCTGCAGATCCCTACTCTCTTCAGGGAGGATAACGCCACCAGAAGAACCGTTTTAAGTGTCAACAGTGTCTCTGACACATATTCCAACGGCTCAAATGGATGGCCTGCCAGTCCTTCCAAAACAATAGATAAGTCCCGAGAAGGCAAGAGGTGAAATGTCTCCACTTAAGGGCATACAAGTGTCTCATGGAGGGAGCCCTAAAATTAGTAATGGTGTCGGTAATTGCATCAGCAGGTCGTGTCTGAGGGGAACCTCCCAGGGAAAGCCGACTAGCAGACTGACCGGGTCTGAAAACCACGTCTGAGTGGGCCACAACGGGGGCACCAACAGCAAACATTCCACTCTGTCCAACCGTACTCTGAACAGAACCACTGGCAGCAGCCAGATCAGAGGTAAAGCATACAGACAGGTCCTGGGCTACTCATGGGCCAGATCATCCAGACTCAGAGGTGACGGAGGAGACAGGGAAAACCAGAGCAGGCAATGCGTAGTCATGCTCGAGGCAAACAAGTCCACTTCCGCTCGGCCGAACCTCTGCCATATGAGTCTTACAACAAGGGGGTGCAGTTTCCATTCCCCGGCCTCTAGACTCTGTCTCGAGAACAAGTCCACCCCTGAGTTCAGGTGAACTGGGACATGGGCTGCCCTGACCGACATGAACTTGGTCTGAGCCTAAATGAGAACACGTCTCACCAGCCTGCAGAGGGGGCGGGAACGTAACCCTCCTTAGAACAACAGCCGTGTTGTCCATCCTGACTAGAATGTGGCAACCCTTCAACTTAGGTAAAAACTGTTTGAGACCAATAAGACTGCCATTAGCTCCAAACGATTTATGTGCCAACTGCGATGTAGCTCTGTCTAAACGCTACAAACTGGCCGTAATTGATGGGCCACCCCCCAGCCCATAAAGGAATGACCCCAGCTGGACCCCCTTCTGAAGTAAATGGGGTATCATCCATGGATTCAGAGCATAGAACCCCCTTTGTGTTACCGTAATTCTGCGGAGCGGATGACAATGAGGTTGACTCAGACAGGTTTGTAATGACTGCACACATGCAGGGGACAAACGTTCCCGCATCATGCGAGAATCCAAGTCCACCCACAAAAAGGTTGTTTGCTGACATGGCAGCAACACACTCTTTTGTGCTTGTGCGGTTTATCCAAACTCTCCAAAGGAGGGCCTGGCCTCGAAGACGAGCGGGGGAATCAGGAACTACTACTAGGAGCCTGAGAACAAGGGGCTTTGGCCGTCAAACTCAGGTCTGTCCGTTTGCGTTGGTGTGGACGACCCGGTGGGCAAGACCTAGGACCCCAATCCTTATGAGGGGGTACCATAGGTGAAGGTTCACATCACTGTACCTCGCGAGGACGCTGTAAAGAGGATGAGCATGAACGAACCAGTGGTGGTTGATGCTCAGCCTTCCTGGACCTGCGCGGGATGAGCTGATGAAAGGCAGCAGACTGCTGTTTGGCTGCACAAAAGTTCCCCACGATGGTAGTAACCAAATCCCCGAACAGACCGTTATTAGAAATGGGGGGCATCCAAAGGGAGAGGCCTATGGGGCTGGGATGGAGTGCAGCTGGTTAAAAATTGGTCGGCCAGTTTCGACTGGGCCTGACTTTGCACCGGCTCACTGTTCCAATCTAACCCCAGCTTGTCTACAGCATGTGTAACAACATCTAACAGCTCAATGTAAGATGGGGAAGTACATTTCTCCTGTCCACTTGGAGGGAGAGAACTGCACAAATCACCAACTATATCCTCTGAATCGGAGGCCGCTGTAGACAGCACGTCTTCATCATTCGGCCCACAACTGAAAGAAATTGAATCACAAGCTTCGGTGGTAGGCCACAAATCATCATTAATAAAGACAACCGGATCTATGTAGCACTCTTCAAGCACTTGAATGTGGCCTGGAGAGAGTGTGAGGAAATTAGTAAACTTCGTTGTCTCGCCCTCCATAAGCTCTGGCTCGCACACATCACCCCAAGCGGCCGTCTTGTGCGGCTCCTTGGCAACCGCACAAACAGAATGTTAGACACTAGGCCTCCTTTCTTAGAAAAGGCTGCGAGCCTCGAGTGCAACACCTTTAGCCACAGGCTATTGCAGTGTTGACAATCAGATAGGCCATTAAGCGCCACCTGAGCATATTGAAAGCACAAAAATAGCACGTACCTGTAGTGAGTCTCACCTCCTGCAATGAACCTCTCACACAGCTCGATACCTCTCCTGTAGCTCATCGGGGTCGCTGAAGAGGAGTAAACTGCTCTTGATGAAAATAGCTGAGAACACAACGAAAAGAACGCTTTCCTATGGGCAACGTATATATATTTCCTACTGGCTGATATAGCGTATTTGATGAATGCGAAGGGCGATCTTAAGCACTATTTGGCCAATGAATTGATGTGATGGTAGAAGGGCTTCAGACATTCATCACACCAGAGATGTTCCCATAGCAATGACATCATCACAGCATTGAAGTAAACCAATGAAAGGGAACTGTGGTTCTGTGGCATTTTTCAAAGCTTTGTGCTGTTTGTTTGCGTGGTCCGAAATGTCAACTTCTGTTTCAACTGCGGGTGTGAATTTGGGTTGGCACCACCTGTTTGACATCTTTGGTCTAAACAATGGAAGACAGAGAAACATGAGAAACTTGGTAAATTATATTTGTTCATATTTCACAGGTGTTTGGTGTTTTAGATGCACCAGAATACAGTGGTCAGACATTTGGAGTTTATAGGCCTGTGATTGATGATGGTAAAGATGAGCAACTATTCTTGAGTCATAGCCATGGTATGGCAGCTGATGTAATGTCAACATCATCACAGGGCCATGGTGGGGACCAAGTCATCTCACTGCAGGTATTGCAATTACATATAGCTCAGACAGCACTGCCCTCCTTCATTACTGAAATACTGTGCCCGACTATGTTAGTAATTAGTGAACAATTGATGAGTAATTATGATTGTTAGTTGTTACTCTTTTTGATTTAGGCACATCCTGAGGTAGGAGGGCCTAAATGGGTTTCACGCTGGGCCAGCCTAGCAGACACTTACAGTGATCCTGGGGCTACTATGGGATCTATGGGAATTCCACCCCAAAGTGGACCTGCAGACAGAGGTATATTCATTGAAAACCACTAGTGATGTTTGAGCAATTGAGTGTTTCGATACAATTTTCGATTTTATGTATAGGCCAACAAATTCATAACTATTTCCACTCTTATCATTTTTGATGACAGTGTGACATCAACGATAAGTCAAAGTTTGGATTTCTTGGAGTCAGAGTGCAGTCAAGTTTCCAGGACCAGGCGACTACTTCCTCAGGTTCCACCAGGAGAAAAACTGGAGAACACAACCCCCAGTATCTTGATTCGGCATGAATCAAACATGGACCATGAGCCACCAGAGAAAGGTTCCCGAGCACCACAGCAGCAGGACTGCACTCAGAGGCTATGTGTCCAAGATGATGTGGACCCAGACAGTCTGAGTGACACTAGCCGTTCAGACGACAGCTCTATCCTTGATAGGAGTGGAAGGAGCCAAGGAAAGAGAGGAACTATAATACATTCCCCCTCTGAAAACATTAACCATTCCAGAGGGTTAAGAGAGTTGCCAACACCCACTCCTAAACCCACCTCATTTTATATAGGTTCTGAGGATGGTTCATGCAAGTCAGATGTGTCCAAAAGTCCAGTTCTTTCACAGCCAGAGAGAGACTCCTCTCCTAAGATACCTCCAACAACTGTCTTGATACGACATTTGAGTGGCCATGAGTCTAGGCGTCCAGTGAAGCCTAACTCATCAGCCCCAAATCTTCAGACGCATAACAGGGATGTGGTGCCCACCAAAGAGACCGCAATGTCATTTGTTCGACAAGAGAGTTTTACGAAAGATAGGCCAAGTGATAACATTCAAGTCAAGAAACTGCCACATATCTCTAGTCATCCTGCTTTGAGAAACTTGGATACTGAGGAAGCTGTTCGAGATACATTTCCCTATCCTAAGGAAGCAGAGAAATCTTTGACATCACCAGAAGAAAAGTTACCTGAATCTAGTCAACGATCAAAAAAAGGAAGCTGTCCTGCACAAGAGGACTCCCTTTCTGGTGATTCAGATGTTGATACCGCCAGTACTGTAAGCATAGTCAGCAATAAAAATGCTCCTGCCAGTGCAAATAAGAAGCACACATCTGCAGGTTATATGCGTAAAGAGAAGTCATCTTCTGGTTTACAAGACAAAGCACGACAACCTACAGCTCGTGAACGACTATCAGAAAAACGTAGAAATCATGCCCCTGCTGATAATACCAGTAAAGCTGAACTAAGTCGTCGGCTACAGCTTCGTCGTAGTGCTGGTAACCGTGGTTCTTTAGACCTTTCGGATAATCAGCATGGTCAACAGCTGTGGCATGAAGCTGCGGCTTCTGACCATGAGTCAAGTTCACAACCCAACATCCGCAAAAAGCTTACTGCACCCCTGCAGAAAGAGGACCCTAATAAGATGACCAAAGGAGGCCAGCAGGTGCTGACCCGGTCCAATAGCCTTTCAGCCCCAAGACCAACCCGTGCCTCCATGCTCCGCCGAGCTCGACTGGGTGAGGCCTCCGACAATGAGGGTGCGGAGACAGACCGTGCATCTCAGAGCTCCGACCATAGTAAGACTCCTGCTGAGGGAAAGAAGCTGTCAAGACTGGACATTCTTGCCATGCCTCGGAAACGCACTAGATCCTTCACTGTTCCAAGTGACAATGAGTCTACCTCAAGCAAGCATGGCATTTCTAACCGTCCTACAGAAGCAAATAGCAGTGTGAGGAAAGGGGCTTCAAGTGAGGTGAGGCAGGCTACCAGCAAAGGGGCCACATCAGCAGGGAAGCACTCCACCACTCGTACCCGTTCTAACCAAGTTAAACACAGTAGCACAACTGGTGAGTATCTTAAATCTCAGAGATGTTCTATACCTACAATTCCTCTAGGCCAGTTCACTAGAATTGAATAACATTACATTTTTTGATATCATTGACAATATTGTAATTTGATGTTTTGTTTAGAAATGATAATTTCCCTTTTTTGTTTGTAATTTGAGGTTCCCACCGTAGACAAAAGGATTCAGATTATTCCTCTACCTCAGAGGAGGAGTTTGAAACCAATTCCAAACATAAACACTCTCATGCCTCAGCTTCAACTCAGACACAGACACCACAGAAGACCATTCAAATGAGGCTAAAATGTGGCTCTTTGGAAACGGAAGAGGACGAAACTCAGAATGAACACTTCCAGAACTGGTCTACTCATAGTGCAGAAATCGCCAGGTTATTTAACTTTTGTTGATGTGGTGGTGTGATATGCTAATGGATTAGCTAGTTTGTGAGTAATTCATTTTTTATTTTTTCATTTTACATATATACTTACTTGCTTTAGGCTGAGTCAAGATCTGGCCAAAGATCTGGCCATCCTCGCACGTGAAATCCATGATGTTGCAGGGGATGGTGACTCCCAGACGTCATCAGGCATGGGAGCTACCACTTCCCCAGGCTCCATGCCCAATACCCCAGCATCCACTATCTCGACTAGAGAGGAGGTGCACCTAAAGTTTGCTTGCTTGGTTAAATGACATCTCATCATATACATTGACCCATTCCATTACTTTTTTAATATAAAGCAGAACATGCAGCAAATCTTTATATTTTCCTTATTAGCACAAAGAGGATAAAATGTAGATAACATGTAGGTAAGCAAGCCTGTTTGGTTTGGAGTCTTGGATTGCTATACCATGGTACACCTTATGACAATTATATTGTTACCCAAAAAAGACTAAGACCAAGGTAAATGTTTTGTTTAATCTTGCATACATTTTGTTGTATATTTTCTCTTTTGTGCAGAGACCATATGCATCATTACAGAGGTTCCTGTTACCTCAGGTGCTGAATTCATCACTCATTACCAAGTGGTGTCCAAAATTAATTTAAATAACCTTCTCTGTCAACCATTAATGAACAAACAAACAACCAACCAACGACCTACAAACAAACCTTTTAATTAAATTTCTGCCTTTTTTATTTATGAGGGAATTCCCTAATGCATGGAAACTCACTTCCAAATTCACTCCTAAGGCTGTATGTTCACAAAACAGGTTATGTTCACATTAAATTTTTTTTCCAAATGTATCTTGAAGAAACTAGGATCAAAGTTGTTGTGCTGACTGTGAACATAGAACCCTTTTCTATTCACCATTGAATTAGCATGATCACACAGATATCTTCCCAGAGATTTACTCCTGGAAGCCTCCATTGTAATCCGACCTCAGAGATATTTGTCTATTAACATCAAATTTAACCTGCCATTGTCATGTCCACATGTTCTTACTGGTGCTTTCCCATCCCTGATTAATCTGCAGCTGGTACAGCATATACCTGAGGCAAGTCTGAACTATCAAAAGGTTCCTCCAGGCTCAACTAGTCCAATAGACCAGGACTCAAATATGAACGACCATGACAGTTCCAGACGGCGTCCCTGGAACCGTGAAGAGGTCAAATTTGGTCAAATCCTTTGCTCATTACACTAATAAACTAATTCATTAGTTATTTTCTCAGGGTGTAATAGCCTGCATAGCCAGTGGCAGTGCCTGTCAGAAACTGAATAGAAAAAAATGCAATTACATAATTTCTAATTTTAATCTTTGATTTTATTTTATTTTTTAATCGCAGGTAATTTTGGACAATCTTATGTTAAACCCAGTGTCCCAGCTCTCCCAGGCTATCAGAGAGAACACGGAGCAACTAGCAGAGAAAATGAAGTATGAAGAAAAAATTTCACATTTAAAAACAAACTTTGGGTGGGACATCATGAAGGGATTGTTCTTTTTTTAATGGTCATTAGGCTGTAGTTACATGGAGAATGGAGGGTCTTATACTAGAGAATATAACAAACTTGGTGCAGTCCAGGATGAGTCATCAGTAATTTTGGTCCATTTTCCCACAATAGAGATATTGTGGGAAAATGTACCAAAATTACTGATGACTCATCCTGGACTGCACCAAGTTATATACACACATTTAAAATATATATTTTAAATGTGTGTATCTGCTAAAGGTTAATATTACTTTAGCATATACTGTGTATACTGGGATTTTCAAAGCACACAATGCCTTTTGATTCTATTAAGATCTTTAAAACAAAGAACTAGCAATACTGTCCAGGGGCCTCATTTCTAAAATGTTGCACGGAAACCATCCTATATTTGATCTTACTATCATTTCTCAAATATGTGTACGCATGATTCATAGAATGAATGTATGCACAGAAAACACATGTACACATCTCTTTCAGATGTGAAATCTATGAAACCACTCCTAATTAATGTCATTAACATGTAAAAGATTGCAGTCATCATCCAAATTCTTTCATTTAGAACAGCGAGCTGCAAGAACAGCCTACATTTCCAAAAGCCTGTAGTACTCCGTCAAGAAAAAGTGTGTACGTCTACTCAGACACTGATGTGACGCTAAACACTTTTCCACGTCAAAGAAAGTTTTATAAATATGAGCGTTGGCATGGATTTAAGCATACGCACACTCTAAGATAAAATCTGAGCATACGTACGCTTTATAAATGAGGCCCCAGGTGTCTGTTTTTTGTCTCTTTAGTCCCACAAATATTTCACAAATATGTCTGTTTTAGAGCTCTCTTTCATAACAAGACAGAGGTCTGGGAGGAAATAGAGGCAAAAATCAATGCTGAAAATGAAGTTCCCATCCTTAAGACATCTAATAAGGTACATTCATCTCAATGTAATTTCCAAAGACCAAACATTAATTCCAGAGATGTTTCTTCATTTTGTAATATATTTTCCTCACTTCGCAAATAGGAAATCTCATCTATTCTTCAAGAACTGCGAAGAGTCCAGAGACAACTTGAAGGTGAGTTTATTAGAATTAAATTTTTAACTTTGACCATGTACTATACATTCTGGTCCTTCCCTACAGTATATCCATTGGTGTTTTATCTTTGTCATACCACAGTGATCAACACTATTGTTGAACCTGGAGGAATCCTCAAGATTCACCCAGTGGGAACTTCTCCTGGGGGAAAGACCAAATCTGCTTCCAAGGAGTTTACCAGCCCCACTTCTGCTAATGCCAATGCAAGTACAAAGCGAGGGCCCAGGGGGCCCGAGGGAGGTCGATATGTAGTATAAGCTTGCCTTCAACAAGGGCGTAGCCATTAGCTTGCTTTGCAAAAAACAAAAAACAACAACAACAAAAAAAAATAACACAACCATGTCAATCATGTACTGCACATCTCTTTGGAAACTGCCATATTCGTGGCACATTTGTACAAGTATTGTGAGACTATTAGTGGTGCAAATATGCGGCAAATGCTTTCTCAAAGACTGCGGACACACTTCACAAGCTAAAGCAGGTGTAAACATTGTTCTTTTCAACAGTTGTAATCTGTGGCTTGTTTGAATGATTGTCTATATGCCAAGTTGTCATTCATGATTGAGTGAATAAGTGGGTGTGTCATTGTATTCCTGTACCATGTCTGTTGTGGACTCATTGATTGAAAACCATGAGAAAACTATGTAGCATTCAATCCATCTTCATTGTCACTTAGCTGCTACATATCTTCAGCATGAAAAAAATGGGTGAATACACAATACTAAATAAGTGCTTGCCTTCAACAGGGGTATAGCCACTAGCTTGCTTTGCAGAAAAAAAAAAAAAAACCTTCAAGAGCTGTTTTAAATTTAATGCAACTTTTGGCATAGATTGTTTCTTTTTGTATTTTTGTTTTGGACCTACACCACATATGTATGTCTGGGGTGTTTGTTTACGCGTGTAAGCGAGTGCTAGATTATGTAGTGTTATGATTATGTGTGATGCTGTGAAGTATTGTTTCTGTATGCTACAGGTGAAAACTTGAGAAACGGGTTACCTTCACCCTGCCCCTATATATTATGCTTTTATGATTGTATGCAACAAAATGATTGTTTTTAATTAAGGATGACATAAAACTATTGGAGCAATCAAAAAGTAGCTGGATGTAACAGGCCCTCATGTTTGCATTAGCCATGTATTCTTTAAATGTTATATACTCTAAGTATTTGTGATTTTGAATGTTTTAAAAGCACAAAATGATGTTAAGATATCTTTTAAAAGAGAATGAAATCCAAAACAATAATGTCACACAAATATTTAATTTAGAAAATCACACATATATTAGCAGAAGAAAGGGTAAGATAACCCTTGGGGCAAGATCATTTTTCTCTTGACCATTGATGCCACAAAATGTCATCTCAACACAATTGATAAATGCCTATGCTCTTCTTAAAATTAGACTACCTAAAATTATATATTTGGGATAAGATGGCCTCTCCCACAATTGGCCTCAAGCAGCATGTTGTTTTTAATTTAATACATGGATACATTTAATTTAATAAACGATTATTCTTTTCATGATTTCAGTGTACACTTTAGAGATCTTCACTTGAAATCATTCAGTTTGAATTTATATTGTTGCTGTAATGACATATCTTCAATTAAAATACCGGCAACAAAATATGTAAATATTCATATGCTGTATAATGTAGTAAATGCACATTGTCTTTAAGGGTGGCATCTTACCCTAACTATTTTAGCTTGAGACTGGCCGATATAGAATTATTGTGACATCCAGTACCTTCTGATGACAACAATGTGAATGTGCAGTGAACCATACAAACTACATACAAGAACATCTTTCTGTCTACTGGGTCCCATCAACACATCAAATTATTTAGTAAATGACATGTTAGGATTGTACTTGTCTTGTGTCTGTAATTGTGATCTTCCATTACAGGGTTTTTTTTTTGTTTGTTTTTTACCATTTAATGTTAAAAATGTTTCTAAATATCTGCACTAAGAAATGATTGTATACAGCATTAGATTTATGGTTTTGCGGCTCACCATCAAACAGTTTGCTTTAGTTTTGGCTGTGTGTTATGGATGGTTTGATGTATGTATCAAATGCAAATGAGATAATTATTTTGGAATTATTGCATGTGTGTCATATGTAATGTAGGTGAGCCAAAGCTAGGACTTGTGTACAGCTGTGTGTGTGTTCACTTATAGAGCAGTACTGCAGCAAGTTGATGTACAACTAACATTTATAAAGCCTAGTAATTGCACACAAGGTGCAATTGTATGTTTTGTGCTGGAGTACTTGTGCTCTCCTTATGTATTTATAAATTTATTCTGTAATTTTCTTGTCACCCACAATACAAGGCCTGTAAATACACTGTACATTGCCAGCATTGAATGTTTCATTTATATTCAGTGTTTTATTAATATTCTTGGATATTATTCTGAAATCGCAAATTTAAGGATCATTACTTGGGCATTTTGTTAAATTAATCTTAATGGCTTTGCCCTGTGGCAACTGCAATTATCTTGTGATGACAGGTTCCACTAATCTAATTTGTAATACATTTATTTTAAGCTATTAATAACCTATTTTACACAAGTACTTTAGTGCAGGAAATATATTTGAGATGAAAATATGTACACCATATCTCTTTGCAATTTTGAAGATTTGCAGTTAAGTACAGTAGAGTGTGTCGGGGGAGACTTAAACACACAGGTGCAACAATGCATTATTTTCATTGATCCAAATAGTGAATGATGAATCCATTATTTTCAAGTCCACATCAAGACAGCAAGCAGTTTCGGCCCAGAACCGGCCCACATCTGGTCCACATGGATTTCATACGGGCCAGATGTGGGCCGGATCTGGGCAAACACTATGTTGCTGTCCAGGCAACCTTTCTTGTTAACACTTTTGTAAATCTGTTGTTGATAGCATACAATTGATCTTTTAAAAACTATAATCTGTAACTAGCAATCCCAAATGAAGACCTGGGGCCTCATTTATTAAATGTTATAAACATCATAACTTTGCTAAAGTGACTGTCTTGAACAAGTATTAACTATAAAAAAAAAAAAAACTACTTTAGCTAATGTAGTTGTATGAAAAATGGCACTTCATACATTTATTTTCACACAAAATCTGCTCCATCACATTCCTTCATTATTAATTCTTTTTTTTTTTTTCATACACTATGGGAGTAGTGAAAGGTGACTCTTGTACCCTAAGCACTTTTCAGAAATAATCTTAGACCAAACATGCATCATTTCATAAATGAGGCCCCTGGAGACTACTGTGGAGAGTCTATTCTACAGTTAATGGCTAGGATGATGTATACTTTTTTTCTTTAATACTTCAAATGTAAGTATTAAAAATAATAGAAAGAATGTATTTTAATCAATAGTTTTAAACTAAAGTTCTTCATAAATATATCTCTTTACCAGATCCCATCAGAAGACATCTGTTTTGTCTGGCATACAAATGTTATTCAAGTCTTGTCTGATATCCAAAATCAGTTAATAAAACTGTATTAACAGTTCTGTATTAACCTGTATTCTAACAAATGGATACAGATACATAAAAGAAGTCATAAATATTGCTGGACTGACTATATAAGATTTGCATTAAGAGGCCTAAAGACGACAGTCATTTACATGGAACATGAAAAAGTCTGCAAGTTGAATTTTCTTTGGTTTTATTATGGAGAGAATTTTCACTTTCACAAGTATTTATTGATGCATTTGTAATAAGTCAGACAGATATGGAAATCTACAGAATCTTAATAAATAACAGACACACACAGTGATCAATGAGAGATCTGTTATCACAGGTTGCTAAACCAGCAGTGTTCCAGATGCTAAAACATGTAGGGTTAATATTTGTCTTGTAATTGTGACATTCCTCAAAACCTGATGTTAAATCTGATTTG
Organism: Cyprinus carpio; assembly: GCF_018340385.1. Lineage (NCBI taxonomy): Eukaryota > Metazoa > Chordata > Actinopteri > Cypriniformes > Cyprinidae > Cyprinus > Cyprinus carpio. The sequence goes on from NC_056616.1 coordinate 3,507,199, forward strand.
TTGTGAAGATCACAACAAATCTTAAAATAAGCTTAAGTAACATCATTGGTGTAAGCTTAAAAAAAAAAAAAAAAACATTTTTAAACATTTGGATCTAGTCTCCTGGACAAAAGGGATCTATGCCTAAATCCCTTAGTCAAAGACTAGGTTTAGGTAAAAAGGGGGGACAAGTTCTTTTCAATGCATGATATTTACTAAAAAACTTGTCTTTCAATTAAAAGTAAAATAAAACCAATAGAACCTTGTTTTCAAATAGTTTGTAACATTTAGAGTCTAGACGAATCACTCTGCTAGGGCTTGTTTTGTAGTATAGACTAGACTTTATCTCTTGCTAAAGAAATCCTTGGCTCAAATACGACATTAATTGAAATACCTTACCCAAAATTGAAATATTTATAAACAAGAATGTCATTTATGTAAAATGACCACCAAATACATACATGTATATCTACTATATCAAATATGTAAATGATATAACAGAAAGAATGTACAACAAAAACTGTACAACATTTACACTTTCACCCCGACATTTAGACCATTAAAATCCACAGGTTTCTCAATATCAGCAGGCCACATGACCATACAGTGTCCGAAATACCATAAAATAGCATAGAAAATGTAAAGAATATTAGTTTTGAGGTTTAAATTTGACAGATGATTTATTTGGCTACAGCATGATATATGCTGACCATACTGTGTACATTTGTCTTCAGTGGTTAAAGAAGCAAGTATTTCATTTCAGCCAACAACATTTCAAACACATTTCAAACTGATGTACCATAAAACAAGTGATTTTTATCTTATATTTTGGAATTTTTCTCTGAGATTCTTGACAACACTGTGTTGACTAGAATCAGCCTTTTCCCCAGAATCCAGTGCATTTTTAACAGCATTGTCTAAGTGTTCGTTACAGGATGAAGCTTTCTCAGTTTTTTTGCACCTGTCAATCTTAGGTAACTGTTCTGCCTTAGATCCTCCATCTTCCCTCAAACGGTATTCCTCTGACTCCTGATATGCCCGACAGCGGTCAATGACAGCCATGATTGAGATCTTCTCACGAGATGTTGGCGAACGAATTAGGACGTAGCTGTCATCTGTTACATCTGTTGTCATTTCCTGTTTCTTGCACTCTTTTGTTGACTGGTCCATCTCTACTGGTGGTGTAACCTCAGGTACTTTCTCAACCACAATTATATTCTTCTCATTTGGAAGGGTAGCTTGAGCGGAGATATAGAAGCCACTGCTGGCATTTTTACTCTGAAGACTCTGCAGATCACTCAAGTACAAACTACCCAATTTTTGGTCCAGAGAACCCGCACGCTGGGTCCGAGTTAGCAATTCTCCTGGTTCTCCAGTTCCCGGATAAAACTTGTAAACAGAAGAGTCTGTGGAGCCATTAGAGGTGACTAAGCGGCTAGAAGAGCAGCTAGAACGTCTTCTAGAACTGCCGTCAAACATCCTTTCCTCCACAGAACGACTTTTGCCTACTGGTGGTGGAGCAGACGAGCTACCGAGGTGTGCATATTTTGAGCAAAGTTCACGGACGTCTGGCCAGTTGAAGCTCTCAGGTGGTGGACTAAGAGGACTCCTGGAGTGGGACAGGTGTGGGGACAAGACCTTTGGGCTACTGACAGAATAAGAAGTGTGGTCTGGGCTGGGAGTCATAACCTGGGCCTTTTGACCTCCATCGTAATCAGGCTGATCATTCGGAGCCATGAAGAGCATCAAGTCTGCTTTAACTGTTAATCACAAAAATAGCAAATGTAAGTGGAACAGATAATTTTATGTTATTATATACAAAATATTACAAATGTAATCTCACGAAGGAGAATTTCTGCAACTAATTTATTTCAAAACTGATACAATCAGAGCTTAAAGTTTTATCAGCCATGTCCCAGTTGCTTATACTGTAGTTAGCTCCAATGAGGCATTGAACACTAACTTGTGGCAATCTAATCAATCAATGTTAAAATAAGTTTTGTTATGGAAGTAAAATTAGTTGAAAATAGTATTTAACTTTTTTTTTTTTTTGATGAACAAATACTAGTCAAATAGCATCCACCTTACCTTTTGCCTCTTTCTCTGGCTTTTCTTCCACCACCGAAAGCAGGTTTCTCTTGGCAAAGCATGTATCTCCTGACTCCTGACTCCTCTGTCTCAACATTGGTTGTGTGTACTTGATGCGTTGACTGAATTTCCTTGCAAGATGGAAAACTTTGTTTTGGGATGAATCTGCGTCTTCTGCTGACTGAGCTCCTGTGTCTATCTCATCTTTAGTTTCTGCTCTTAACTGGATAACTCGGGGAGCAAGAGCTCTAAGGGGTCTACCTTCAATGTCCCATTGTCTGGGTCTGATGGCATCATTCTCACTGGCTGCATGGTTTTCCTTTTCCTTAAAAGCTAATGGTGTAGAGGACTCCTCTCTGATAGTGCTCAGATCCGATTCTTCAAACATAATCAGTCCATCGTTACCTTTGGATTCTGTCTTTCTTCTCTGGTTTGGATCCTTCCTGGAGAGGCTGGGACTGGTGCCTTTAAAATAAGGAATTTCTCTGGGCCTCAGTGTTTTGAGGTCCCCATGACATCTAGTGACCTCTTTTTCCATATCTTGCCAGACTTTGATCATCTCAGAGGATGGACGGAAAACCTCTTCCTCATGACTCCCATCTATCGACTGAGGTTTAATGGAACCATCTATGTCAGAGTCAAACAGGTCTCCATTTCTGTCATGCCTAGAGAAATCTGTGGATGCAGTGACAACAGGTTGTTCCAGGGTAGCTGGATTTGCATTGGTCTTTGACAGAGCCGATGTTACCAAAAGAGATTCTGTGAGTGAGTTATGAGCTATAACAGGTCCAGATGTACTGGTGGTCTTCTCTTGGGCAAGCCCTTTATCTTTAGGAATGCTGTTTAAACGACTAACTGAATTTCTAACAAGCCCACTTGGAATGTAAGTGAGGCTCTCTCTACGCTTTAGGCTAAATGTAGCATCCTGGTGTTCTGCATTCTCATAGTAGCTCCTAATCTTGTCAATGAGTAGTTGGTCCTGCCTGGAAAGCACTGAATCCCTTCTTTTGAAGATGCTTCGATCCGAGTCAAAAAGACTGTCCTCCCCAGATGACCCGATCGTGAAGTCTACTGATGCAAGGGCTTCCTGGGTCAGTGGAACTCCATGTGACTCAGAGCAAGTGCCAGCAAGGTGATGTTGGCGCTCATGGGAATCTCCTAGACTTACAGTGCTCCCGGTCCTGCTGGGAAGATGTGGAGATACGCAACCGAGGGAGCGCATTTCTTCTGTGCTGACGCTACTACGCCGTGCATTACACACAAAGTGTTCAGCAATGGCACTGGCCTTATCAAGCACAGATGATGGTAGGATGCTACTGGAGTCTGGTTTCTCCTCTACATCCTCCTCTTCCTCTGAAGAATCACCAGGTGTGTCTTCCTGCTGTAACAGAGATGAGGCCTCTTCTTTAGAACCTTTCTGATCATCTTTGTCTCTTGCAGACTCCAGATCCTGAATATCTGGGACCTGTTTGTCCATCTCTTTGGACTCTGGATCACAAAACACATCTGGCTTCAATTTCTCAGTGGAACCCCAGCAAGAGGTTATTTCCAGGTTTTGTGATTTGTCTTGAGAGTGTAAGAAGGGGAAATCAAGATACAGTTATAGGCTAATTTCATTGATCTCGGGGTTTGTTTCAAATACAGCTAGGTATTGCCAACCACCTCAAGATACAAAACATGTCTTCAAACCATGGGTTAGGTAACCGGTTACTTACTAAAGCAACTTACAATCAGTAAGTAGAATTTTAGTCCTAGGTGTAAAGCACTAATACAATTTTGCTAAAAAAACAAATGAAACAATTTTAATTAAACAACTAACCTGTTCTGAGATATATTTTTCATCCTTGAGATTTGCCTCCAGCTGTTTAACTGATGGGTCATTTTCTCCTTTAAAACTGTCCCCAGTGTCCTCACAACCCCCTTCCTCCTAACATAAAACATGTTTTTTTTAGGGATGTTTGATTAAACAATTAACTTTTAATAAATATTTACAGTCTTATATAAGCAATACAAGTATCAAACAGTAAAACAATTATTTAGACATCCAGATTAAGTTAAAGTTAGAGTCATTAGCAAGCCCAGATGAAATCAGCAGACTTTTTCCATGCTGATTTTGGGAAGAAAAGGTGTATTCTTTTATTTATTTATTGTTTGTATGTTTGCTTGTTAAACAAAATGACAAAATATTTTACATAATTATTACAAATGTGTTAATTTTCTAAATTAGTTGTATATATATATATATATATATATATATATATATATATATATATATATATATATATATATATATATATATACACACATACAAAAAGTGGAGAATATGTAGAACTTTACACAGATTCCATCTGGGCTTGGTCGTTAGTTAAGAACTAATTCCAAAATAAAAATCTTAGTAGTTTCAAACAGTTATGTTAATGCACAATTGAACATTTGAAACAATGTTATGTAAACTCGGGTATGATATGGAAAGTGAGTGTTCACCATGTCCTATTTAGACACAACGTAATGTAGCGACATCAAATAAGAGGTATCTCATCCATTTTAAAGATTTTTTTCCCTCTAACCAACGCTGTTTTTTTTAGCGCTTGCTTTTGACTTTTTCATTGGAGAGCCACGTACACACACAAATCTCACAGAACCTGAATTACTACTCCTCATGTATATTAAATATTATATGACGAATCCCTTAATTCCATATGGAAAGCCATGAAAAGCATGCCTTCTGGTAAAGCCTCGCATTGGTCATAATATAGTCAAGGAACATGTTCTTTAGCTGTACATTCCTCAGTTGCAGTGCATTATTCTGTAAATTTCATAGTGCTTGCAAACAGAGAGAACAGTTCTGACAGTGTCACATCACACCCCATTTACATGTTGAGTGTGCATAGACCAATTGTTTGTTGCTAGACTTGTCATATCAAGCATGGTTAGACATAATGGAGGCTCCAGGAAATTTTAAATGTGTCAATAAATGCCTGCTTTTCAATAAAGCCATTACTACTGATTAGAATGCAAAAAAAAAAAAAAAAAAGTGTGAACATTTATCATTAACAATCATAACCGTTGCTAGATATCAACAAAGTGACGTTCAGCAATACAGTAAGAAAATTAAGTACTATATATGCTTTATGTGTTGAACTGTAACAAGTTTGTTACAATTTGTTTAGCTCTTCTTGCCAGATGCTCTACAAAGTTAGCTTCTGCTAAGCAGTGTTAGCTGTTAGTGAATTGAGGCATTCTGTGAGAGCACATGCAACATGGCGGGAGGTTTGGCAGACATGCATGTCATGTTGCAGGTCAGGTTGGGGTATGACAGAATCCCCTTGGTGGCAGAGAACCTCACCATTGTGAAGTCCATGGAAAGCAAAGCTCTGGCTCTATAGTGCCAGCAGGAAATGGCAGCCAACATTGAACTGGCAAAGTCAGCTACCTGGTTGTCCTCCATTAGAATATCGTCAGAGTCACTTCCCTCCCCTTCTGCTTCATCCCCATTCTCTTGCATCAGTCCGGCCTTTAGAGACGGTGAGGCACAGATGGGTTCCTCACTATCACTGGGAATCAGGGCTTCAGGAGAGTATTCGTCTTGCGCAACAGGCTTCTCAGCTGAAGAGTCGCATAAACCAAGAGTGCTATCGCTAGCAGTGGCTTGTAAAGGCCACCTGTCAGCAGCCAATGCCCCCTCACTGTCAGAATGCTGGGGCATGAAGTCACAAAGATTTTTTCTTAGGAGATATAAGGATATGACCCAAACCAAGAAAAAAAGAATATCCCTTTGGAAAAAGAATTTCCTTTTGGGTATAAAGGTGCCTTACTTCTCACAAGCTGTTCTCTGACATGACTCTAAAAATAGAGTAATGTGCTACATTTTACTTTGATACTTCTACTTAAGTAACTTTTTTAAAAATGTACTTTTTGAAGTAGGTTCAATGATGGGTAAATCTCACTCGAGTACAAATTTTGCATTTCGAAAAAAGGCGCATTCACATCAAGATCGATAATGTTCTTTAGGTACTTAAAGCAGGCTTAAATTCTGATTGGTCCACATTCTGAAGGTTATTCCATTGATATCGTTCCTCGTTGTTATTGTTCCCCATTTTCATAGAATTAAAAAAATTCTTAAAACTACTTTAGGTATTGTAATAGTTATTGTCCTCGGTATGAAAAGACCTTTACATTGGCCAACTGTACTATTTATGTTCCAATATTTTGACACCATTTCTCACGCTTGCACAGAGAAACAACCTTCATGCCATACATGTTACTGACTTCACTTCATCATCATCATGTTTGCTCCTAATCAGATCAGATCCTATCTGGTAACTCGCTACCTGAGTAGTCTTTTCATTGGAAACTCTATTTTTTTACTTTTACCTAGTCATTATAAACATTATTACTTTTACTACTTCTTGAGTGTTTTATTTTATTTGTCAGTATTTGTACTTTTACACACCCATCTTCAACATTTCAACAATCTGTGGACCATAAAGTAAACATCACATCAAATAAAAAAAGCATAATTTGTACCTTCTGCTTGTGTGGTTTCTAGCATTCTTTGTGTTTTTTTAATATACTGTCTTTGTAGTTTTTTATAACCACATCTAAATGAATTCTAAATGTTCCTTTTGGTTGATTTAATGGATTCTTACCTTAAGTATTACTGAAGAATTCACCCAGACATCAGCCAGATAAAAGAAAGAGAATATGAGTAAATTTGAAGGCATTTTTATCAACAGTTTATAACATTACTTTTTTCTTTTCTTTTCTTTTCTTTTCTTTTCTTTTCTTTTCTATTATGAAAATGTTAGCACATTTGTGACATTAGCTATACTTTGTAGAACTTCTAGCTTTCACTTAAGCACAATATTGCTTGGAACATTCTCAAATAATGCTAGGTAACATGGATTTTCAGGTTTGAATTTTTTTTTCACTTGAGTGGCACATTCATTAAAAAAAAGAGTGACAAAGCAAAAACAGATATTCAGATATTTTTTGGTAAATGTTTTCAGTTAAACATTCTGCTTAAATTAAAGTTAATAATACAATTTAAATGTTTTATTACACAAGAAAAATAGACACATTTTCACTAGTGTCTGATCCCACTGTATCATTATTACATGCCAGCAGCTAACACTTAGAAACTTTTTATTTAAATATAGGAAAATATCTTTACGTAAAGTTAAAACAGAATGGACACATGGAGATTTACCTTCAGTGTTCTTTAGGATTTCTTTAGATGGTTCTGTTGGAAGATAAAGTAGTAGACCAACTTTGTAAAACTGAAATTTTAATTAAAAAAAGATAAGTTAAGACCAAGACTTAGATTGGGAACTCACCTGACTGTCTCCGGCCTTGTCTAGAGTTAGAAAACTCCTCTGACTGGCATGACACAGACTTTTTGAGCCTCTCTGGACTATACCTATATTTTTTGTCTGAAAAAAATAAAAAAGTTATCCATCAAAACAGGCCCATGACATTTTTTTTTTCATAAAAAAATAAAAAATAAAAAAAAATGATATGAAATTAGGTTCATGAGTGGTAAGAAATATTTACAAATAGAATCCATCTCCAAGATTGCTTCCTTTGCCTAAAAGAAAAACACAAAATAATTATCTGTCCAAAATAATTTTAGATATTTTAACTACAAAACCTAGTAATTTTTTTTTTTTTAAGAATTCACTGCATACCTTTTGTGGTATCACAGCCTGATGGTTCTCTAGAATGAGCCGTTTAATGTGATGAGCCCATAATTTTTTTTCCTCCACCGTCTTAGCCTAGTGAAAATAAGATGAGTTGTAGAAACATAAAAACAATAGGAAAATTATATATTTTTAAATTATTATTTACTCAAACCCATATGCTTACAAGGAGGATCTCCATTTTAAAGAATTTTCATACAGTGACAGCTCATAGTAAGCATGAGCTTTCAAGATCCAACGAGAACAACATGATAGTAGTCCATCCAACACAATATATTATGTGTGGTTATTTTAGGTCTTCTAAAGCCATAGGATAGCTTTGTTTTACGAACAGCAAAAAAAACATTTGCACTCAAATATGGCATCAATAATGCATGTTGAGTATCAACAGCAACAAATATCACTGGATCTGAAATGTCTTTAAACCAAATCTTACAATGTTTTATCATTGATCTAAGAGCTTCAGTGAAAGTGGACATTTGATATATGGCAGATAACTTTGAATAGTCATTTTACGGCAAGAACTGCATAAAGATTCTTTAAAATCCCCCTGCAGTCACAAATTTTATTCCTTAAAACTCATCTTTAATAATCAAAATGAGATATTTAATGTTTTTGCCGTGTAAATAATTTTTTCATGCCTTAAAATAGCTTGAATATAACACTATACCCTTAACTAATTTAGTATATGTCATCAATATGTACATTAATTTAATCACCCCAGCTCAGACTACATGCTCAATTTTTACTTAGTTAACTGAAGTAGTAAATGCTACAAAGTGGCAATATTAATCGGTTTTGAAAGATTAATCTGTTGAATAAATGATTAATTCCGAAAAAGAGGAAGAGTGAATTATACAGGGTTGTCTACAAGGTGATATCAGAATGGTAATAATAATGGTAATAATAATAATAATAATAATAATAATGTTTATTTCGTACAGCAATTTAAAAAAAAACTTTGTCAAAGTGCTTTGCACAACAATGTAAAACATTACACTTTAAATATAACAAACAACAACAATTACAAAAGAACAGATAATCAAGTAAAAGCTATTCTAAAATAAAATGTTTTAAGATGAATTGTAAAAATGCCTGATGAATTTGCATTCCTAATCTCAGCCAGGTGAGAATTCCACAATTTTGGACCAAAGGATAAAAAGGCCCTATCATTCCTCAAGCAAAGTTGTGTTTTAAGAAAAAAAAAAAAAAGCCACAGTGAGAGAATCTCAAGAGAATCTATGCAGCTGATGGGGAGAGCCAAAAAGCATTTTAACAGAAAATTATTAGGGATCCATATCCATAATCTCAAAAATACAGTTGAAAAGATGAGAAACGTCAATGTATATAAATCTGAGTGTCATCAGTATAAAAATGACAGTTAAGGTCAAGAGAGCTAAAAAGCTGGCCAAGTGGGTTAATATAAATGGTATAAAACAAGGGACAAAGAAATGAGCCCCGTGGGACACCAGTAAGGACAGGACAGGACCTACACAAACCATGTTTCCATTCGGGATCTCAAATAGCTACCCCCTAATTATCAACACCCTTAGGTAGAAATGCTTTGCTAATGATATGAAAAGCTACACAAGTTGACGGGATTGGTTACACGTTTAACAGTAGGAAATGGGTTTCAAACCACATTTTAAAGACTATCTTAAGTACAATGATGTTGCAGAGATGATGTTAAGTAATTCATTTGCACATGATTTGTCTGTAAGCATATTTAAAAAAACAGATTTCTACTTTTTTGTAGAAATGGAATACATGTTACACAGCAATCAGAAAATAATGATCTTCTAATAATTAATAATTGAAGACACACCTGCACAGAATGAGGTTGTTTGGGATGCTTGTAATGAGTGACACTGAAGCACAGGGAATCCTTGGCACTCTCAATCAACATGAGTGTAGAGCACTGTGGTAAGGAAAGAGAAACAAGAGATAAAACAATGGCACCTTCACCAAACAAGAGGCATTACCTCTTTTTCGCCTCTTAAAATTCATAAGAGGTAAAGGCTTCACACTAAATTAGTGCTGACTGTTCCGACAATAAATGAATGAAAAAAAAAGTACTTCTCTATGAAAACAGATAAAGTCATACCGAGATGTGGGTCTTATAGACGTAATGTTCTCCTCTGCGTTTGGTGATAAGGAGCATGCGGTCAAAGAGAAAGAACGTACGTTCATTCTTGGCACGTTGGACACGAAAGGTGCCCTCGAGAACCAATTCTCCATATGTAGTCAGATCAGGTCCCTTCCAGTTTATGAGCAGAGACTGGACCTCCTGAGACAGGTTATGGAGGTACAGAGCTCATGAATTGGATAATATCTTCACTAAACATGGTGAGCACATAAACAAAACCAGTGAAACATGCTCATAACACAACTTCTTGTGTGTTTGCAAGCTCACCTGAAGACGGACTGCATGTTCATGTTTTCTCTTCATGTCGTTTATATACCACGCAACACCAGTCATAGTGTATATGGCCTCCTCCACCACCTCATAACCCTCCTCCTCTGGATCAAAGTGCTTGGCAATCTCCTACAATATAAAGAACATCCAAATGAATACAAAAATTTTTATTGCATAAAAGCAACAAAAATGTCAGTCACGAAATCAGCCATGGTATTCTTTCAACATTACCTTAAACTGTACAGGCCCAACAATATTCACAATAATTTACATTACAGGCTAAAAAAAATAAAAAAATATAAATGCATCAGCATAAATATGATTTCTTCCCAAGTATCATACTCTATTACCAAGTGACCAATGGATTTACAGCAAAATAGTGTAGAGCAACAGTTCTCAATCTTTTTGACTCCAAGGCCCCCCATTGTCCACAACAATATTCGAAGGCCCCAAGACTTTTCCAGCTGTTTGTGATTTACTGGACAAAGATTAAGGGGATTCCCTCATATATCCATAATTTCAAAGTCTTTGGCAATCCTGGTTCCTCAATTAAAAAGAGTTGTTGAGGGGGGGTAAAAGAAATAATAACAATATCTTGATTTTTATTATTTTATCTTTTTAATTTTAATTGTTGTTTTGTCTCATTTTATATAATTTTAAGTCAGATTTAAACCAATTGGAAGTTTACTGAGGCCCCCTAGCGGGCCCCACTAGAATCACTGCTGTAGATTGATTAAATGCACAGCCTTTGATGTAAACAAAGACAAAACTCTTTCCCCTTAAGTCTTTCAATAAATATCTTGCAAATGCACAAGAATTGTACAGAAAGAGAAAGAAAAAAAAAACTCAATTTCCAAATGCAAAAAAACTATCATAGTCCAACAAAATTGATCATGCATGATGATGGAAGCATTGCTCACGGTGGGTGATTTGAAGCCTTTAAACTAAAGTATTATCCTGAGAGTTGTTGTCTAACCTGTAGTAAAAGATGATATTTGAGGATCCTCTGGACAGGCTTGAGAAGGTAAGATCCCAGAGGCAGGGATCGCTTTAAAGCAGCTTGCCTCTCCCTGAAGAACTTGGCAAGAGTTTTGTTTCTCATGCAGTCTGTTAGAGCAGCCACAGAGCTATGGAGAGAGTTTGAACAGTTAAAACACAGCACACCTCACTAACAAATATGTCACTGCACAAACTGATGATAACAAAAACTCTGATAATTCATTAATAATCAAAGTTTATAAAGGAAATACATAATGCTCCAAACAGAAGTAGCACCTAAGTAAAACCTATCACTATTGACTGGTGGTTGACTTGTAGTAACGATGACATCTACATCTACATCCATCTAAAACTGTACACATATCACATAATACACATAACTCTTTTTTTTTTAAACTGCATAACGATTTTATGTCTGTGCTTGATTTTACTGATGTTTTGTCTGTAGATTGTTTTGTAACTACTGCTGCTATGGCAAAATAAATATGTAATGTATTTTACTGTCCCCACACATTGGTTCAGTAATGTCTGGTATTGACCCTGAATTTGTGTGCTTGTTCAGGTATTAAAAACCTTATTGGTCATGAATTATTTGACCAACCACTGCATTAATATAAGTTATTGAATTGAAAAACACTTATAGTTTTGATGCAGTTTAACAACGTTTGATGAATATTATATGCATTAAAGTCTGAATCTCATAAATCCTGTCAAGAAATGTCCAGGTAATATTTGAACTCCCCCATATTAGACAGAAACCAAAGGTGCTTTTCTTTGGTGCAGGAAAAATTACACAAATATGACCATCTAGCCAGAGGCTCTTCAACATAATGTGTGTCACTTTGGGCATTCAGTGCAACTTACTTTGGGTAGTTGGTGCAATATTGTGTGTAGATGTCAAAATATTCACGCTAAAACAGATGAAAACCAAAGTCAGTAAAGTTTTTCTCAACGACACACAATCACATCACACAATGCAAATATTCAGCTGCCTCATTTACATAATTCGATTTGGAAATCATCATACATTGTAATTATAGAACTATTTTTCGAAAGCTTGTGTATTTTGAAATTGTTTTCAAGTAAGGATGTTAAGGAATTTAATGAATAAACAAACACTCATCATTACAGATATATTTCCTGTTTAGTTTCATAAACATCAGATCAGATTTAAAGCCTTGAAAGGCACTGGTTCAGCTTGAACTTCACCTTGATCACAAAGCATCTGGCAATGGCCACAGGATCATTGTCACACATGTCCAATGATTGAAGGAGCTCACTAAAAGTAAAGAAAAAGCATGTTTATGGACCACAAAACATTTACTGTAACTAATGATTATTAAAACACCACATGCGCTGCACACTTCTGTAAAGAAAAACAACCCCATTAAGGCCATTATAGCTTTAAGCTTGCAAAAGGCCTTGTGATAGAGAATTAACAGCACATGCAGTCTGCAAGTCAGTCATCCTGCTCTACCTGTGGTCAGTAAAAAAAATGAATGTCTCTTACCACTCTTTCTATGTCCATGGGTGTGATTAATAAAGCAATGCCTTGATGTAACACCTTAAATCTCTTTAATTGTATTAAAATAAAAATCACTTAAAAAATGAACATGAAAAAATACACTATTGCATAAAAGATTACATGTATAAATAATAATCACTATCCCTTTAAACCAAAACTTTTTTTTTTTTTTTTTGGTGATTTGAAATTTGAAATTGCAAACAACAAATAATTGAATGGCAATATTTTTAAAAGTAAGAATACTTGATTGCTAGATTCACTGTATTACCTTTCATTTGAACAGACAGCATTTGCTTTGCCACTGTTATAAGAAATCTGAATCTCCTGTCCATTAAGTGTAGTTCAGTCCATGTTTAAACGGATTTGAAAGCAAAACTCAGGGCTTAGATATCCACAGCAAACCCCACAGCATACAGAAGTCTACACTTTCTGTGTCATGCATTTGTGACATATCACAAGCAGAAATATGGCAATTATTCACTCACTTACTGTATGGTATTGAGGAGAAAAGTATCTCTCTGCAGTAAGACCAACACCTGACAACAGGTGAGCAGACAATGTTCAAAAACAATATACTGATGATTGGTTAGATGGGAAAAGGTGAAGAACCCTGTGTGTTCAAGGCTCCATAAAGCCTTTTTTATGGAACAGCATGAGAAAAAAAAAAAAAACTGTTAAAAGCTCTAATCTAGAGTCACAGCTTTAAGCCACCTATATGCTACTGATTACCTAACATTAACAGATATAAGTAGATTTTTGTCCACACAATTGTTCTTTATGATTTGTTAGGCAGAGGGACATTCTCATTCTAGTTTATGTACCAAATCACACAAAAAATAAAAGTGCACCTCTAAAGTTTTTAATGTCAGGTACAGCATGGCACTAACAACAGCAAGGTAATATGTTTGATTTTCAGAAAACAGACATACTGGCTAAATGAGTGGACTGCAATTGACTTTGAATTAAAACATCTAACAAATTTATATATTTGCAAATGTTATTTCAAATTTGAAAAATATTCATGAAAAATTAAAAAAATGGATAATTTATAAATTCTTAACATACTGTAAGCATAAGCTTATTCGGACAGTTTAGTAGTTTCTCTCTTTTCTTTTTCATATCATGTTAAAGCAGGGAGTGTGCTCGAACAAAAAGGACTCTTTGTACATGTGAGTATGAAGGCACATGCCTAGCAAATGTGACAAAGCTACAAAAATAGGTATCAACCCAGGGCTCTACAGTACCATTTCAGTCACATTCTGCAATTGAAAATTACTGTGCGACTGTAAAAATAAAAAAAATAAAAAAAATACTGTGTTCATTCACAAGTGAGCAGCTCATGATTTGTTGTGTTTTCAGTGTCTCATTAGCAGTGTCTCAGCTTGGTTCCAAGTAAAAGGTGCTTCACATGAACTCAATCTATGTAAGCACCATGAGATTTGGTTACTTATATGTAGGGTGACCATACGGGCCATTTTTATGGGACGCACCCTAGCCAGGATTTCTATATTGCCTAAAATATCCAGGTTTTGGCTGTTAGCACTGTGCAGATTAATCATTGTATGACATTATTTCACGAGAGCTATAGAGAGAAAAGCAGATGGCTCCTTATGCTTTCAAATCGCTCTTGCGGTACTTTGGTATCATACAATGATCGGTGTGCAGCTTCAAGTAAATGTTTAAGAATCACTTAGGCTACCTCTGGACAATTCATGATCAGGTAGATCTTGAACCGCACACTCATGCCAGAAAACTACTAACTACTTGACTTTTCGGAGATCATCTACTCTTCCCTGTGGATTACCTCTGACCTACTTTCTGCATGATCCGAATTTCTGAGTACTGAATTTTAGAATATTGAATCTGATGTTCCGAATTTCCTCTTCATCTTGAAAACTTTTAAGAAACCAGTTTTTAAAAACTGGATATTTGCTTTCTAAGATTTCAGAACAAAAAAAAATTGCTGTTTGAAAATATGTCTATAAAACTCTGCCATAAAAACTGTTAAATTTCAAATGTTTAATATTCAAGTAAAAAAAAAAAAAAAAAAAAAAAAAAAAAAAAAAAAAAAAAAAACATCAGATTCAGAACTATGTTAAATGCCACATAATATTCAGTTTTGTTAAATGACACTTGTCGATAATTAAAATTTACACACAAATTAAATTAGTTTTGTCATATTATAAGATCCATAGATTTCAGTCATTCCACCCACCCAAATTAATGAGTTGGTGACTCAATCGTTTAGTAGACCAAAAGACAAACATTTTGTGTGGACTTCATTCATCAATAAATACCTGTCAGGAACAGCTATTCATCATTCTTTCAATATTCTGTTAATTTTGTTTTATTATTATTTACTTCATTTAATCATCAGCATTTAGGTGACAACTGCAAAACAGTAAAAAAAAAAAAAAAATCATCCTTTGGTGTGGGCTCTAGTAAAACTGCTACAGTCATCTTTCAGCCTTTAGTCACCTTTGCTATTAAATAAGAAATTAAAATAACATTATAATGTCTTCAAATTAAGATTGTTATTTGTATAGAAAACCTATGCATTCCTGTGTCTGTACATGCATCAATAAATGACTGGTGCTGGTTGTAGTTTTGTTGGGCTGCAAAAACAAGCTAAAAATGATTGATTTCTTACCTGTTAAACTCATAAATGTCCTCTATGTTTCCAAACAGAGCACACACCTGTTCTGGCTTGATGGGAAGATCTCCTGTATCTATAATGTGAGCAAGGTAGTCCTGCAAAAAGAAAATCAATCTTAAATACTCGACTTGCATGAAACTGCAGATTTTTTAACAATTTTTTTTTTTTAAAGATTATCACAAAAGTTGCACACTATATTGGTAAGCATATCAATGTGCATTAGCCAATATTTGCATTTTTAACAGGTAATGACTGAAATGATGTCTTTTAAACTGAAACAGCACAAAAGTGCCAAACCAAAATCCATATTTTCTAAATATTTTTATATTTACTCTATCATTCCGTGTAAACTCAACCAGGTCCCCGACTCAAATTTTTGATTTTGCTAATATTTTTTTTCTGAATAAAGACAGACATGTATAGTAATGAAGGCAAAAATATTAAATGTCATGGATGAATATTTACTGATTAATCCACTATTTTGTAGAGAGTTTTACCTGAGATTCAGAGCTAAGGGGGTAAAAATGACTTCAGAGAGATGGCAGCATCATAATGTTATTTTTACATGGAGATCGGTAGGTCTGTTAGTAAAATCTGTTCACTTTAGCAATCTTTGTTGCATTACCAATGGTGACTATTAGAAAAAATGGGCAAACAGCACTTTTCAGTTGTTGTTTTTTTTTTTTCAAAGTTTGCATGCCTGTAAAGAAGTATAGAAGATATCTTAATGCCCTTTTAGATATTGGGTCTTAACAAACTTTCCTTTTGGCATCTTAATTTTTAAGGCCCTATATGGTTCGGTTCCAGAGATTTTGGGATTTTAACATGACTCCAGGAGTAAATTGTTAAAATGTACATATTTTTAGTGGTCAGAAACCAAATGTGTTTAAAGAGGAATGTCTGAAGAACAAATAATGTTGAAACTAGATTTGTAGCTTGTTTAATTCTGTCAAAACAACTGCATTGAACATACCTGTCTAAGTGCCATAACTATTCTTTTTCCAAAGTTTGCATGCCTATAACTCAAGGAAAAAATCGCAATATGATATTAGATTCTAGTTCTTAATCATTTTTTTTTTGAGTCTTCATTTTCAAGGCCCTATATCGTTCAGTCCCATTCTTTTAGTGGCTGAAAAGCAAACGTTGGTCATTTGTATACAGCTGATACCTGTTGTATTTAAAGCAGAATGTCTGAAGAATAAGTAATGTTGAAACTAGGTATGCATCTTGAGATTCAGAGCCAATGAACAAAAACTCAAATCTACTTAAAATCACTAATCTACTTAAAACCTCAATGACTGTGTGTAAACAAATCTCATATTGATTTGAAAATTGGTTCTAAACAATCAAGAGAATTTGTCAACTAATTTCACTACTTCAAATACAAAATAAACAAAAGCACCACCCACAAAATCCACAAAAAACACGAGAAATTAATTCAGTTACATCTTTATGACCCACCTCAGTTTACCACAAAAACTATTTATATCGAGCTCTGATCAGACAGCAGCACTATTTAAATATTGCTATATATGAGTATAGTGTCTGTCTATTTCTAATAAGGCCCGAGCGGCAACCTCGCGCTCTCTCTCGTGAAGCCAATAAGGAAGTGACTAAAACTGTAATTCATCGACTGGCCGCTTGAGGCTGGCTGCAAAAGGTAGTCAGTCCCATAGACTCCCCATGTTAAAATGCCCAACTTTACAGCAGAAAAAAACATGTTTACAGCCTGGTTCAAAAAATGATTTTGGTCTATATTGCTAATTTTGCCCTTCATGACAACTGTGAGGGGGGTGAATTTTTTTATAACTCATCCGTTTAAATTTTATTAAGCCTTAAAGTTCTGCATAATTAAGGGCGTGGCCACTTGAGTGACAGCTGGATTGCCGCTGCTGACAATGCCATCGCGCTAGGTGGGCGTGGCTTCAGCAACCAGCTCCCGCCTTTTTGCCCATTTTCGATTATCCGGGAGAGTCACGCGGTGACGCGCTGCCAAGATGGCGATGGCCCGCTCTGCACACTTTGAGCTTCAAAACCGCTATTGAGGAGTCTATGGGTGACGTCACGGACACTACGTCCATATTTTTTTACAGTCTATGATAAGGCCTTAATTCCTTCCCTTAATGGATTACATCATAAACACCTACCCCCACACCTTACAAAACCTGAAAAACCTCAATTCAACCTCCCTTAAAGGGTTACTCCTCCGCAAAATGAAAATTTTGTCATTAATCACTTACCCCCATGTCGTTCCAAACCTGTAAAATCTTTGTTTGTCTTCGGGAACAAAATTTAAGATATTTTGGATGAAAACAGGGAGGCTTGAGACTGTCCCATAGACTGCCAAGTAAATTACACTGTCAAGGTCCAGAAAAGTATGCAAGACATCTTCAGAATAGTCCATCTGCCATCAGTGATTCAACCGTAATGTTATGAAGCGATGAGAAAACTTTTTGTATGCGAAGAAAACAAATATAATGACTTTAACAATTCGTGTCCTCTGTGTCTCTCCACATCACTGTAGCGCTATTTTGCAGAATATCCACTGAACGCAGGCAGCGTATGCTCTTCTGTGTCAGCCACGCCACAAGGTTTTGTTTTCCGCATGTATTTACGTTTTGATTTGAACAAAAACAGTGCATCCCTGTGTCGCAGCTGACACAGAAGCGCGTAAGCTGTGTTCAGCAGATATTCTCCAAAATATTGTTTTAAGTGTGAAAATATAGCAGAAGTAGCACGAACATTCAAAAACAATGGACTTGTGATAAGGCTCCTGAAATAATCAGGTCTTCACTTCAAGTTTTCATTTAGTGATGAGTGAATTTTTGCCAAAAAAAAAAAAAATACTAGGAGAAATAACATGCAAGTGTCTCAGAGCCGGCAAAAGCTATGAAAAGAGTGACACTTTATCTCACAGAGTAAGACGCAGCCTGCAGAAGTGACATACATGCTTCTTGTCACCACTAGAACTACCTACTGTAGCCAAAGGCCCATGTTTACAAAATAGAAACTTCTGGGAATCCATACTCTGGTCTCAAGAGACCAAGTCAATCATTTTGGATCCAAAAGCATCCAAAATGTTCTGGTGTTACTAGTGGAGGAGTACAGTGAGAAGTGCTTTGTACCCACAGTGACTTTCAGTGGTAGTTAAGCTTTTATGTAGGGATGAATGAGTGCTGAAGGTGTGATTGAGTTGTGCTTTATCAATGCTGGCATGAATTCACACACTACTGTGTGATGTAATACAAAAACTTGCAACAGAAGATGCTACCCTTCCCTCATTCCCTTAAAGCTGCAGTCGGTAACTTTTGGGGCTTGCGTCTGGCGGAAGAACATTGTAGCCGGAGCTACTTCTCTCTGTTTACATCTATGGCGAGTCACACAGGTACTGTGCTACTCTGCAGCGTTGCCGACCCCGACCAGACTAAAATAGTCTGAATATAAACACTTATTATAGGCGTACCATAGTGATTCAGGATAAGACAAAAACACGGTTTGGAAAATGGATTCATGATGTACTCGCTCATTACATATATTTTTTACATTTTCAACACAAAACAACACTGTGGCACAGCCCTGCGCTGATTGGACCAGAAGAGCCGGGAGCGGTGGATTTTGTTTATATTGGAGAGAAGTAGCTCCGGCTACTATGTTCTTCCGCCAGACGCAAGCCCCAAAAGTTACCAACTGCAGCTTTAACACTCTTAACACTCTTGAGCAGCATAAAAAGATCAAAAATACACAATAAAAACAAAACTCCCCATTAAAGACCAGAGCATTTAAAGGGTTACTCCACTGCAAAATGAAAATTTGGTCATTATTCACTTACCCCCATGTCGTTCCAAACCCGTAAAAGCTTAGTCCGTCTTCAGAACACAATTTAAGATATTTTGGATGAAAACCGGGAGGCTTGAGACTATCTTCATGTACAAAAAGTATTCTCGTCGCTTCATAACGTTAAGGTTGAATCACTGATGGCAGATGGACTATTCTGACGATGCTTTTCATACTTTCCTGGACATTGACAGTGTTACTTACTTGGCAGTCTATGGGACAGTTTTCCTCCCTGTCTTCATCCAAAATATCTTAAAAATTGCTTCCGAATATTAACGAACACAATACGGGTTTGGAACGACATGGGGGTAAGTGAATAATAACAAAATTTTAAATAAAGGATGTATTATAACTGCTAGGAGGTCGTCCAGGAGTTAAACAGGACAGATGTGAAAATTTGTCATGAACTTATACACTCAGTGCCAAGAAGGGTCAGAGCAATATACTTTAGGTTCTGGAGGACATACTAAGTATTAGAATATTATACATTTTCTGAATTAAATCTCGGGTGTACTCATTTCTGCAATCTTTAATTTAAACAAAATCGGCTAATTTACTTATCTTATAAAAAATATTGGCACATATTTTGTTGCTTTTAAGTATATGTTTAATATGTTTCCATATGTTTGCCATCTTTCCATGAATTATATTAGTGATCATTAAGAAAATACATATTTTATATTTATTCAGAGGGGGTGTAATCATTTATGCTGTGCACTGTATGTGTTGGGCGGAACTATCAAAATAGGGGCGAGACCCTTTTTGGGGTAGGGGCATATTTGTTTTGGTGATTTGAAATATCACCTTTGACTACCACAAATCATTTTATCCCACCTTTAATGCTTCTAAATTTGGTAACATTAGTTCCACTTTTTAGTCTTTATTTACAGATGTACACACACACACACACACACACACACACACACACATTAAAGTATTTTAATGTAAATTCAATTAATCTGAATTATTTATTACTATTACAGTGTCATTAGAAATAATCAGCAGTTTTTATTTTTGCCATAATCATTCAGCCCCAACTGCAAATAAATCCAAGAATCCAAATGTGGACAGACTCTTCAGGACTGTGTGTTCTCAGGGCTGTATTATGTATTTATCCATTAATTTTCTCAAACAAATGGTAATTATCTGATAAAGTGCACAGTCTTTTGAATAAATAATGAAATTGTGATGCATGTTCTTTTAAATGCAACTTTAAATGCAAAATGTAAATAAATAAATAAATAAATAAATAAATAAAAAAAAAAAAAAATATATATATTATATATATATATATATATATATATATATATATATATATATATATATATATATATATATATATATATATATATATATATATATATATATATATATATATATACACACACCTTATGACTGTTTGTAATCTGACTTCAAGCTGTGTGACATTGTGTTATACTTGGAGGACTCAACTGGCACAATCCAATTGACAAACCTGGTGTTACATAACATGATAATCCCAGGGCACTGGATGTCTCACTGCTAAGTCATAATACGCAGTTCCTACACTTCAGAAACATTCAATATATAATGAAAAACAGGTATTCAAATAGTGAATACAGAAGTAGGAGAATGAAACATGATGTATGAGCCGTGATATGACCAATCTGATGGGTTTAACTACACACACTCCTTGATTGCAGCGCACTGAACTGACCTCCTAATGTAGTAATCAGCTTAAGTTGAGATGTAACAGAAGTATCAGCTGATCTTTATTTCTGTATTGTGTTGCGTAGGGACTTGGTTCTGTCCATCAGTTGCTGATTGGATAGAGGTGGATCTAAATGCAAACTTGTAGTTGATTGTAGGTAAGGAGCCATGGTTCAAGAAGACTAAATGATTATGGAAGTCTGTACATCACCAGAGAGAAGTTGTTAAAAGAAGATCAAGTTATGCTATTTTTAATTAAAAGTTATGGTGAAGACAAATTTTTGGATGAAAAAATTCACATTGAGATCACCAACATTTAGAAAATTTCCATTTCATGCATTTATTTTTAATTTAGTAGCCTGTTTTGTCCCTCAGGTGTCTTCCTGTCAGTCATTTTGAGCATTCAGGTTTACTGACATGCTTTTGGAGGACGAGACTTTGAAGAGAATCTGCTTCTGTGGCTAAGCCTGGTGGACGCTAGCGAAATGGTTTAATGGTTGATGGTGTTTCTGTCTAGTACCTGGATTAACAGATCTAGAGAACAGTTTCTGGCTGTACTGAGAAGACCCTTGTTTTTAGATCTAGCATTAGGTCTGTGAAATAAACTGTCACCCAAAATGATGTTCAGATTTACAATAAATGAGAATTAACTTGTCACCTACGTTTACAATTTAGTAGATAAAGCACAGCTTGCCGATTAATGTTTTTAATCATCTCTACTGACTCTACTTGATATAATTTCACATGCAATAAGATTCAATGTCTTGAACTTTTCTTAAATTTTAAAGAAGTTCCAGAAATGTGCCTTCTTTCCAAAAAGTATTTTGTCGTAAGTCCATCATAGCTGATCTGTGACTTTTTGAACAGTGTTCACTACCACAACATTCCCTGCTGCGAATCCATTACTAGGGCTGACTACACTAGGGGCACAAACAGCTTTTTTAACTCTGAGTTGGGTTTCATTTCATGAAGTGTAGAAATTCATCATGTCAAGATTTCCATGGAATAATTTCCAAAGACTTAACACGAAGTAATTTAAAGAAATGGTTTGCAAAATACAAAATTCTGTTATAATTTACTCACAGATGAAGATATTCTTTCTAATTTGTCAATTTATTGTCCAAGCAACCAAAACTTTCACACATTGAAAAGTACAAAATCACATTGTAAAAGTAATCCATATGAATAAAGGGGTTTAATCCAAGTTTTATGAAAAGACATGATTTATTTTAGGCTTTTATTTATGTATAAACATTGTTTGACACACATAAATAAAGCTCATCAAATATGGTACACACAGAAGCTCAATTGTGCTTGCTTCACATATGAGAACCAATGAGGTTAGCTCTCACATGTGAAGCAAGCATAGTTGAGCTTCCAAGTTTACTGTCTTTTCATTCTTTTGATGTGTGAAAGTTTTGGTTGTGTTGTGTGGACTTCATGCGTTTGCCTGCCCATTCAGTTTTATTAGTTAATCGTAAAATAACTTGGCTTGCTGTTCTTGATGAAGACTCAAACCTGAAGCTCAGCTTTAGCTCCGACTTCAGCCTCTGCGTCGTAGGCTACACATCAGTTTTATTTATACTTCTGTGCAGTTGTCTGTGTCGACATGTAATTACACATGTGGACCACTAGTAGTGTCCAAAGGAATGTTGCTGGTGTAACCCACATTATCAAAGCAAAAGCCGAAGAAGAAGCAGCTTGTTGTGTATGCTATCAAAAAAACAATATCAGCAGTGATGGCGGAAAATAGACTCAAATTGTTCGTATATCTTTATTTTCACTGTAGCTATGTTGCAAGCAGAAATGCAAGGAAATGTGACGCTGTCGCAGATCTTTTTTTTTGGGACTTGAAGGAGGGGTTCTAGCATACAAATCACAGTGCATGCACTCTGCGTAGAACTGATGTTTTGTAACATTTTTGGAGATTTGCATTTTAGGCTACATCGTAGGCTACAAATGCTACACACAGCATACAATGTACCTGTGGCGTAGGTTCGATGTAGAAGCATAAATCAGTCTTTTGGCTCCTCCTGAACTTACGTTTGGAACTTCATTTAATGAATGGACAAAAATATGACATTAAAATATTAATATTAAAATAAAAATAACTTCATTTGTGCATTTGGAATGACAAGAGGCTGAGTAAATTATGATTATTATACCTAACATACTCTTATAAGAAAAGAGCGTATACAAATGTGGGCTGTCAATTAAAAAAAAAAAGAAAGAAAAAAAAGAAAAGAAAGGATTTCATCAAGCCTCCTGACCCATAACCTGTTAATAAGGAGCCATTCACACATGATATGTTATTGAATTTGAAAAATAATTGAAACTGAATGGAACTAAAAGCAGGGTCTCAAAGCATATATGTAGTTTTTTTTTAATTCACAGTTTAAAACTTAACACAGCACTAATGGTGTGCGACACTGAAAAACATCAAGACACAAAAAACAGCCCAAAACATCTATGGGGTCATGGGGTCAGCATTTTATGGCATGTGTTAAACACTAGCTTGTAAGCAACAAAAGAGAGTATAAATAAAGTATTTCATTTACAGGTGCATCTAAAAAAAAAATTGAATATCGTGAAAAAGTTCATTTTTTTGTAACTTATTTCAAAAAGTTAATCTTTTATATTTTCTAGATTCATTACACGTAAAGGAAAACATTTCAAAAGTTTTTTTTTGTTTTAATTTTGATGATTACAGCTTACAGCACATGAAAGTCAAAAATCCAGTATCTCAAAATATTATTATACTTACATTTGAGTTTAATTAATTGACCATCCTAGCGGTATAAATTCCAGGTATCTCTTGATTTTGAAACCACAATAATAGGGAAGACTGTTGACTTGGCAATGGTCCAGAAGACAATCATTGACACCCTCCACAATAAAGGGTAAGTCACAGAAGGTCATTACTGAAAGGGGTGGCTGTTCACAGAGTGCTGTATCAAAGCATATTAAATGCAAAGTTGACTGGAAGGAAAGGGTGCACAAGCAACAGGGATGACCACAAGCTTCAGAATGCTGTCAAGCGAAGCCGATTTAAACACTTGGGAGAGCTTCAAAACGAGTGGACTGAAGCTGGAGTCAGTGTATCAAGAGTCACCACGCTCAGATGTCTTCAGGAAAAGGGCTACCAAGCCACTTCTGAAACAGAAACAACGTCAGAAGCATCTCACCTGGGCTAAGTAGAAAAAGAACTGGACTCTTGCTCACTGGTCCAAATTCCTCTTTTCAGATAAAAGTAAATTTTGCATTTCATTTGGAAATCAAGGGTGTAGTCTGGAGAGGCACAGAATCCAAGCTGCTAAAAGAGCCCCAACAAAGTACTAAGTGTGAGAAATGAACATACTTTAAAGAACTTGAACTTTTCTGTTTTGCAAATCCTTTTTTGATTGATCTTAAGAAATATTCTAATATTTTGAGATGCTGGATTTTTGACTTTCATGAGCTTTAAGCGCTAATCATCAAAAAAACATTTGAAATGTTTTACTTCACATGTAATGAATCTAGAATATATGAACGTTTCACTTTTTTAAAATAAGTTATTAAATAAAATATTTTTTTGAGATGCACCCGTACAAGAAGGCTCTTGCGTCTACATACTTATCTACATTGTGAGACAATCCTTCCTTATAATCGCACAGTCAGTTTTATTAAATCAGGAGCCAGAAATACTAATAATTGGTGAGAACTAAGGTGCACTTTTCATCAGATCAAACTATTTGTGTGATTACAAGCTGCAATGCAAGGCAGCAGTAATGTGCATGTCCACTGACAGAGCAAGCAGAGGCAAGCAGGCATTACTAATAATGTCTCTATAGGAGCCAAGCAAATGTTTGAGTAGAGCAAGCCGTGACAATGATAAAACTGTTTAGAAATACTCAACTAAAGTAGATTAACTATGAAAATAAAAAAAATGGCAGTGATCGGATGCATGTTTACAAAAATTACAGCCTGTCAGACAACTTACACCTTAAGGAACCAAAACTTTAAAACCAAGGTACCGAACCATCATTTTTGTGTACATTTATATCCCTAGCATATATTTTAATTAATAGCATTTTTGCAAATTGTATTTGATTGAAAGTTGAATATAACCATTTGTTTAGAAAAGTTAAAACTAATGCTGACCTCTACGATACTCCGCAGATCTCTCACATACATCCGCTCCGTCTCAATGATCTCCATGATCACACGGTCCAGGTAGGTGAGCCCAGGGTTGGGTGCCATGGTGCTGGCAGCAAATGGAGAGAAACTGTTGGAAGCGGAGGAGCTGTTGTTGTTGTTGTTAACAGTGTTGCTGCTATTTTGTTGGAGGAATGGGGTGGTTGCTTGGGTAAGACTAGTGCCCTGAGTCTCATCCGGATCAGCAGCAGCCGTTAATTCCAGATCCACGTTGTCGTCAATAGGCACACCAGCAGATGGGATACCTGACAGGAGAACGTCTTCGCGAGAGGAACCAGACCCGGATGAGATGTTGGAGACCACGCTTACGGGCCTCTGGACTTCTGTGAATTCAGAACAATCAGACAGCGTAGCAGTGGAGGCCCGGTCATTACTGCCTACAGAGGCGGTGGACAACCGAGGTGATTCTAAAGTAGAAAAAAAATTACAAAAAAAAGAAATTATTGGTAAAAAAATTGGCAAAAAAAAAAAAGAAAATAAAAAGAGAGAGAGTGACTTCTTCACATCATAGACAATTACAAGGCATTTTTAACAGAGAAAGACAAATATTCCTTACCACCCACTAAGTCAAAAGTAGGATTGTACAAGAATGCAGCTACCATTTTCAGATTTTGATCTTATTTGGGAACTGATGCTCAGTTATTGTTTTTAAACTGACAATTTCTTTTAGGCTTATCCAGTCATCAAAGCTTGGTGAATACAGCAGGTGTCACGGAAATGTACCTTCCACTAAACTGAGTGCACGCAAAATTAGAATCAATAAGTGAGACACTTTTTAAAGTCACTGACTGGACATGACAGAAAGCGGTGATATCTACATAGAGTGAGTTTCTATTTATGTCAATTTATGCCAGTTAGATTCATTCATAGATTGTTTTGTGGATGCAGTATGCTAACAGACATAGGAATCAGGACTTACTAAATGAAAAGCATAATAGACCAATCCCAGTGTGATGGAGGCATTGCCTTCTCTCACATATGTTTTACCCATTTATTCTCAATTATACCCCACCACCCATCATATCCACATCATGCATTAGGGGGTCTATTAAAACATTTCATACACTGTTTAATCTCATATTTCATAATGTTTGCTGTGTGTTATTTTTGTACTTTTGATCAGGAGACACTGCCTCTGTTGCCTACATGGAGAACAAACCCTTGAAGCATATTTTTCAATCAAAAAAATTTTTCAAGTAAAAATGATCACATATACACACATATACACATATATAAATATACATATATATACATACTGCTACATTGTTCATTCAATATATTGCAGAAAATGAGAGAGAGCGCATCAGTGTGGAGAAGATGTTTTTTACATCAAAACGCATATTTATAACATTTTCTAGAGGGACATCTATCAGCATTGCACTCGTGTCTCGCACAAAAGAGTGGCATGTTTAGAAAGCCATGTAAAATGAATGTAAGTTCAACTTTTAAAAACGACTTTAAAAAGACTTTATGGTGGTTTTCCCCATCCCACTGTATCTCATGTTTTTAAATGAAGAAAGTAGCCTACTCTTTGTGATTGGTTTTCGGTCCTTTGTATTAAACTATACATACATGCATGGTGCTGTTTTTTTTTTCTAATTGTTTAAGCAACTTTACTGATTATGTATGGTTTATAAACATTATTTTAAACATTATGCACTTTTTTCCCAAAGATAGTGGTGTTATTTTATTATGCTTTGAAGAAACGTGCATAATATTTTGAGCAATGCACCCTCTTGTGGCCTCAGGAGAGAAGACAAAAGCATTTTTCACCCTAACTGAAATTATGCCTTTTTAAATTTGAACATAATTCGAATTTTGATAATATTTAAGTAGAAAATTCGAATTTAGTTTTTCAGTAATTTTGACAGCCCTAATCCCTAATGCCTGTTTTACACATGCACCACTTGCAGTGCATGTTTTTTTCTGTGCCCATGTCAACAAATTAGTGCATTCACACTGCACATAGATGCAGTCCGGCAATGTGTTCTAAGAGTGGTGCATATGCAGCAGTGCAGTGATCGTCTCCACACTGAGTCTGTTTTTGATGTGCTGCACAAGCTGAATTAAAGGGCCATTGTTCATGGTAAAAATTAACATGGATTGACATGAAAATGTAATAAATGTTTCAAATTAAAGCCTACTGTATTTCACAGTCAACAACACTTGCCATTTTAGCTAGGTTTAAAGACAGGAAATGTGTACTTTTAGATAAATGAAGTGACACACAATGGATGGCACTCGTAAAGGTAGAAAAACAAAACTTTTTATGACCCGCAGGATTGCTTGTAATAAATATTTAATTGCAAAAGAAAAGCCACGAGAGTCAACTGTTTTTAAGAAAGATTATTAAAAAGTGTACTGTGAATTACAATGCTGAAAAGCATTTTCAGTAACAAAATGTGGATTTGAAATTAAAATAATAGATAAAGGTAGCATTTGTTGTATACAGCTCCAGATCATTAGCAGACTGCTAACGTGTCCTATGTGTAAGCACAATGAGCCCGTGCTGCTTCTGCACCACACGTACCACACATGGACTGCATACAGAGCACTCCAAACAGAGTATGTGTGAAACAGGCGTAATCCCTTAAAATGCATTCCATCTGATAAAGTAACAAATAATGCAAAGCATATTAACGTAGACTTTGACCGGCCAGGGAATGGCCTCACAATCACATTGATCAGAACTGAACCTAACAAAAGGACAATATTGCAAGAACGGAAAAGAATACTGCAACAAAGGAAAATGGTCATTCCAGTATATGTCTACTAGAGGAAGACCACCTTCTGAATGAAAATATAACAACAATATTAGCTAATGGTGTATCTGCCGTAATAAAACCTCGATTTATCATAAAGAACATTTTCAACATGTACCTCATTTGTCCTGAGGAACCGTAATATGAAGAGTTTTTCATTAAATTATAGTATTTACAGCTTTTACAGGTTTTTAAAAGCACTTTTCTAAGCTCCAAATTAAGATTTATTAAAAACTGTCAAAAGACAGACAATCAATAAGAACATACTTGCTCAGAGTCTCCCGTCTACCTTTCAGGTTGTAAAAGTGAACTCGAGGTCAGCAGCAGGACAGAGGGAGGAAACTCATTTTTCTCCCTTCATTTCCATACAAGCATTTTGAAAGTAAACACTTTCAAACAGCACTGACGTCTCCTGCCAGCCCATCCCATTTAGTCCTTGTTCTGGACTTTCACCTCTATATCTTCAAACCGTTGCTGGTTGGTCAGTGACATCATGCGTTAAAAATAAACAATACTACAAAGTCATTAAAAAAATAGGTCTTTCTTTTTTAAATCCACAATTCCTAAACCAAGCTCTTTACATAAAATAAAAGTTCTACTGTTTAAGATTAACGCATATTTTTGAACAGTGTCTTGACTGGATGTTCAGTTCTTCTATTAAGTATGATCATTTGTCTATAGGCCAAATATAGGCCAAACTCAAGTGAATGCTAATGTACAAAAAGAGTATACTTTGGGCTTTAAAGAGCTGCTCAACTAGTATTTCAAAGCAATGTTTTATGACATGCTCACAAAACAAAAAAAAGGAAAATTCAAGATGGGGGACGAGTAAGGAATAATTGAGAGAGAGAGAGAGAGAGAGAGAGAGAGAGAGAGATTACATCTGTGAGTCTGTGCGTCTCTTAAAAGTGTTTGGCAGCAATGTCTCTATGAATAGTGAAACTTGAAATTCCTTGTTACCTCGCTTCTGAGAAGTTATGTAGTTTTTAAGTTGTTAAACTAACAGTTATCTTACTGATAAATTCGACATAACATTAGCGCATATGTTAATGTGTGTGCAAACTGTCTGTTAGGTAGAGAGCGGGAGAAATAGAGTATGTGTTTTACGTTCATGTTTTGCTGCAAAAACAGAAATGATCTATCTTTTTTACCCTATTGTATTTATCCTATCCTATTGTCCTATTGTGGATTTATTTGTTTGACCAGTGTCATTGTGGGATTTGTTTTGTTTTGTTTTTTGTTGTAGACTGTAAGGACATTTGAAATAACTGAAATTACGTTTTGAATATGGATATTTTTCTAACAAAAACACATCGATTTGCTACAGAAAGCATTTCTTGACTCCCCGGAGGCGTGTGAGACACTTTTTATTATTGATTGCTTCCTATATTACACCTCTTTTACACTAATCAACTCAAAAACCCCCTAATTCCAATAAAAAACCTTAAAAAGAGATCAAAGACAATTTTTAATGTAACTCCGACTGGATTTGTCTGAAAGAAGAAATTCATATATACCTAGGATGTCTCGGGGGTAATTTATGGGCTATTTTTTATTTTTGGGTGAACTGACCCTTTAAGTTATAGTTGTATTATCAGGAACACGCTTGTCCCAAGGCTATCTGGTTGTTATTGGAACATGCTTGTTATAAAAGCTGTAGTCATATTGGGAACATGCTTGTTCCAGAGCAATCTGGTCATTATTTGGAACATGCTTGTTCTTAAAGGGGTAATCGGATGCCCATTTTCCACAAGTTGATATGATTCTTTAGGGTCTTAACGAAAAGTCTGTAAAATAGTTTGGTTAAAATTTCTTAATGGTAGTGTAAAAAACACCTTTTTTACCCTGTTAAAAACAGCTCTTTTCAGAGCAAGCCGTTTTTTAGCATTTTCCTTTAAATGTTACAGAGCTCTGCTGACCCGCCCCTCTCTGAGGCACTGTTCACTTTAGCTGCATTCATCGTGAAACTTGCTAATTAGCACAATATTCGGAAAGGCAAATGATTCATTAAAAAACCTTATACTCACTTCTTCAGTAGGTGAAGCTGGATCATGAATGATTTGCGCGAACATAGATGCATTTCCCTTTAAAAACAAATGTAAACCACTGCGTCTTCAGCAGCTCAGATGTCAGGAGTAAATGACGATTGCTATGTTTTTTATCACATCCAACAACAACTATCACAAAAAAAAAAACAACAAACAACAAAACTCAATCGTTTAGGAGTCATTCTTGTCTACATCTGCA
This sequence comes from Cyprinus carpio, assembly GCF_018340385.1. Taxonomy (NCBI): domain Eukaryota; kingdom Metazoa; phylum Chordata; class Actinopteri; order Cypriniformes; family Cyprinidae; genus Cyprinus; species Cyprinus carpio. The sequence goes on from NC_056616.1 coordinate 3,537,287, forward strand.
TCCGGCGGTGGATGAAACAATGGTGGACTGATGACAGCTCACTCAGGGCAGGTCTAAGGTAAGACACCACACCAGTCTGTGCTGAAACACTACTGTCAATCAAACTATAGTGGGAGGGGCCTGTTTTTGTGAAAATGGGTGAAGATTTTAGTAGATTTAAAAAAAAAAAACACTTGGTGGATTTTTATCATTATAGGGTGGTTGTGTACAAACATTGCCAATACACATTTCAGTTCAAACAGCTTGTAAAAGTGCATGTAGCATCCGATGACCCTTTTAAAGCTGTAGTTGAAGTCTATCTGGTGTTATTGAAAACATGTTGCTTAAGTTTTTAAGGTATTGGCAACATACTCATTAGGTCATCTGTTAAAGGCAACATGATTGTTGCTACAGGTTATGCGGGTTTGACAACATATTTGTTTTGGTCATTGGTTAAGGGCAATATACTTTTTGCTTAAGGCTTTGAGATTTTGCAATAATTTTTTTGGGGGGGGGGGGGGATATCAGCATATGGTTTTGTTTTGGGGGGTTATCGCTGCTTTCCCTGCTCTCATCCATGCTAGGCTGCATGGGCTGCAGGGAGTTCTTGCCCAGAACAGAATACCGGCAATCCAAAATATATGCTAATTGTCAATCATCTTTGATGATAGTGATCCTGACAGAAATTGACTATTTTACACTATGTTTGTGTGTGATACATTATTATGCTCAAATTGTACGTCACTGGAACTCCAGTGGAATCGATTGTTAGTCAAATCTTCTGTTAGCTTCACATAAGGTGCATAATTTCTGTGGCATGCAGAGTTGCTGTCTATAAGGCAGCAGATGTCAAAGAAGATGTTTTCTCTGTCATGAGTGGTTAACAGAGTCTGGGTCAGCTCACTGGCATAATTTGGAGTAAGATCATATTACATAACTGCAATATGATTTAAATGGTCCGACTGGATAGCTTAAAGTCCTTTTGCAGTGTGGGAGCCATATCTGGTTGAAGTTCTCACACAGACATGCTCGTCACCATATTGATCTGGTTTTCAGAATGACTGGCTGCAGGTTACATCACATTATGAGTTTAAGACAGTCGGCATCCCTGGCTAGTGATGCAGATACAAGGACTCGAAGTTTGAGGCCAAAGGAATTAAGTTAAGTGATCAAGAATGACAGTATGATTAACATCATCAAGACTGATCTCAGCTTGGAAGAAGTAGCATCATCTCCAGCTCAACCTTGCTAAGACGAAGCTCCCTGTATCCCTCCAAACCTGTCAGTTGAGCACAACATCCACTGTTCAACTGGAGTAAACAACACCAACACTAACCAGGACAGCAAGGAAGCAGGGGGTAGTGTTTGACCAGCAATTGAGCTTCACCATCCACATATCAACAACATTTCCAGGTTGTGTTGATTTTTGCTGTACAAAATCAGGTACAGACTACTACAATGCTCTACTGGCCGGCGTAATATAAATTAAATAATCCTACAGAGTTTACTCTTAAAGATAAGAACATACTAGAACAAACATTTGAAGCCATCAAGGTTCCAAAGTCTTAGATAAACCCTATACTTTCAAGTTTTTTAAGAGAATACTTTTTAAGAGATCTGGAAGATTCTGAAGACTTTTAAAAGCAGTGTCCTTTAACCCTTTTTTAGGAAGTTTCTAACTGTTGCAAAACATTCTTCTTAATGACAAGAAAAGACTGCAGACTCACCAAACCACTGTGATAACCCGAAGATTAAAGCCAGTGAACCAGCATCTCTCCTTCCAAATACTCCTAAGGGTAGAAACTTCCACATGAGGTTGGAAAACCTTTCCTCAAGAGTTGTACTAGTTATGGCTGGTGCTGACTTGCCTCCAACTGATGTTCTTATACTGTATACTCTTTTCTTGTTTCATTCAAGTTTTCCCCAAAATGGGTTCAAAGTCATTCAAAGTCAACTGTTAAACACCAGCTCAGACAAACAAATAGAGCACACCTCTTTTCCTAAGGAGGGAGGGCCTAGTATCTGTGCTTGGCTGTACTCATAATGAGTTGAGAAACTGATAAAAGTTTGTAGCTCAGTAAGACTGAAGGAATGCAAAGAGAGAAGTGCATAACCCTTCCTTTACAGTACATTTCGCAAGAACAAGAATAGGTAGCTGGACTCAAAGAATGCAGTAAAACTCAATGATGTGATCATTCATTCTTAAGGGACCCTGTCGATGTAATTCAGAGCCATATATTCCCATAATTACTCGCAGGTTACCATGAATTTACAGACTTGCAATAATGCAATAAAAATCCAAGTTTATTAGAATGATTTACAATGTTTTAGTTAAATAAACACTAAATAATTCTGTATGTGAAGAATTAGGCAACTCACATGATGTACCTGTATCTGCTCTAAGCTCCATTTGGGTTGTCTGACCCTCCCCAGACCTGCTGCGGCCAATTACGTTTACGTTTTTAAAAGAGTGGCCACAGGGAGGGCAGGATAGTCAGAGAGTAAAAAAGTTAAAGGAGTTACTGCACAAGATACTCCGCTTTTGCTTCGGTCATGTAAAAAAAAAAGAAGGCTAATTATTCTAAAAATAGATGCAAGTTCAAACTCCAGTACAATAAATATAATACAACAACAAAAGTACTTTTTTTACAGATTCTCTCTTTACCCCACAGTTCAACTAAATATGATAACAAAAGAACAATTGACCTCACAAAAACAAATGTAACAATTAAAAAAAAACTCTTAAGCTTACTAAAGACAAATACAATGTAAACAAACCAAAAATGAACCTACAAATGGTTTACTTACACAGTAGCTGCTTCTGCATATTACTTTAGATAGGAGAAAGTATTTTAATATATAAAAAAAAAAAAACATTTTAGTTCAGCTTCTGTCTTCCATAGTCAAATTACAATTACCAAAATGTAACAGTATGCCCTGGAATTCTGCATGTAGAATACACACATAAAGTTCACCTGTTCCGAGTTAAAAGCAAGCTTTCCACACTAACCTTTCTCTGAAGCCAGTGGGGTAGAAGATAAACATCCCTGATGACCTACTACTAGCTTTGAACTGGCTAGCTTTCCCTAGGGGCATAAATGGCATGAGGACATTGTGTGGGTGGGGTTAAATGGTCACCATTATGCCACAAAAGGTCTTGGCAAGCCCTGTCCAAAAATCTCTAAACAAGAGTGCCAACAGTACCGGTGCTTAGGGACGAAGTCAAAATATACTAACAATAATGATAAAATAACAGTCTTTCTAAAATATGGGTAGTACATACAGTGAATATATTTCCACATGTCAATTGTGAAGAAATCTTTTTTGGAGCGATTTAAGGACAATCTTTTAGGAAACCAAATTCTATAAGCAAATCAGTAGTTTTACTCTGGTGCTTCCACAGATCCGAAAAAGGGCCAGCAAAGGGACTGATGATGGTCTTGCAGCAGTATATTATAATTCAGGAATGTTAGTCAAAATATAGCATTATGATGCTTGCACAGTCCATAAACCTGTGTACAAAGAGATCAGATGGCACAATTCTAGATCAAAAATAATGTAAAAAGAATGAAAATGATAGACACAGGTTTTCCCTGGGTTAATGTTTTATCTAAGGCTGTATGGCTGAAGAGTTCTGAGTATTTCATCTGACATTTCTTAGAACAAAGGGAAATCAGCAGTTAGTCTGTGATACCAACCAGAACCAAATTCCTTCCAGTAATGTCCCAAATTCCTTAGATGTGAAAGGAGTTAAAACTACAAACGGTAGTAGGAATATTAAAACTGCACCTAGAAAGTCACTAGAATTAACTACAAAGGTAGTTTTGGTTTTGATTAGAAAACTACTAAATTCTAGAAAGACAACACAACTTTGTTTGGATCTTAGTGTAAATTACAATGGGTCAAGATATCCAAATACAGCTTGGAATTTTGATTATAAAAAGAACAAAAATAATCATAATTTTTCCACAACCCAAAACTTACCAAGAACCTCAAGAACAATCAAGTTCAAGTGAGATTTACGGTCATTCTGCTATACTCTATGTGGAAACATAGAAAGGAAATAAATGTTGTGCTTCACAGGACCACCATGCTACATATTTAACCCTGTATGAAATATCCACTTAAACAGGAAAATGCTAAAAAGTGTAGATGTAAAGTCTTTAAATGCAACTGAAGCAGTATGACACATCAACACTGCTTTGTGTTATTTTTGCAAGAGACAGGAATGTGCAAGTCTATACGTGCAAGTTCACCATCAGAAGGGAAGCCTGGATATGATCATTGCTGATAATTTGACTGATGTATCTACAGCAAATTTGTTTGCCTATGAGTCATAACAGCAAACCCGGATAAAACAACGTGACAGTAACAAAAACAGCTCGTGGAACTTGCTGGCAAACGCTGATCAAGCCAAACTTGACAAAAACGTTCCAAACGGTCCAAGTGGAGAGCACAAAAACATAAAAACATGTGCAACAAGATATTCCTGTTATTGTAATGGATATTGGAAAAGGAATTCTAAAACGGTGAACAGAGGAAAAGCTGTTGTTGTCCCAACTCTCTTCTGTGTTTGACAGAGTAAGTGTAAATATTGTCATGGACTGTTTCTGTCTCCTAGGACAGTATCTGTACTCACCAAATTATTAGCCTCTATGTGTGCCAGAACAAATCAATTGTTATCTTGATGTATTAAATTACCACATGCAATTCTACCCAGTTAATTAGTGCAATTAGTGAAAATAACCTACAAAGATGCTTTTCACACAAGTTATTCTGACATTCATTAATGCCACTCTTACGATTATATTGATCACTATTTTATGGTTAATTATACAAAAATAAAAAATAAAACAAATATTAACAAAGACTAATATGGTCTGGATACATTGAGCATTCCAAAGAAATAAATAAAATTAAAACTCTGGCCTCACATCTACTCACCGTACATGATATTTAATAATGTGTCCAGTATGTGTATCAATGTCGTTATAAACTGTGAATGCTCTGCATGCCCAGATTGAGAAATCTGAAAAGAATGACTGTGGGTATTTTCTCAATAATATTAACATAATATAAATTTCCTTGTTGTCCTTGTCCTCAAATTATTCCATAATTAAACTGTAGTTTTCTGTAATTTGTTCCAGTTATGAAAAGATTTAGAGTGGGCAGCTTATGCCCCACACTCCTCAATTAATATTTGAAATTGTTTATCATTCTTAAGTTTCCATATTTCTGAACTAGAAAAACAAAACCTCAAATCACCCAAACCAATTGGCCCAAAAACGAAAAACAAAGCAATATTGCAAAATTATACTGATTATAGTAAAATCACCAACTGTGAATGTGGTTGATGCCAAATCAACTCAACAAAATCAAATCAAATAGTACACCATAACTGTGTATCTTCATGTTTTTCTCAAACAAAACAACTTGTGAAAACCACAGAAAACATACTCCACCACTTTATTTTTACAAACACACATTATGCTGAAACATAAAAAACAACAAATGCATCCATTGCATTAGCAGAAGGATTAAAACATGAACTTCATATGTTGACAAATAGACATATAAATGGATATACTTTTAAATCCACACCTGCCACCTCCACCTGGTCTATGGCTTTAAGTTTGTTCTAAGCCGATGTGCTGTACCTTGGTTGGATTAGTTTGGTTGTTAGTGCCACTTAGACGTCTAGTGACACGTTTAAAAGTGTTCAACTCTACAGTATACATTCACTCCTGATGGTTGAATTACCTGTAAAAGTCAATGTAATGAAATAAAAAAAATGCTCAATGCTCAGAAAACCACTTGTTTTTAATCTTATGACTTTTGTTGCATTGTGTTTAATACTTTCTGGTATTTTTTGTCTTCTATTTGTATGATTTTAGGTGTGGCATTTTCTAATTGGATAATAAGCCAGATTGCTAATGTTTACTGGTCCACTGCACATCTTGTCATAGCTCTTTAGCTCTCTGCTTGCTGTTGGATAGCTTGGTTAGAACTCTGCCTTGTGCCTTGTGTTACTCCAGTCGCAATGAAAATAGTGTGCAAGCTTGTGGCAAGAACCACCATACAATCATCACTCCAAAGCCTGTCCAAAAAAAGATGTTCTTAAGAACATAGAATTTATTTTAAGAAATTTTGAAACTTGATGATTTTGCTGAATCCAACCACAGTACAATAGTGTGCTACTCCAAACACCACATGATAATTAATTAAAAAAAATAACATTATACATATGCATACTCCACATATACAGTAATTCATCCATGAGTCGTCAGGATCTCTAACGCAGCTTGCATAAGATGACATTGCTTACAATAGCCATCACCCTAAGATGCGTGCTAAAGACGTGTCTTTAGCAGAGCAGGAAGATACAGATACAGTATACACATCCTAACAGAGCTATTGGCAGGTAACAACAGCTAAGCACCTTAAATATAGGAAACTGCTTTCCTATCACTGAACCCTTCAAATAAGAGAGCTTAGGCAGCTTGTTCCAGTCTTTACCTGTGGTGGATGAGAAATATTTCAGGGCTGCATGCATTTTTTTTTTAATATAAAAAAATAAATAAAAATAAAATAAAAAATGGCAACATGACAATTTTTTTTCTGCATCACTGCTGCACACAGACTCATTGTTGCTTAATAAAGACAAAGACACCATTGTGTCCAAAGCAGAACATTACTAACTGCTCAGCGGACTTGAAATGACCTAAATGACAGAATGTTAACCCAAAATCAAGCATAGAAATTTAAATATCTTAATGAAATTAAAACATGATTGGAAAAAAAACACACACACAATATAATTACAATGAAAATACTGTGTTTATCTATGTTTTAGAGCTGTCAATCTAGTCCAACTAATTATTAAAACACACACACAATAAAATAACAATAAATCATTCTGAATTGGGGCAGAAAATCAACCAGTGTGTTAAAAAATATGATTAATTGAGGAACAACTAATGCTACTGGTTGTGTCAAAAAAATCACTTACATAATGCACAATTTTGCAATGGCATCTGAAGCCTCAAGGCCTTAAATTACAAATTACAAAGCATCATTTTTGAGCTTGTGACTGACATTTTTAAGCCTTGCAGTTACAGATATATAGTTAGTCATCTGAGTCACTGAAACATTCACTTAACTGACTGTAGCTCAAAAACACAGCTTGGTTTTGTATTGTTTCTGCTGTGGCTTTGTTTTTTTTTTTGTTTTTTTGTTTTTACAAAAGCAGTATCACAATGATAATCCTACAGTATAACTTTTTAGAACAACTCAAAAGTGCTGATATACAACCATAAAACCCATTTGCTTATCTAATATTAAATGACACATCAGAGAATATATATATATATATATATATATATATATATATATATATATATATATATATAATATATATATATATCTATATATATTAGTGGTGGGTATAGATTAATCTAGATTAATCTCACTGTAATCTTGGAATTAATCTAGATTAATCTAGATTAAAATGGCTAATTTGAAATAAATCTTTGAGAATGGGTTTTCTCAAGCCAGGTGGCGCATTAGACCAGGGGCTCATCTCCTGTTTCCAAAATGCATCACAAACTGCTTGAGAAAGCTGTTCTACTATAATAATTGGTGATGAACTAACCTTGTCTTGTCATATATAGATCAAATGATATGACTTTTTTTTTTTAATTGTGATCTGTTGAATTTTATCCTCTTGAAGACAAAACTTTAAAACATGTAAATATGAAAATCTATAATAAAGTGATAAATAATGACAGTATTTTGTTTAACTAACTATGATTCTAAAAAACAGCTTGAGCTGTGGGCTTTCTTCCTTGGCCAGTAGAAAATATGCAACTTGTGTATATCGAAAAAACAAACTTCTGTGGTTTCTTAAAATATTTATGGATTTAGAACAATCCCCAATAACACGCACACTTCTTCAAAAGTTGTTTTTGCAACATTTATTCAATGCTTTCATCTGTCACAATAATGTAATGTCTCTGACATATTTGCATTTGGAAACGTTTTAATCAACTTAAGTCAATTATTGTTATATGATATAATGAAATCAATAATATTTTTAAGTCATAATAAAACTTATTTAATCCAAACCTAAAGATTGATTTAGCACAGCAATATTTAATGTTAAAACAGTCTAATCAAGCTAACTAAAATAAATCAAAAATATTGTTTTACACACCTTCATGTAGAGCTTTTATCTTTCAAACTGATGGTTTCCAAGACACCCAGGTGCACACAACTCAATGGGTGGAAAATCCTGCTTAACGTTTTCAGGGGTGTCTACAGACAAACACCATCTCCTGCCACAAAGTTAACAAATCACATGACAGAAAATCCTCCTTACAATGTTCACTGCCTGGTCTCCTTCACATCTCAAATGTAGAATAGTTGCAGAGTTCAAAATCTATTCAATTATTAAGAGTTTAGTTGCAGTATTAAGGTCCCACCTCCTATTAGAACAGACAACAACACATCACTCGCGGCTCAGCTGTGCAGAAATGACAGCTACAGCACACACACACACACACACACACACATAATTAAAGCCTGAGTCCCATAACACGCTCACACAGCCACCGCATTGCATAACAACAACAGCACTGAGAGACAACTTACAGCTCACCTGAGAACTCATTAAGACACAATTTAACCGTGTTTCAAAGAACATAACACTAATGTTAATGAACTGTACTGTGTTGTGTAACACATGCTGTGTGTTTGTGTGTGAGGACCTCTCATGAGAAAAAGTGGTGGTTGCTTTATAAGGACACATAAACAAAGACAAGGAAGTGACATAAATTGGAGTACATAAAGCTCACACTATCCCAACAACATCACAGCAAAACCTTCTCTAATGCATTACAATTAAATCAATTTTATAACTGCAGTCAAATCGCACAGTGTGTGCAATTCAATTATAGGTGGAAAACTAAAACTGCCTCTGTAGAAGTTGGAATAAGTCAAAAAAAAAAAAATTATTATTTTCATTTCAACTTGTGACTCAGTTATTTTCATGTGCTGGTTGATAATATATCTATACTGTTGTGTTTAAAAAGCATATTAAAACATACTGGCATTACCAGTTACTGTTACACTGCTCTCTTCAAACTGTATTTCACATTAAATCTTTGAAATAATCACCAAATGTTTAAATTAATGTTAAAGTGGGTGGATACAATTAAATGTCCAATACTGGCAGATGAATATCCAGTAATGCCTGTTTCATATAAGGACACAGTGCTGTATGTCACTGGCTGCCCTCCCAAGTGAAAGCTTTAGCTTTACACTAATCAGAGGAGACATTGTGTAAGGTCTCTCCATTCACCTCCAAATAATCCAGTCTGTTAATCCATTTACCTGCTTTAAAAAGAGCCCCAGGCTTGTTCACGCTCTTGCTCTCGTGGCTCAAAACATGCACTTTTGCACAGCTCCCAATATAGGGCAACCTTTTATTGTCTATGGTCTTGTCTTGTGTGTATGCCCTTGCCCTAAAATGCTCTTCATACAGTTTTAAGAGCTGTTGCTGTAGACCAAAAAAAAAAAACCCTGCAATGGCCAGCATGATCTCATGACTATTTATTTTATGTAAAATGTGGTTCTACTGCAATATTGACAACATCTAAAATGTTAATAATTATGTATGAACAACTTTACCAATCCTATTTAATGAATGGAATCAATCAGCTGATTCTATTGAGATTGTTTTCAGTCTCATTTATTAAAATGCATTCAGCTCATTTACTTAAAGGTGCAGTATGTAGGATTGACACTGAGTGGTTGAACTAGGTATTGCAGTCCAAATTCAAACTATTGGAGAGGGTGTTTTTCACCCGGCCCCTCCTCCTCACACACACAGGTTGCCAGATTGACGACACAAACAGGAACGAGCGCACTTGACGATGAACAAAATTAAATATGCTGTGTTTTCCACCAACTGGCAACCCGGGGTGCCAAAATACAATTGGGTAAACTGCCAGTGGGCGGGTTTCACAAACCAAAACAATCACTGACATTCCGGCCTGGAATGCACATTTTCAAAGGAGAATAACTGACTGTAGCATTGTTTTCCAGATAAACAAGTATGTTTATTTAGCATGTTTCTTAAATATCTGCAAAGATATTATGGTATTTTTATGCTTTAGTAGAGTCAAAATCTTACATACAGCACCTTTAATTTGAAATTTTAACATTTCATTCTGTTTTGTGTGACGTCTGGTGCCAGCTCTTTTTAAATTTCATAAAAAAGACTATACTTAAAATCTTTAACTGAATTAAATTCTTGCATTTGTTTAACCATTACTTTATGATATTTGTTTTGTTTGCTGTGGGACACAGCAGGTCTCTGGGAAAATATTTAAATGTGTAATACTGCTTACGGGGTTTTTCCTACATTGACATTTTTTGGCATTTTTCGGAAGACGGAATCCATGCTTCACGTGGTACATTCGGAGAATATTTTTGCTGAATTACCGCTGGGTGTGAATTGCAGTCAAAAAAAAGTTGCCTTATCTTCTCTTACAACTTGTGACAAGCATTCCGCACATGCAGCTGACATAACTTTAAATAAATGCAAAAAAAAAATCTATCCAGTTATGAAGTGTTTTGTGTGTGTGTGTGTGTGTGTTGACAAACCTTTCGCGATGTCCTAACAGCCAGGATTCCCACACAACACGTCCGCTAAATTCCGATTCGCGACCTAATGACTCCTTTGAGCCGATTCATTATAATGAATGGTTATAATGAATCATTTAGTTTGAAGTTAGACTGGAGTAAGATGAAACTAGATCAAAGCACAAAGCAAGCTGCTAGCTAGCTGCTAATTTTATTAAATTGATATGATATGATTATACTAAAATAATTATCAGGTCTATTAAAAAATGATTTTATCTTACAAAACTATGAAAGCCAGTCGTGGAAAAATCACAGCTTTTTTTGCAAAGAGGGCAAGAAAGGATGACAGTGAGAGTGACAGGTAATATCTGTGTCTGATAATTGCATAATTTGTAAATAGATAAATTGTGATACCTTTGACATTTCAAATATACTTTGATGATGTTTACATGTGAAATAAGTTCGCTTTCTTTTACTATCTAGCCTGACAGTGATAGTTTTTTCATGAATAAATAGGATAAGAAAAAAAAAAAAAAATCACAAACTGTTTCTTTGTATTTATTTTAAATTTAACATTTATTGTCAATATTGGGCTTGCGGATCATGTGGGTACTAGGATACTCTTTGCTGTGTGTGGATGACCATGTCGGTCAGCCACCACCGAAGACCAATTTTGACCCAGGAAAAACCCTGGCTTACATTTGCCATTATTCTGTTAACCAAAGTCATGACATTATTCTAAGTGGTTTGGTGCAGGAAGAGAGGAAAAAGCAGTAAAAATCTAGTTTTCACTTTTTGCATATTTGTTCAGTGCTCATGCAAATAAGGTTTTGCGTGTACACACACACACACACACACACACACACAGGTGTTTTACATGAACAGGCAAATGACTTATGTCCTGTCCTCAATTTATAACTTGATAGCACAAATCTCAGCATGGATTAATGATTGAAGGGATGTAAATTTCCAACATTTATCATCACTAAATCATTACAATGGAATTTGACTTCTTGGATTTGCTTTTATCAGATTGCTTTTTTCCCCCTGCACTTTACCCCTCAAGGATAGATGTACAAAACACTTTAATCTTTCAAAACAAAATAGAACACAATAGAACATATTATAAAACCAAATAATCTTACAGTTCAATGAAATATACTAAATTACTGATATAATATTTTGCCTAAATATCCAGAAAAGGACTGCCCCCCAGTAGAGTCTTGTTTCTGGTGTAGCCCTGTTTCCATAGGTTTTTCTTCATTTCCCAAAATCAAATGGAGTTTGTTATTTTGCTTGCTCATTCACGCGAGTGACAATTGTGTATGTGTGATCAAAAACACATTCTAAACACAACAATACACAAAAACAAAAACAGTAAAAAATTTAAAAACTTTTACTCATCTTTTACTGTACTTACAACACACATACAACAAAAACTATCAAAAACGGGTTTCAAAGTGCAAGTTTTTGAAAATGCTAATGTTGTCATTTCCATGTAAACACCCAGTACAGGAATCTTTGAAAAGGGTGACGTCTTGTGCATGCGTAGTACGTGTTAGGTATGTAGACATGCGCAGTATGACATGCGCATGTTGATTTTAAAAGGCAAGTGCAAACAAACAATGGCAGAGTACATGGTACTGTTTTGGCTGCTCAAGAGTTTGCTAAATGCTTCTTCAGCAAAGTGGGATTTACTTCAATATTACAACCAACAGCAGAGACGCATCATATGCAACATGTAATTGTTACTTCCCTACAGGTACTGTTTACTAACAAGGTGACAGTGCCAACTACTGGCCTGGCATATGTAATACAGCATTTTTGGCCGTTTTCGCAGACATGTAAACATGAATCATTTTGAAAATGTTGTCGTGTATACGTTTAAAAACGCAAGGGAAACACTTTTCAGTTTTTGACTACATAATTGTCGTGTAAACGTAGCCTAAGAGAAAAGCTTATGCTTTGCCAATGCCCCTGAGATATTTGGCCTGCTAAATATCTGAAACTGTCAGAGTGTCACAGTCATGCAGTGTGAAATGTGTTTTGACTGGAAATGACACTGGCGACAACCCACAGCCAATGAAAGAGCAAGATACAGGCCAGGGCAAGGGAAAGTTCAGTCGGAGAAGTTATAATAGACCTGCAACAGAACATCAACAAGCAACCATTCTCTCCCTCATATTCTTCTTTGTTAATTTTTTAATTTTCACTGCAAATCAGTGTACAGACAACTTGGATTGCAAGCTTTTTGTGGGCTTTGACAGGAATAAATATATTCTCATGTAAGAATGTTTCTCTCACGTGACCTTACATTATTTCCTGTATCAAGTCTCACATTTGTTTGTTTGTGAAACATCTGAAAAATCGTGTATTGTGTGACCACCTGTTGCCGATCCTTCATATAGTGTACAAAATAGGGTTGTGCTGATAAACGATAGTATCGTGTATCGACGATAGCAGATGTCTTTGTCGATAGTCAAGACAATATCAGGCTCATTCTCGTATTAATGTATTAAATTATTATAATAATAATAATTATTATTATTATTATTATTATTTGGCAGCCTATTATAATTCGGCTATCAAATTGCCTCGCTATTTCACTTCAGCACTGCATTTCACAAACACGCGGGCAAATGAGGATTAGAGCCGGTGAAGGAGTCTCCAAGCACAAACAGACGTAGCCTACATCGTCTGCAGATATAAGGTATTTCATTGCACATTAACAAGTAATCTGAACGGCCTCTATATGTACAATATTTTAAACGAGCCCTCACTAACTGAGTTTAATGCCACAGTTATGTTAAAATGCATCTCATTCGTTTCTGTTGGGGTTGCTTCGGGCTCGTCATGCGGCGCACGGTCCGGAGCACTGTATGACTGATGCATCCGTTCAACTGAACTTTACTCCAAATATATGAACTTACCTGTTTTGAATACTTTATATTTAAAGTGTTCGTTTATGTCCAATATTTAGTGTTAAACTGAATTTAAATTAAATCTACTATTGTTTTCACCCTTGACTGATTTTGCAGAACATTTAGACTAATAACTTCTGTGCACAGATGCGGCAAATTTGTCACAGGATGTGTCCAATATGACAGTTGTGTCCGACTATATATGAACTAGCTGTTTTAAATATAGTACTTTTATATTTAACGTTAGTTTACCAGTATGTTTGAAAGTATATTTTTTCGATTATTGGTGATTCCATAGGCTCTCTCTCACGCACCTGCGCGGTTTAAAACACCAAATAGTCATGCTATGACAAGTACAGAGAGTCTCTCTCTTGCTCCACCCATGCACGATAATATCGTGTATCGTCGATCACACGGGCTGACGATATGACGATTTGAAAAATGACCATATCGCCCAACATTAGTACAACATCAACAAGATGGGTGCAGTGTGGGAAGAGCAGTGAAAAAATTACAAATTTCATAATCCATCACCACATAATGAATTAATGTATAGCAACAGCAACTTACAACCACTGTAAGTCTATCCAATTTTACCCACATACATAAAGCAACAAATACTAAATAGCATTAATAAAAACCATGAATTTCTAGAATGCTGTTTTGAAACAATAAATCTACAGAATCTACTAAATAAAATTCAGGTTACAACTTGCACTTAACTTGTTTGGGCAGATTTCATGTTTTGAGTAAAGACTACCTAGATTTTTTTTTTTCATGACTTGGACAATTTCAAGACAAACTTTGCTGTCATCCGTTCAAAATAGCTGAACATTATACCATTTTAGGATGAGTGGTATTTATATTTCCCCTATTACAATTCTCAACTGTTTGTTGTAGGATATTTTGAGATAAAAACAAATCTGTGGTTATTTTATGTGTGTCACACCATAGGACATTACATCATACTAAAGGACAGAAATGATACTTAAAAAATTATTTCTATTTAATTTTGAAACAAACAATATCAACATGTTTTTAAACAAAACAAAATCATTATCATCAACAAAATTAAATCTCTTAGTCAATCAGTATGTTACTGAAACTCTTCTAGCCCCCGCTGCATGTGTGGCACAGCTAAATACAGTATAATTGATATTCAAACTATATTCATTAAAATGTGAATTAATTTTTTTTAACTATATGGCTACTCTTTTTAAGGCATCATTTTGATTCTATTTACTTTCTGCATCGTTCTCTTAGTGTAAACGGGGCCTAGTGCGTTTTCATTTTAAAATGGCGTTTTAGAATTAAAACGATCCTCGTCTACACTGCCGTGTCTGCTGCGTTTCAGAAACGATCTCCGTTTTCACTACACAACCTAAAACGCATGTCACGTGACCATTCATGCAGGTACAGCCATAGATATGAATAGGTAGATTCTCTATTATTTAGATCACGGACGAGTCTACGTGCTTGGAGCGATTGAATGGGGAATCCACCTATACATCTATGGGTACAACAATGCGCATGACGTTATTGTTTACAAGGTCGTCAAGGATACGCAGACCAAATGTGGGCAGCCATGCCATCATTTTCAAAAGTCTCCGTTTTGGTCCATTTACACTGAAACACAACCCCAGAGTTTTCAAACTAAAGCAGGGTCTGCAGCATTTTCAAAAGTCTCCATTTTCAAGGGTCGAAAACACCGGAGTAGTGTAAACGATAGGCATAACTGTAGCGAAAGTTATGCATTTTAAAACGAAAACGCACTAGTGTAAACTGGGCCTTAGGATCTCCTCCCTTCTGCGTGGACCTCTTAATTTTCTGTCTATATTTCCATGTCCTCTTTCTTTCACTAATTTCTCTCCCTCAAATCTTTTCTGTCTCAAAAACAAAGTATCACATTTTATACTTATTTTCATGACTTTATAACAGTACAAGTTTACATTTAATTAATGTAATTATTTCATTTAAGAACACTGAAAATGAACAAAAAGAAGAAGAAGAAGAAAAAAAAGAGTTAAATAAATCTAAATAAAGACACCTTATCCTCTGGTGACATCTTTTTTCTGTGGTGTGACAGTACAGACTGACATACTGTAAGTACGGACATCTTCTGTCATTCAACATTTCAGCTTTTTGAGTCAATTAATGACCTTGCTATTCCAAGCTAACTTGTCATTAGCGGTTAGCAAGGCACATTTGCATAATTTTTCATGATTATGTAGCTTAACATACAGTTTTTAATTAAAAAATATAATTTAGGGGTGTCACACCAAAGGACAACAAAACATAACACTTCTGTAGCGGTTCCAAAAAAGTTAAATATTTGAACAAATCTGAGGCAAAAATGTACCATGTGCACATCATGGGCTTGACAGGAGGCTTCAGTAACACGACCATGAATGGGGTCCTGTAACTAAATAAAGTTTTTTTTTTTTTTTTTTGATAACCATGAGATTTGTGTCTTACCTTCACCCATTGGGACGTCATGGGCCGTGCTATGGGATTTCTCTGGCATGGCACCGAGGCCTCACTCCTGTAAATTAGATTAAAATATGAAGTCAACATCTCTAAGCTCCATTACACTAAATTATGTTATTCATCAATATGTTTTTGACTTTACATAGGTTACATACATTGTGTTTTTTCACTGATTAATATTGTGTTAATTGATCTTTTGAAATCTTGTTTAATATAATAATTGTTAGTGAATTAGTGAATTTGTCTGTCATTGGCCAATTAATCAAAGAAAATTAAAGAGAACTTAAGAAAAATGCCTCGCACTGTTGTACAACAACCACACCAATTAGCTTAAGAAGGCTGCTCCGAAAATGAAGTACAGGGAGAGTACAAACTTATAAATATTTTTATAAAAAGTTGTCATAACTATATTTATAACAGCTAAGAAATTATAATATATGAAGAATTTAAGTTAGGGGTGCACAATAAATATCGGCCGATAATTAAGTCAGAATTTAGACCCCACCACAGCTCCGAGACTGAGCTTCAGAGTCAGAGTCACAAATAACCTATTCATATCATCTGATTATAGCTGCATCGCCCTGCATTGTGGGCAGGCATTAGAATGGTTTATATCCTCGCTATCAGTTTATTTGTGTAAATGATGAGACGCCAGATAAAACAGGTATGGTAAGTTAGGTATGGAATGCCACAGGTATCAGTATTAGGCCCCCTGCTTCTTCATTGTACAGTAAATGCTCATTCAACCTATATATTGGTTATCTGTCAGGTTTCATATCAGTTTTTAAAATGTTGCTAATTACTTACAAAGCTTAGAAAAGCCTAGTTCTGCAGTACGTATTCAGTTTTTATCATGCTTTAATTCATCATAGCCACTGCGGTCACAAAAATCTGATTTGTTGATCCAGAATTTCAAAAACCACAAAGGAGGTAGATCCATTCCTACCTGGTTCCTAAACTCTGGAATAGTTTTCCTAGGACTATGCAAGACTCAAAACACACTCTACGTTCTCATAAAGTTTTTTTTTTCTAACTGGGTCATTTGTATAGGCTGTTATATTATAAATATAGAGAAAGTCGATTCATAACAATAAGCAAAATTAACTGCACCAACAGCCAGGACAGCTAATTAATCCTATGATGGACAAATGGAAATAAATCCTTCCTTCCTCTAGTTCAGGACAGGCCATAAAACAAAGGGAACATAAGGATCCCACACCCAGTCACCATTTCCTTAGAAACAAATGATTGTGCCAACCAATATACCCTGTCATTTATCCTTTTGTGTATGTGTGGTCATTTGTTTGACCTGTGCAGTACTGGTCAGCAGTCAGCATATGTGTATATATCAGCATTTACGTCTGCTCTTTCTGTGGAGATATCTGCAAGCGTTTTATCTCCCTCTAGTTTTGTACAAGCACTTGTAACTGCTGCGTTGCTTTTGAGTGTCCATTAATGATTTCCTTCTATTATCTGACACTGAGGGTAAAAAGCTTGCTTAGATCAGCACACAGCTGTGATTTGACCTCTACATGTTGAAACCAAAGCCCATTCCCGCACTCTAATACTATAGTATTGCCTAATGTCAAACATAAAAGCAGTACAGAATTTACATCGTCATCATCAATGCCATACAGCAATTCTCATAATATTGGGAATAATGTGTGCATATCTTCTTGTCTTCATATAACACATTAACTAGCAAAAATCTCCTGTGTCTATCCAGACCATTTACTAAAATTAGGATCAACAATGTTTTTGACTCAACACACTCTATAACATACAACAATTTTGCTTCTGTACTAAATGTACAGTAGCAAAACAGCCTGTTTAATTGTAAAGATTTAGGGAGAGAGAGAAATGATAAATAAAACTAAACAGTGCTATTTCAGACTAGACAAGATTGAAATTCACAGACATAATTTCCCATTTTCTTATCCAGTTTAAAGACAACAAAATCAATAAGTCCAGTTATGGACTGCTCAGAAAGTTCCCTGCAGATGTTTTTTTAGATCCTAATTAACTCCTTCTTTTAATTATATACAATGTGTTATATGACATTATTTCCACAGGTGTGATGTACGCATTCAGAACAAATATATATTAAGTATATGCTGCTTTAAACATGTCTTTGGCAAGTGTATTTGATATGCAAAATGTTTTGTTTTGTGCCTTGCAAGACAATACTTGCTTGCATGACTATCCCAGGAACAAAAATGTACATCCTATTCTTGTATGCCTGTATACTTGATTTTATGCAATCTGTAAGTAATGGGTGTATCTGAAATTAAAAAAACCCATTAATTAAGAGGTGTTTACATACTTTCAGCCTAGTAGTGTACCTATTATGTAATCCAGTTGGAAGCTTACACCCTGTCAAGGGCTCGGCAACACCCTTACTTTAAGTTACTCATTCCCATGTTGTTCCAAACCAACAAGAATTTTGTTCATCTTCAAAACATAAATTAAGATCATTTTTAAGAAAACCTGAAATATTTCTGTCCCTCTATAAAAGTCCATTCACCCAAAACACTGACATTTTAGAAAAGACATATAGACATTGTAATTGTAATCCATATAAATCGAGCAGTTTAATCAAAATATTCTAAAGAGGCACAATTGCTTTTTATGATGAACAAATTTAATTTAGGTTTTTGTTCACATACATTGAAAAAATGCAAATACATCAAATATGATAAACTGAAGCTCAACCCTACTTTCTTGTCTCTTCAGAAGACATGGATTCAAGCACTTGATTCATATGAATTATACTCACTATGCCTTCATGTACTTTTAATGAACTTTGAACAGACTTTCACCTTACTCTTCCACATTTAATTTAAAAATATCTTCATTTATGTTTCAAAGATGAACAAACTTCTTATGGACTTGGAAAGATGTGAGGGTGAGTGATGAAATTTTCATTTATGAGGTAACCTACCCTTAACCTGAAGAACTTTACCTGTAGGTTATCACAAAAATCCATCCTCCTTAAGGTTACTACACACCACACCTGCAAACACAGAGCAACACCGACAGCTGACCGGGTACAGTCTCAAACGTTCCAAGACCTGACAAACGCCAATTCAAGATGTTCATTTGCAAAAACAAGCACTGACCAACAACAGCAACAGGAGTAACACACTGATCAGACAAAACTCGTTGAATGTGTCTGTTGTAGTTTGTTGGTGTGTGTATGAACTGGCCTTTAGCCTCCTTGAAGGTGAAGTGTATCCTTTTACTTTTTTACTGAAAATATTTTCTCCTATTTTCTCCTCTTGAGCACTGTATGCATACCCTAGCTTATGCATAAAAACGAAGTGTATTTTGGGCTTTAAGAGAAAGTGTAAACACTGTAGCTCTTTTAAATCAAAACACTGCTCTGTTTGTTTGAGCATTCAGACCAGCCTGACAGAGCCATTCTGAGGCAGGACTATCTCTCTATCAACCCAATGGCAGACTGGGGGACTATTGAGGAATTTTTTTTAAAAACAATCTCTGTTTTTTAAAAAATCCTGTCACTAACATCACAGAACTTACGACAAGCTACAACAATGGCATGTGAAGCCACTTATGTTTAACTAATAACATAAGCAATAGCATAACAAAGTTGAGCATGGCCACATTGCAGCCTATAGTTACTCTGAGTCATTTACAATTGGTTATCAAAAAGGTCATGATCTAATCAAACCCAAAAGAAAAATAATTTTCCTATACTACTGTGGGGGATTTCCACCATTGTCATCTTTTAAATCTGCCCCCACGTTAATGAGCCATAAGTCAATTTACTACTTCTAGTTTACAAGACAGAGGTCCTAAATGCTGATGGGTATACTCCTCTCTGAAATCTGCCTATGAATTTTTTTCCAGTGGGTTGCTGATGGTGATATTTTGGCATGGCGAGATGAACTATATTGGCATCTGTGGTTTCCAACTATTCTAAATAAAGTTCTCAGTATTTATCAATATTAAGTTACTTTCTCCTATTCTATCCTAACATTTAGAGACAACTACAAGTTTATTTTGACTTCCCCAAAAAGCTGATGACACTCACCAAGTTGAAGTGACTCCTAAAGCTCCAAAAAGCAGGCATGATGTGACATGGAGACATAAGAAACTAAGTTTTGTCCTCAGGCTTGGCTAAAAGTAAGGATGGTGGGGGGGTGGGGTTAAATGACACAGCTGGAGGACAACAATGAACAAACAGCCCCTCACAGCCCAGTGCCAGATCACATGACAAGGCAAAGCACAGATACAAGAGGGCCTATTCTGGGAGCATCTACGTAGCTCCACATTAACCTATGCACACTGACAAGAAGATATACACAAAATACAAATACGGATGTGCTACAGTGTGAGGTGGAAGGAATATTTAGAAAAACTAACTTCTCTGCATCTATGCAATAACGAATCCCTTTGGAAGACATGCATCAAACTGCTCAAATTAATATAGATTGCATTTCCTTATGAACTTTTTTGAGGTGTCATACAGTAGTTTTGGTTGAATAGACGTTCTGTAAAAGTACAGAAAAATCTCTCCGGTTTCATTAAAAAGGTCTTAATTTTGTGTTTTGAAGATGAATAAAAGTGTTATGGGTTTGGAACCACATGAGGATAACAGTAATATAATTTTTATTTTTGGGTCAATAAACCTAACTTAAGACTATATGTATATATATACACACATGGTCAGAATTGTTGGTACCCTTGGTAAATATGATCAAAGAAGGCTATGAACATAAATCTGCATTGTTAATCCTTTTGATCTGTTATTTTAAAAATTCACAAAAATCTAACCTTTCATTGGAGATTAAGAATTTAAAAAGGGGGTGATATCATTCTGAAATAAATGTTTTTCTCTAATAACATTAGACACAATTCACGGTACCCTTTTGAGTTTTCTCCTATAATGCCTGTTGAGGTTAGAGAACAGCTGACAAGAGATCAGAGACAATTCCTTCATCCAGAATCACTTCAGATCCTTCAGATTCCCAGCTCCATGTTGGTGGTGCTTCTATTCAGTTCACCCCACTCATTTTCTATAAGGTGCAGATCAGGGAACTGGAATGGCCATAGCATTTGAGCCCAGTGACCCATTTTTGTGTTGTTTTTAAGGTTTGTTTTTAGATTATTGTCCGGTTGGAAGATCCAAACATGGCCCATAACAACTGAATATGCTGGAGATTGTTTTTTGGTGAAAGCATTTTCTTTTCTTGTTTTTTTTTTCTTGAAACCCTCCCAAAGAACATGTGGTGATATAGGTGCTGATTGATCTTTTTTTAAGGTTTTCTGACCCCAAAACTCAACCTTTTTCTGCAATTCTCCAGCTGTGATCCTTGAAGAGTCTTTGGGCACTCAAACTCTCCTTCTCACCGTTCATTAGGATGATATATAGCCACATGTCCTCTTCCAGGCATATTCATAACACTGCACCTTAAGCTTGTAAGCACTGTACCTACCTCTATATGCAGACTTTTTACATACAACTCTTTAAGTGGTGTAAAAATAAAAAAAAATAACTACATTGGATAGGTGGAGGAAATGGTCAAGTAAAACTAAACTGCCTCCATGTGACAACAGGGAACATTTAAAATAAAAAATGAAAATAAAAAGTATAATATTACCCCACTTTCTAGGTTACATGATACACACATACCATTCCCTATTGTGTCACATAATGTAAACACGTACAACATATCACAGTCTGAAAAGCTTCTGAGAAGCTCTATTGAGTCACTGACGTTCAGTAACTACCAGAGGAAGCAATCATAGGACATAGACACAGAAAACTAAAAATATGCGCAGACAGACATCTCTCTGCATGTTTACACACCGGCATGATGACTGCTTCCAAGAAACACTATATTCCCTCCAAAACCTCTCCTGGAGGCTACTAGACATTTTGTATGTCTCCCTCATCTAACACATCTTTTTTATTCATTAAATGAAATACAAATGCAAATAATAAAAATAATAATAAATAAAGGCTATTAAAGTTTTAAGATTTTACACTGTACATCTGTAAACCCTGGGTTTACAGTACATTCTTCTGTGCACTTATAAGTTCAATAACATTGACTGGATGAATATAGCATGCAACAGGCACACAACCTGTTTTAATAACTGCTTGTCCATCTAAAGGTCACCATTTAAGTCTGCTCTGTAGAAAATAAAAATAAAAATATAAATCACCTTAAAAAGCAAAATCAATAATACACTCTCTTGTCTAGTTTAGCCTCCACCCTAAAACTAAAAATTGTCATCATGAAATTCATTTTAAACTGATAATTTTCTTTAGTTTAAAAGAAGAAAGAATCCACAAGATGCTAAAGTACTGTGAAATTCCTGAACTGAGGAACATCTGTTCCATGCTGTCCAAACAACTTGCTATGGTTCAGGTGGAGTTATTTTTAACAAAGAATCCACAAGAATGGAAGGGTTAAGAAACACCAAATACCATCCTATTGTTTGTACCTCCGCCGATTGTGTTTCATTGGTCTCATAGCTCAGAAAACCTGACACAGCCAATACAAGTACACCACCAGTCAATGTTTTAGACATTCTTGATTGAATTTGTTTCTCATTACCTTAAAGACCTTTTGAAGTGAAGGTTCACACACTTAAATGCTTGAAATTAGCTATAGTTAGTGTAAACAATGTGCCAGAGTCTACTTATAAAATTAGTTGCCCAAAAAGTGCCCAGCATACATGAGAACTCCTTGAGTAAATTATTAAAAATTACAATTTTGCTCACTACATAAATACCAAACATACATTTATGCCATTGCATAGCATACTCTTATTGTAAAAATGGAGAAAACTAGTGATAATAACGAATGTCTAAACCTTTGACTGATAGTGTATTTCAAAGAACAGCAGATTTAACAGTCAAATAACAAGCCTCCAATATCAGGCTAAGGCAAATATTAGTCAGTGAACAGAGTTTGTTTAGTGACATCAAATTGCTGTGGTGATAAAAAAGATGAACTGTGGTACAAACAAGAACCCACTGCTGCATCTTTTGGACTTCTCAGCCATTTCTAGCTATTAGTTATCTTCCATTTTGAAAGTCTTCTAAGAGGGGGAAACTTGCAAAAAGCAACAATAAAAAACCTTAAGCAAGGAATTGACTACAAACTGGTGACAAGTGCATTTTTTAAACAGAGCAGCCCTTCCTTATCCTTCTAGGATCAGGAAATGAAAGAAGCCGTCTGGCACCCTAGCCGGCCCCTGGCAGGACTGGAAAAGGAACCGGGTGTGTCCACAATTATATCACAGGTTTAACACACGCTCACATGGGACCCATTACTAAAGACTTCCCAACCTGTTAGTGCCAAGAATCAGTGGCTATATCTCAAACCTAATGAGATGGCTACCTAGACAGCATTTGGGAGTATTATAAGCTACATTCATTCTGGAGTTCCTGAAATTCCTGAAAACTGCTTCTCCGTGAATGCAAAGCCAGAGTGCCAAAATGTGTGAACAGAGCTAATGCAAGGTGTGTGTCATAGTGATAAAAGTGTAGGGCTTCAAGTATAAAAGCACAGATTGAGGAAAAGCTCCGGTCATGTAGATAAATAAAATTTTGCAATGCCAAAACAATTTTTCAACAGAACAACACAATTTTTCCAGACATTTTCCAAAATATCTACATAAAAGAAGCTTTAGACATACTCAAGAGTCAACTCGGCTCACAGCTTAACTGAAGTTGAGCATTTGTTGCACACAGGAGTATACACATGCTGGCTACCATGAATCAAGCTGAGTGTTTTAAGAAAGAACTAATCACTGGTCAGGTCTCTGTATATTGTATGTCGGTCAAATGCTCTTCACTGTCAAGTGGGCAGTTCTTCACCATAATAAACTATTATGAGGAGCAGATTTCCTGCACAAGTTAAACATCTGAAATTCCACAAATAATTACAAAGACACAGCAACTAACACATTTGATAAAATATAACATTTTTAAGAAGAAAGGCTACAATTACAGTTATTTTTGTTTTCTTGAAACCTAAAACAAAAAACAAAAAAACAATAACATTGTGACTAATGATGCCCAAAAATGCTGACTAGGCAGGCAGTTAACTACTTTAAATACAACCAGTAAATGTGTACATGTCCCTAGAAGTGAAGTTGGGAAATAGAGCTTGAACCGAGTTGAAGGCATTTTTTGCATCTTCCACAAAAATTTGTGATGAAATTCACAAAGCCTGTAATGACATGATAAGCAAACTGGCAGCAATTGTTTTTTAAGAACATTCCTCAGATGTTGAGTAATAAATCCTGCCTCTTTCACAATTCTCTGGCTGAAATGTATCTTTTACATGTGTTATACAACTAAAGGTCTTCCTGCAGAGCACTGCATAACAATTTTTTTTCTTCTTCCTTGTAGAAGCTTGTGAAACAACTGTTATCATGTGTGATAGACTGATAGACAGTGACCACTCTTCATTCCTTGGATCGGAGATCTTTCTACCTCTGAAGTCTTTCTGCTAAACAATATTCTCCTAAAGCTACTAAAGAAGAAAATGTCCTTTGGATGAATAATCTAAGAACAGTGCAGAATTTGAAATATAGGCTATACCTAATTAAACATCACAACTTTTCTTTGTTTAAGCTGTTTAATATGGTATCAGATTTTGGTCTTCACTGACTGTAGATCTTGTGTATGTTTGACAGAGCTGCTTATAGTTCTTTATGTAGACAGTCAGAGATTCTGAATTTTCAATAATCCCATCAAAAGTTTAAATTGAGAAGTGAGCTAAATGAGTTAAAAGAATAAAATATATCGCGTAAAAACAGATGCATGTAATTATTCTCAGAGCTGTCATCCACACTGCAAGCGACTGTCGCTTACGGGTGACAAACATATGGCAATTTAACACACACACACTTTCAACTTTTGGAGTTTGCTTGTGAATACTATGGCCAAATTCTTTAGATTCCTCCCGAAAAATATCAGTGAAGGCATATAACTTCAGCTGTGTAATTTTACAAAATGAACGTACTATAACAACTAAAATCGTTCATCTAAAATAAAGTTTAGGAACGGATGTAGCTCGTGCAACACTTACCAATTCAAGAAAAGTTTAAAAACCTCGAAAGACGTCAAGCGAACAATCCGTGATAAAGTTGCATTTATGTTAACAAGGACACTGTGAAACAAAAAAATCCTGTCGATGTATAAGAGGACAATAAAAAGGCAGTTCAGCCCAAACTCCTCCGTTTGTAGCTTGTGGCTTGTAATGATGACAGTCTGATTATGTTCTCCTCCCGTAACCCTCCGCTTTTTTCGAAAGTGAACGAGTGCGCATGCGCGAACTGTTAAAGGATTTTTATTTATTTATTTATTTATTTTATTAAAGCTCTCGGAGGACCAAACATGCAGAAATTAAAAATAAATAAATAGGCAAATTAATAAATAAATGTGTGTATAAATACACGTATTCTTTTTAAATACATACACACATAATTAAACGTGTGATGATGAAAGTAGTCAAATAAATAAAATAAATTGGTGGCCAAATGGAAAATGTTTAAAGAAATGCTTAACTCATCCTAACAGTTTTCTTTAAATCACTCATTTATTTCTGAATGTAGTTCCACATTTATTTTAACTCTGCGCAACATGCTAATGAGAGTGTGTCACCATGGACTTGGTCGGATTGTGTCATAGCTGGGGGCGCGGCTTTCCCTCTGACAGGAAATGCATGGTGGAAATCCAGTATAGCCTGCATATAATGTAACCTTTGCCATTCAGCAGAGCAAGATCCATAGAAAAACTGATCCGTATTGTCCGTACAGTATCTGTGACTTTACAAATGACCCAACGGAACGGCCAGAGGTGTCGTATCTCGGAGTTCGATAGTCGCAAATCTAGGGACCGTCTCTAAAGTTACATACGACATTGGTATACACTTTTCTAACTTCAATAGCATTTGAGGAGAATGACTTACAGTAACACAACCAACTGTAAAGTGTTCATGTAGTTCACAGTTATAGTGCACACCTTTTAGAGTTTTATTAAAATAAACTGTCAAATCATTTATAAATATGCTGTTAATTTCATTACCGAATGGGCTCAAACACAAAATATATCATAATTTAAAGCTCAATAGCATTTGAGAAGTGTGAACTACAGTAACATAACCAACTGTAAAGTGTTCATATAACACAAAGTTCAAAAAATACAATAATTTCCAGATTGAATCCCACACCTGAAAGAGTCAAATCATATGTAAATGTTGCTATTTTTTCTTTATGAATATGGGATCAAGCACAAAATATGCCATAATTTTAAGCTCAATAGCATTTGAGGAGAATGACTTACAGTCATAAAACCAACTGTAAAGTGTTCATGTAAGTGTCAACTATAATGCGCACATTTTAGATTTTTGTAATTTATTATAATAAACTGTACATTCATATCTACATTATATAAAAAAACTTACTGTAGAAATTACAGTAACTAACTGGCAGAAGTTCGCTCGTAACGTACTGTAATTTTATGTTTTAGCAAAAATACTGTATTTTATTTTACAGTGTCATTTAACTTGCCGTAAATGTATTTACAGTTTAATATGTTTAACTGTAAAATATTGTATTATTGTATTAATATTTTGGTCCTTTCTTGAGTAATGCATTTTAAAACAATAGAAAATATACTGTTATACTGTAAAGTTTACTGTAATTGGTTTGGTTCACTTTTTAGTTACTGTAAAACTATATGCACAAATTGTAAAACTTACAAATTAAAATGGAAAAATGGAAGGAAAATAAACAATGATACCTGTGTAAGTTAATATTTTTAATTTTCCCAATACCCCACCCCCACCAAAATCTGAAACTTTACATTAAGGAACTATAATACATTAGACTATTTGCAGAATTTAAAACTATTTACTGTACATAGGCAGCAAGTGTTACTGGATGTGGTGTACTGTGGTAAAACCACATGTTTTTTCTTCTGAGACGTTCAGTAAAGTCTTTCTGAAATACATTTTAGTATCACTTTTGATCCGCACCACATCCAGTACATAGGCAGCACTTCCAGTCAACCTTTTGAACCTTGCTGATCTGGCTGTCTGTTACTGGAAGTCACATGAAATGAGTTTAGCATTTCCAGAAATTTATTTAATATATTTGACTATTTTCATCACACTTTTAATTATTTAAAGTGAAAAAAAGTGAAAGTGACGTGACATTCAGCCAAGTATGGTGACCCATACTCAGAATTCGTGCTCTGCATTTAACCCATCCGAAGTGCACACACAGAGAGCAATGAACACAAACCCGGAGCAGTGGGCAGCCATTTTATGCTGCAGCGCCCGGGGAGCAGTTGGGGGTTCGATGCCTTGCTCAAGGGCACCTAAGTCATGGTATTGAAGGTGGAGAGAGAACTGTACATGCACTCCCCCCACCCACAATTCCTGCCGACCCGAGACTCGAACTCACAACCCTTCGATTGGGAGTCCGACTCTCTAACCATTAGGCCACGACTTCCCACAAATTTATACATGTATTTAAACAAGAATACTTGTATTTATACACACATTTATTTATTTATTTGCCTATTTATTTATTTTTCATTTCATTTTTTTATGAGTTTAGGCCTTTGGGTACACAAGGTAAAGAACATATTATAAAATGACCAGTTTATAGTTGTCCAAATGCAAATGTTCAATATTTTTTTTTTTTTTTTTTTGATAATTATTGACCTAGAGAGTATAGAGAATAGTACTGCACTGATTTGATTGATTTTGAGTTAAAAACCGAGGACTAGTTCACAAAAGTAGGTTTTTAAAATAATTTCAAATCCTTAATTAATTTAAAAATTAATTAAGTATTTGAGAAATATTAGAGAAAAGAAATAGGTTATCTCTAGGTTATAAAACTCTCTAGGTTATAAAACTGGTAATTTTATAATATGTTCTTTTTGTGTACCGAAGGGCCAAAAAAAAAAAAGTCTCACAAAACTGTGTAAAATGATGCATAATTTCATTCTAATCAAGCATGTAAAATTTAAGAGCGATTGGGCAAGAAAAGAAAACACTATAATAGTTATAAAGGTTAAACATAGAATTGTATGAGACATTGCATGAAATTGCATTTGTAACCACTAGATGGCAGCAAAAGACCACTAATGGGCTCATTCAACGAACTATAACAGTACTGTTCATACGTTTGATGGATTCATACTTAGACATTATAAAATCAATGTTATGACATTTAAAATCACATTGAGTCTAAGTTTAACATTTTGTTCATACAGACACATCAGTTTTTATAATTATGCCACATTATGATTACAGTGAAATCTGAAAATGACATATAAACTCTTAAAAATAGAAGACTCGCGATGAGTATTGTGTCACCTATCATTTATTTCAAATACCTATATCTGCAACAAAATGTGTGTGCATGTATGTCTGTGCATGTGTGTCTCTCTCTCTGTGAATGTGTAAGCATGCTTATTGAGTATTAATATAATAGTTTAACTATTTCATTTTTGTGTGTATGTGTCTGTGAGCCTATTCTCCATTTTGGATGTCTTTGAGGCCTAAGTTGGCCTAGATCCTAAAAGCATACCATACTTAAAGACCTTAAAGTGCTTGAACCCCTGGTAATCGCTGCTTGCAGCTATATATATATATTTTTTCTTTGATGTTTAATGGAACTGCTAATTTTACAATTTGTGCATATAGCTTTACAGTAAGTAAAAAGTGAACCAAACCAATTACAGTAAACTTTACAGTATAACAGTATATTTTCTAAACATAGTTATACTGTAAATACAAAAAAAACCAAAATAACAAAAAAATAATAAAATATCATACAACAAAACATTATCATACTGTAAATACATTTATGGCAAGTTAAATGACACTGCAAAATAAAAAAAATACACTAGATTAGATTATTTTATTGTCTTTGCACATTACAACGAAATTAAGTATTTTTGCTATAAAATAAAATTACAGTAAGTTACAACCAAACTGCTGCCAGGTAGTTACTGCAATTTCTACAGAAAGTTTTTTTTACAGTGTAGATATGAATTTACAGTTTATTTTAATAAATATCAAAAATCTAAAAGGTGTGCAATATACTTGACACCTACATGAACACTTTAAAGTTTGTTTTATGACTGTAAGTAATTCTCCTCAAATGCTATTGAGCTTTAAATTATGGCATATTTTGTGCTTGAGCCCATATTTGATAAAGAAAAAAATAGCAATATTTACGAATTTGATAGTTTATTTGAATAAATAATAAAAATCTAAAAAGTGTGCTTTATAATTAAGACCTATATGAACACTTTGCAGTTGGTTGTGTTACTGTAAGTCATTCTCTTCAAATGGTCTTGAAGTGAGAAAAGTGTATACCAATGTCGTATTTATCTTTAGAGGCGGTCCCTTGTGAATGTCGACCGCCGGGAAACGACACCTCTGGCCGTTCCGTTGGGTCGTTTGTAAAGCCACAGATACTGTACGCACAATACGGATCAGTTTTTTTTAATGTATCTTGCTCTGCTCTGTCTCTCAGCAAAAGTGACTTTACGCAGGCTATACTTGATTTACATGCATTTCTTGTCAGAGGGAACCCGCACCCCCGGCTATGACGCGACCGACCAAGTCCATGGTTGACACCCTCTCATTAGCATGTTGTGCAGAGGAAAAATAAATGTGAATCTACATTCAGAAATAACCGAGTGATTAAAAGAAAAGAGTTAAGATGAGTTTAGCATGTTCTTAAACATTCCCATTTGCCCACCAATTTATTTAATTTATTTGGCTACTTTCATCACACGTTTAATTATGTATAGCCTATATGCATTTAAACAAGAATGGGTGTATTTATACACACATTTATTTATTTATTTGCGTATTTATTTATTTATTTATTTATGTATTGTTTTTGCAGGTTTCGTCCTCCATAAACTTAACCATCATCACAGGTAACTTACACAACATTATTCTTCTCGTAATAAATATAGAGTCTTTTCACATAACATTGCATCAAGTTTTCTGATATGCCATTATCAAGATTAAGATCAAGAACGTTGCAACAAAACACGCCAAGACATGCCACAAACATGACTGTCAACAGAACAGGTGTGTTAATTCTGTTACCACGCCATTACTGTCTTTAACCAAAACCAGAGAAACAGAAAGATTGTCATGGGGAAAAAAGGTGAAATGTCCATGCAGCTGCTTACAAGTACACAATCCTTACTAATCCTGACTCATCACAAGCAACAACATAAACATCCTACATTGAGAAAGAAACCCTGTTTAAATGTGAGGTCAAAGCTCTTCAGCTTATACACACACACACACACACACATATATATATATCAAGCAACAGGGAGAAAAAAGATTGACAACTATCACATGGCCTTTAATTTCTATAACAAATACATATTTTTTACCTTCAGTTATGCAATGTAGGTGTTACCCTTGAATATTAAGTTGACAGCCAAACCTTTTCCTTTAGTTCATACTGTTTTGTTATGCAATACGTTCCCCGAGAGAGCAGTGACTGGCTGATACAATAAAGGAATATCATAATGACTGGGTTTTCACCAAGGCATTTCAGTCAGACAAAACTGAACAAGTCAAGACCTGCTTGGAAGTGACAGAAGATTTCATGGAAACATTGGGATGGTGTTTGGCTTTTGTCTAAAATCATTATATTGCGATGATCAAGTAATTCAAGGGAAAGAATGAAGTCAGGCATAAAACAACAAGGTATCAAGTCTCATATATATATCATAATGAAAAAAATATGACATGAAAAGTATGTAGTGAATAATTGTGACCAAACAATTGTCTTCAGCAATTATACTTAGCATGCATTAATGTGATAGGCTGTAACTAAATTATTTTACATAAAAAAAAATTTGCAAAGAGAAATTCCTCTAGTGGACAAGAGAGAAGGTCAAAAATCACGCAAATATGCATGATGAGACGGAGGAATATTTTCAAGGGGGTGCTTGACATTTCAGGCTGTATATCTAGGCTGCAACTTCTTCAAGCCTCGTCGAAGGACATCTCAAAGTGAAAGATCTCCGTTTTGCGTACCTTCTTTGGGCCTGTTTTGAAGGATGCTTCAGCTGTATCCTTTGCGTCCCTCAGTCACCCACAACCCTTTGCACACATTCCAATTCAATACAGTAGAGAATTCTCAATTCCAATAGATGTATATAATATATATATATACATATATATATATATATATATATATATATATATATATATATATATATATGTTCCCATCGCACCGATTACAACTTCCACTTACTGTATGACTTTTTTCACCTTTTTTATTGTTGTTAATTCTATCCGCTTACGCTTAATGTTCACAAAATAGAATTTACCCTGTTTTTACTGTGCTAAGAGCGTATGTTCTATCCATGTTCAAACACACTGCATTTTTGTTTTATTTTTATCATATTTAAAAGTTACCGCCACAAAACCTGTGACTTGTTCCTGTCAATGAGTGTCACTACTGTGCTGTCTGCCAAGCACATCAAGATCTATCATCATTCACCATGTTTAAATTTAGGTTAATATATGAGAACGCATTCATAACTTACAGTAAAAGAAGCTAAATGCTGGTTAATTTAATACAGAACATACCACCGGTTCTTAAAATATGGCACTTAACATTCATCTTAAAAACAGCATTTCCACATGAGATTGTCACTACATGTTCATAAAATAAATGCAAAATTTAATTTTAAACTCTTTTATTCAAAATCAGAGCTCCTGAATCATGTCCTTATTCACCAAATAGCACTTACACTGTTTAAAATACATAAACAGAAGAAAACCAGAAATAATCAGATGCATATCTTAAAGAAACACATCCACCCACAATAAACATTTTAGACAGTAGTCATTATTTGACACTCTTGACCCATATTGAGAAACACAAACCATCAAATGTAGGTTTGTTTGTTTAGGTTTTGTTTCTTCTCCCCAGTGGTTAAGCCTGTTTCATCCCAGTCCTCAACAACTGGAATATCACTCATATTAGGTTCTCTTTAATAATAAAAAAAAAACAAAAACAGCAAAAATCTGGCAAATATTTAAATTTAGTGCAATAAGAACTAAGGATTTATAGGGTTAATAATACAAACAATCTTACACTCCACATATAAACAATAAATTGTCACACCATAAAAACACATGTACTTCAAAATGTAACAGAAATATTAAAATAGCCTCTAGAGGTAAGTCAAGACATTTCAATTCCCCTCAGAAATAATCAGAATGATAAATGATACGGGAAACAAAAAGAAAGTTACAATATTATTTTGTTAAGTGCTTGTCGATTGCGAGAATGTAAAACTCTCAGATGGTAGAAGACCATCTATAAGGAGCCACAAACACAGGTCTGATCAACGTAATATAATACACTAATTTTAAAAATCCACATTAAACACCTTGATCATTAAGACCTGAGATAAAAGACCTGGTTCAGTGACCAAACATTTAAAATGGCATTACATAAAGGTCAGGAACTCTTAACTGAGTTGCTTAGTTATTCATACTGCCTATTCTACACTGAGGTCAGCAGCAGTCTGAAGGGCAGACCATATGGCAGAAAAGATGTTAAAAGTTTATGGAGTTAAAGATAATGTCAAGCTTTGGCGGTAGTGCTGTTGTAGACCAGTTGGTCATCATCACTGTACACCACTGGAGGACTGCTGGTGGCCACAGGCTGATGGCTTTTTCTCTTGTTCTTGAGGAAGAAGTAACCCAACACAGCCAGAACGGCCAAGATTGCGACAACCAAAACCACAGCTAGGGCAACAGAAGCTGAGGGGAAAAAAATGCAATCCACAACATGCATTTCTTTAATTGAGAGCACAGATCTGTCCTTTTCACTTTAGGGACCAGAATATTATTTCTAATGTTTTTCTTTTTTTGAGATGTGAGAGAAATCTCTAAATGTTCTGCTGCACCTTCATCTAGACTTCTGAAGGATCCTATTGATTTTTTTTAACAGTATTCTGGATCATTAAAAAAATATTCAATGTGTACTCCAATATACTCAAATACTCCTATATTATGTTTATAAATGTTTCTTTTTTATAATTTTGTTTCATGAAATTTACTCTAGAGTTCTAAAAGTTTTAGAAGAATTATTTAAAAATGATAGCTGCTCTGCAAAACAACAATCAAACCAGCAAATAAAATAAGCTACAATAAAACAAAATAAAATATGATGTTAACTAGCAAAGATGAGGATTTTTTTATGATCAGAAAGCTGTTAAAAATACCATTAGGATCCTTCCTTTCTCCTAAGAGTAATGATAAATAAGATGTATCTGATTGGAAATCCAAAGATTACCTGACTGGCTTTCTCCTAGTTCTTCCCGTTCTTCCCTTACAAACAATCCTGTGGCAAACACATCATTTTCTATAAAGACAGACAGAAATATACATCAAATATAAACTTTAGCCATCATCACTAATATATCTTGTTGAAACCTGAGCACCATTCATACCTGAGACACCTGAGCAGTTGTCCATGCACTTGTCTGATGTCTCAAAGTTGTTCTTATTGCCATCACAGCCACCATAGGTGAAGCTATGGCACTTTTTGTTAAGAGGGTCATAATACCAGCGAGTAAATCTGGCTCGACATGGGCCCACAACAGGTGGATCTGTGCAGTGTGCTATACCATTATAACACAAATAAGACGTTAGAAGAGAATTAAAGTGGATGAAGAAATGGTGTTTATGCACAAACTGTTGGTGGGATCATATAAAAAAATAAAATAAAATAAATAAAATAGAACACTAGTTGTTCATAAATAAAGACATGTTTATCTAGGAGCAATAGTAATACAGGGCGATAATAATAGACACTATTAAATAATATTAAAGTCCATCCAAAGAGTCCAATCTGCCGTATTTCTCATATCCCATTAGCACTTCCACATATACAAAATTCTGTCTCACGATCAATTATGTAACGAGATTTAATAGCGTTGACCGATCTTAAAATCAAAATCTGTGCAATGCACGTAACTCCATTATTTTTTAAGATAAACAACGTGAAAAGGATAATTTGGTCCATTCATCAGACAAAGCAATCAAATGGCTTCAAAAGACCTGGTAAATATGGCATGA
Organism: Cyprinus carpio; assembly: GCF_018340385.1. NCBI lineage: Eukaryota > Metazoa > Chordata > Actinopteri > Cypriniformes > Cyprinidae > Cyprinus > Cyprinus carpio. Next base: position 3,571,461 of record NC_056616.1, read on the forward strand.
GTTGTACAGACTATTTTATGGCACATTTTTTGTTTTGTCATTATTGCAGTTTGACAGCCCAAGAATAGAAGATTCTATAAGAAGCCAAGAATAGGAGATTCTACAAAATTTCTTCTGTGTTCCATGAAAGAAAGAAAACCATAAAGGTTTAAAATAACATGCGAGCAAGTCAATTATGGCAGTTTTATTTACTGGGTGAATTATTTCTTAATGTCAGGCTGCTGGTGCGCAATTCAAATTTTCAGCAAAGCATAAAACTCACCTTTTTTATTCACCTCAATCCTTAGAAGTCGAGTCAGGCCATTATTCACTAAAAAGTAAAGGAAGTACATTTAAAACCATTGGGTACATGTCATGAGGTGTGTGTGCATGGTAAGTGTCTCACATTGTTCACAGTTCTCCTCATCAGAACCATCGGTGCATTGCTTCTGGTTATCACACTCAAGCTCTTTCTTCACACAGCAGCCGTTAGAGCATTTGAATTTGTCTTCTCCACACAAAGTACAGACTGTATCACAAACAAAAACACTAATTTAAACAACCAACAAATCCTGAGGAAATTTAAATGGTATATTTGGCTGAGGAGAGATCTAAAGTAAATATACCTTCCTTGGCCAGCTTTCTAATATCTCCAGGTATTACTGCAGACAGACAATATTTGAGAAGACACTATAAGTTTCAGTAAGGGGATAGTCAAGCTCATCACCAAGGTCAGTAAACTATTTCTTTATGGACTCCACTTTTTGCACAGGAGCATTGTAATTTCAAAACACAAAAGGACCTTCACCAAAAATATTCTCTAAAATGCATAGCCATTCCCCCTTTTCAGATATCCTTTTGTTCTGATTGGGGATTGGGGTAGGGTTGCGTATGGTGGGTGGGGTGGTATAAAATGTAAAAAAAAATTTGCAATTTGCAAAAACAAAAATTCTATGCTAAAATGTATGGCCATATAGAGCAGCACATCCAAAATTAATTATTTGCTCAGCCTAATTTTGCACTAAACCTACATGCTGTTATTCTTATGTTGTACACCAAAGGAGAATTAAGAAGTTGTTTTGAAAATGTTGCCATCTACAGCAGCTTTAGAGTAGCTCCTAAAAGGAAATATGCCACGTTTTATACCATGCTGTATGGTAAACACACACAAAAAAAGTTATGCTGGTTATTCTTATTGGCGTCTGGCATGCACCACTGGTGCCACATTTAATTTGGGAACTATAGCAAGAAGATAGTCAGTAAATAACAACATTAATTTCAGAAGACTTGTAAAGTTGCATAGATGCTTTTCTTATAGTGTGACGACTGACATTCTTGTGTAGTAAAGAGCCAGTTCTCCTTTTGTGTTCCATTGTGGAAAAAGCATACAGACACGGAATGACACAAATAAATGACAACATGGGGAATTCCTTTAAACCGACTGTACACCACTACCTCAGTGCAATGTGATGATCATTACCTGTCGTGTTTTTACAGGCATTCAAACACTCCTGTTCAGAGAGATAGTTGTTGTTATTCTCTTTACACCCTCCATAGATGAACTCCTCACACTTGCTGGATGCAGCATTGTAATGCCAACGAGGAAAAGAACCTCGGCAGGGTCCCACCCAAACCCCCCAACCAACCCAACCCCCCCACCAACCCCACCCCCCACCCCACCACCACCAACCCCACCAACACACCCCACCCCACCCACCCAACCACCCCAAACCATGGGGTTTTTGGAAACATTTAGGGGCCAAACAATGACCTAGTGGGACAAATCAAATAAATACGTTAATTCAGTTCTGATGAATTAAAGAATCATGGGGTTTTTGGGATCAAATCAGGATTGGTTTCTACTGGACAAATAACAACAATAACAAAAACTTGCTTCATTTAATCTGTATTGCTGTTTAACCTTGTTTTGCTGGGAAATCGGGGTTTGTGATTACCCTTACAAGAAATATATATTACAGTATATTACAAATCATTGTTGGAATACATTTAGTATAGCTATACTCAAGACCGGTCTCAAAACCATATTTTGAAGGTCTCAGTATCAACTGCATTTGTACTTGGTCTAGTCTTAGTCTAGTCTTAGAATTTTATTTCAAGGTGGGGGATGTTACTAAATTGCCAGTTCATTGTCTGATCTATTTGTCCTGCTTCAAATGCAATCAATACATTTCTAATTTGATGGCTTTTGCTACTGTTGTGCCAAGTCAGAAATCTGTGGGGATTCCACCTCCAAAATGCCACCAAAAAAAAAAGAATACAAATAGCCCAAAAATTCAGTTACTCAGATAAAATTTGCAAAAATAATTGATTGCAAAAAAAGAAAGAAAAAGTTATTGTATGAGATTTTTTTTTAGCATGAAATATTTATGCAATATCATAAGAGCAAAAGAACTGCTTTAACAAGTGAGCATGATTGCAAACCTGATACTGATTTATTTTATACTAATGTTCCATAAAAGTTAGAATTAATAATAAGTGACATTTTGTTCATAGACATAATTTTAAACAAGTTTTTGCTCTATTTTGCCAACAAACATTGTTCCAAAGAAATCCATAGCAGAACTGTCGTGAGTTTGAGCATTAAGCTAGCTGGTGCACTTTAGGGTTGATCATTAAAACAAAAACTAAATGGACAAAAACTCAAATAAATAAATTGTAAGTATTGTTGTTGTTTTTTTAATCATAAAAACTAAAAAAAAACTACAGAAATTAAAATTTAATTCAAACAAAAAATACTAATTAAAATAATAATAAAAAACTACTATAGAAATACTTAAATACTTAAATACTTAAAAGACAGATAAGAATAAGAATGACTCTTGTATAACAATTATTGGTTTCTCTTGTAACACTGTTTGAAGAATGTATCTTTCAGAAACCCACAATAGTTTTGCAAGAAATTTATCTCCCACCCTGAAAAGTCAGTCTAGCTTATGGTTTAATAGCTGCTTACACCTTTACTCCCTCACAGCCTTGCTGCTGGTCCCTCAAGAGCTACTCCTAACTTATCTTTCATTTGTATATACACCCATAATAAATGTGGCCAGACCACACCCAAATGTGTGTTCAGTGATCCAATAACAATCAGATCAAAATGTATCTTGGGAGTATTTACACATTCTTTTAATGTGGTCAGGTGTGATCCAATCTTGGCCCAATTTCAGAAAACACGTTAAATACAAATGTAAGGAGTCCATGATATTCTTGTGCCTTCAAAGTTAGTCTAAGGGACTTTTTGTTTGTTTTTTTGTTTGCCCACCAGGTGAAAGTCAGATTGTTTAAAAAAGTAACAGTAGACCTCTCCTCAACGAGCCACACTAATTAGGATACCAGTCATGAGCTTATTACTAGGGTAGGGTTAGCGATTTGAGCAAACTCACAATTATGCGCAATAAAAATAATGCAAGCACATCACTCTTAGAAATAAAGGTGATGCCATAGAACCACAATTTTGGCTTCCCACAAAAAAATTCAATTAATAGTTTTCTTTTTATAATTTTAATTTAATACATTTTATAATTTCTTAGTGTGGAAAACATTTTAATAACCTAAAGAACCATTTTCCACTATAAAGAACCTGTGCAATTGAAAGACTTCATGGATGTTAACGGTTCCTCATGGAACCATCAACACCAATACTGGAGCTTATACGTGCACTAGTAAGAAAAAGAAAATAAATTGGACACTTGTCAAATATGCAATTACATGTAATTCAAAAAAATCAAGCACAAGGTAATTAAAGAAAATGTAGAATTGAGTGTGCAAATACAACTGGGCAAACAGGGTTGGATACATGCAGTTGTTAGCATGAATAACATGACAGAACATGTTCCTTTCAGCTACTTCTTTGTATGGTCATTGTTGAAGTTCAAGTTAGTGTTGAAGCATGCATGAGGGATGAACCGTTTTGCCATGTTCAAAATGCAGGGGTGTACATAAAGTTGTGGCATTTCATCACCAGTTCATTCATGACAAGACAATGATCTAACAGGTGCATAATATACCCACTAACACTGCTACAATGGTGTTCTTATGTTTACTGAAAGCAGACAAATATAAACATTTTTAAAACAAAATGAACATACTTGAGGAGTAAAATTTGGTAAGACTTTATTGATAGTATATTGCAAATTAAGTATATTTGTTTTCTCTGTATTATTAAGAGTGCTTGAGAAAAAAAAAATTTAAAAAAAAATATCATACTAAAAACATACTACCACTATTATCATTGTTTTTCATCTCAATCTGTTTGTTTTACACACATGAATGAGGTGTCGAATCGTTCTGGCTTATTGAGAATTCTGCTACTTTTATAAGCAACAGGGCATATGATGTTTGGGTAGAGATGGGGGGGGGGCCTTCCAGTAAATTTTTCATGTTTAAAGATAAAATTTGTTCTCTAAATGATTAATCTGCTGTTTAAAGCTCCTCATATGAGTGTCTGCATGTACTGTATAATTAAGTTTAGACAGTTTGCTGTTTAGCACCCATGGTAAGAAAATGAGCGCTGCGAGACGCTGGTTGCCAGATCCAGCTATTATAAGCATCTTTGGACTTTGCTGCAGTTTAGGGTTGGCGATGTCTTTATCTTGTATTATTTAAAAAAAAGATTTATAGAAATGTATCTTTAAAGATTTAAAGAAATGTATCTAAGCGATTGAGGTGTTTTGTTGTTGGATGTAATAATGAACATGGCGGTTGTCATTTACTCCCGACATCTGATACGCTGAAGACGTAGTGGATTATGTTTGTTTTTGAAGGGAATCCGCCCCCAATCTACCTATATGCATCTATGTTCGCGTGAATCATTCGTGATCCAGCTTCACCTACAGAAGTGAGCATAAGGTTTTAAAGGGTTACTCCACTGCAAAATGAAAATTTGGCATTAATCACTTACCCCCACGTCGTTCCAAACCCGTAAAAGCTTTGTTCGTCTTCGGAACACAATTTAAGATATTTTGGATGAAAACAGGGAGGCTTGAGACTGTCCTATAGACTTACATTTCCTTTAGAAAACGTACTTGTTATTATTTTTGCTTTAAGCATAACCCTCTCAGAAATTTTGTATGATTTATGACAAACAATTCCCTAAAGTAAATATATGTATGTGTAAAGTTGTTGTTTAATGGAACATCATTATCTTTAAAAGATTACATGTTCCATCACACAAATGTGCTGCTGTAGTCATGAACCAGACATGGATGTGTCACATAAACAGGGTGATTAGACAGTGAGTAAAAAGCATTTACATGCAATGATTCAAAAGCTGCTAAAACGGACCTCAATTCTGCAGTGGGTTCATTCTTCTGTCATTTTATTACATTTTACTATAAAATACTTTATTGATATATATTTCCCCTCCTGCTGCCCCCCTTTTCCACCTTCATAATTTTCCCTCTCCAGTTCTTTTTGCCTCTTTGACCAAAATGTAATTTGTGACATTTACTGAAGGTTGAGGTTACAGAAGGTTACAGAAGAGAATATTATGATCATTTATCTTAACAGTTTGCTGTAATTCATTTAATATGTCTTTGCTGGGGGTGTGTTTTGTGTTTACGCAGAGCAGTTATCCATATACAGCGCAACTATGACTCAAAGCCTGTAACACGTCAAACCGGTTCTGCACATTTGCAAAGGGAGTGGTAAGGTCTCTCACACAAAAACACAGCGAGAGAGAGAGAGTCATCCCCAACCCATCATTACATTACTAAGTTATTTGCAAGCCTAAGACTTTATATGTCTAATAATGTCATTTACCGTCATCTCTTATATTTTTTACTAATACAATTTGTCATAAGAGACAGCAATATTCATAGTACACATTATACAATGCCATTTTAAAATATAAACTACATTAGTACAAAAATTTTCTTTATGTTAATTATATCAACATAAATCTCTGTTTATTTCCAAGTTTATTTTCCAGGTTAAAAAAAACACTATAGTATTCTTAAACATTTACAAAGATGACAGGTAAGAGAACAACAGCATAAAAATGACTAATAAGTTAGCACTATAGTTAGTTTTTTCATTTACTTCTCATTAATAGTGAGATAAATACTGAGCCTTATTTATAAAGGTATAAGCCTAGGAGAGCATCTGCAAAGCAAAATAAAAATAATACTCACGCTCAGATTGCTCAGAAGTGAGAACCAAGACAGTGACTTCGGCAGAATCAGAATGGTGTCCTGAATCGGTCACTGTCAGTTTGAACTTATACACCCCAGGTACCAACCTGGACACCTTCACCTGGTCCGGCAGATCAGTTTTCTGTTGAGCAGTTAATTAGATTCAGATCAGATATTGGGTATTATTGTACTATAAAACAAAAGCTGTCAAATAGTGAGTCATAAATGACTAAGATGAGCACGTCTATTGCCTCTCGACATTCAGTTTGAGTCTTGAAGCCAAAGCAGTTTAGAACAAATGCTCTAAATTAGCATTTCATCCCACTGAAATGATCATTAGTCCTCATTGCAGGGATAGTTCACCCAGAATGTAAACTGTATCATTATTTACTCATGCTGTTCCTCAACTGTATGCAATCTTTTACGTAGAAAGGAACACTTTTAAGAATGTTGATAATCAAACAGTGTTGGTTGCCATTCACTTCTGCATGTACCGCATGTTAACATTTTAACATTTAATCATTTAGCAGACGCTTTTATCCAAAGCGACTTACAAATGAGTACAATAGAAGCAATCAGACCAACGAGAGAACAACAACAGTATACAAGTGCCATGACAAGCCTCAGTTTTTTGAAAATAAGTAAAGAATCGGCTGTTCGAATTGAGATTGGGAGGTCATTCCACCAGCTGGAAAAGGTCCGTGAGAGTGATTTTGAACTTCTTTAGGATGGCACCACAAGGTGCCGTTCACTTGCAGAACACAAGCTTCTGGAGGACGCATAAGTTTGAACTAGTGAGTTTCTAACTAGAGACTAACATAAAGTTAGTCATACAGGTTTGGAATGACATGAGGGTGAGTAAATAATGACAGATGACAAATAAAACAATCCCTTAAAAGCATCTTAATTCATTTTAACATCATAACTGGAAACATAATTACCTGACAACATTAATATCATTACATATTAGCTCACACGCTAGAAGAATCCAATATACCTCTATATGGACAGATTCATTTCCACTGATGAGACTCCATTTGTAGCTGATGATGTTCCTATCATCCCAACTCTCAATGCCATTCAGCAATACCTCCTCATTAGGCTGGACCACCACATCCCCTCCAGCATTGGCAACGGGCGGATTGTCCTTTTCATCTGAAGAAAATTATCAATGAAATTTCAGTCACTAGTCACTGCTAAAGAATGTACATGACTTAACATAACAAAAGAACAGTCACCGTGTGATAATACACATTCATATCATGGTCATATACGTAGAAAAAAAAAATTTAATTAAATTAATTAGCCCTAATATAATTACACCTTGTTTGATTAAAGACAAAATATCAATCTTTTATACACCTAAAAAAAACAAAAAAAAACCTGATGTATCTTTATAATAGAACCCTCTTATAGAACCTCTACCTTTTTGAAAAGGGCTGAGTCACAAAATGGTACCCATAAGTTCCTGCAAAAATTCTAATGAAAGTCAACAGTTCTTCATTCTATTTTGCTAATGTTAATGACCTTAAATATATGCAGTATTATTAGAACAGATGAGTGGAATCAGTCCCTGTACACACATAAAATTAAAAAGAAGTTACATAAAAGAAAATTATGAATCTTAAAGTTTTTATACTGAAGGTGACCATGTTTGTTAACATTGATTTATCAATATATTATTTTTTAATATTTTACCAGTGTAACAATAATTAGCTATGATGCTGGAGTACTTGGACAAAACAAGCTAAAAAGTTTCAACTAAGTTTATTGCTGTATTGTGATGTAATTCGAAGTAAAATGACTAATCAAAAAACAAAAGGGGGAAAAAAAACATAGGGTGAGACTGGTTATTGACTGGATTGTGAAAAGTGAGCACTGTGTGGACTGAGCTACTGGCTTAACTGCTGCACAGACTTGCATTCATCATACACATCCAGTGAGTCATTTAACAGTAAGAGTAAGTTAAGACATACATACATACAAACATACATAGATCCATACATACATATATATAGAGAGAGAGAGCAAAGAATAAAGTTTACCACTTTTGCGGCCGTTCAAGTAATGCTCATAGACAGAATCCAGTAAATAATTTGTGAACCCCTTCTTCTGAATAAATCGACAGACATATTTTTGCTTATATAAGCAGTTGAAGAGAAAGCAGCTGCTGTTGGATCCCTTCTCGTGTCCGTCTTCTATGAGGGCCAAGTTGCATTTGGGATCTCTGCAGCACGTAGCAATGCACGCGTCCCTGTTCGCGACGCTCGGGTTTGATAAAAAAACGGCCCCATCCTCAATCGCCTCTTCCGTGTCGAGAACAAAGTCTTCCCGACCGGGTCTGAAAGTTTGTACACACTGGCCCTGTGCTGATGTGAGTTTGTCCTCTGTGCTACTCTGTGTTTTGCCGCCATGAACACCGAAAATAAAAACCAAGGCAACAAAAAGAAAACGCCAGGAGTCCATTTTTGTTGAATTTAAAAGTATCCTGGTGTGATGTATATATTTCTTAAAAATTCGCCAATCCACTTTAGCTGTAGTGTCAGCCGAACTGACTGGTAAATATCTAGATCAGTCGCTTAGCATTCCTTCCTATATATATTTAAAAATATCATACAAAGGGTTTCCTGTCGAAAGCTGTCAAGAGCAACACATTCATCTGGTATCTACCTGCTTCAGAGCTCAGGTGTGTTGTTTTACCTGTGAAAGCAAGGAACTAAAACAGTGACGTAATCTGCGGTCATGTCTCATTTCTTTGTGATTTGCCCTACATAGACAGCATTTTATCTAGACACACAAACACTCGCGCGCATGCACTGACATACATACATGCATGTGTGCGTGTGTGTGTATATGTATATATATATATAAATATATATATATATATATACATATATATATACACATACATACAGGTCCTTCTCAAAAAATGTGCATATTGTGAAAAAGTTCATTATTTTCCATAATGTAATGATAAAAATTTAACTTTCATATATTTTAGATTCATTGCACACCAACTGAAATATTTCAGGTCTTTTATTGTTTTAATACTGATGATTTTGGCATACAGCGCATGAAAACCCAAAATTCCTATCTCAAAAAATTAGCATATTCATCCCACCAATAAAAGAAAAGTGTTTTTAAATACAAAAAAAAAAGTCAACCTTCAAATAATTATGTTCAGTTATGCACTCAATACTTGGTCGGGAATCCTTTTGCAGAAATGACTGCTTCAATGCGGCGTGGCATGGAGGCAATCAGCCTGTGGCACTGCTGAGGTGTTATGGAGGCCCAGGATGCTTCGATAGCGGCCTTAAGCTCATCCAGAGTGTTGGGTCTTGCATCTTTCAACTTTCTCTTCACAATATCCCACAGATTCTCTATGGGGTTCAGGTCAGGAGAGTTGGCAGGCCAATTGAGCACAGTAATACCATGGTCAGTAAACCCATTTACCAGTGGTTTTGGCACTGTGAGCAGGTGCCAGGTCGTGCTGAAAAAAAACGAAATCTTCATCTCCATAAAGCTTTTCAGCAGATGGAAGCATGAAGTGCTCCAAAATCTCCTGATAGCTAGCTGCATTGACCCTGCCCTTGATAAAACACAGTGGACCAACACCAGCAGCTGACATGGCACCCCAGACCATCACTGACTGTGGGTATTTGACACTGGACTTCAGGCATTTTGGCATTTCCTTCTCCCCAGTCTTCTTCCAGACTCTGGCACCTTGATTTCCGAATGACATGCAAAATTTGCTTTCATCCGAAAAAAGTACTTTGGACCACTGAGCAACAGTCCAATGCTGCTTCTCTGTAGCCCATTTCCTGCACACGCCTGTGCACGGTGGCTCTGGATGTTTCTACTACTCCAGACTCAGTCCACTGCTTCCGCAGGTCCCCCCAAGGTCTGGAATCGGTCCTTCTCCACAATCTTCCTCAGGGTCCGGTCACCTCTTCTCGTTGTGCAGTGTTTTTTGCACCACTTTTTCCTTCCCACAGACTTCCCACTGAGGTGCCTTGATACAGCACTCTGGGAACAGCCTATTCATTCAGAAATTTCTTTCTGTGTCTTACCCTCTCGCTTGAGGGTGTCAGTGATGGCCTTCTGGACAGCAGTCAGGTCGACAGTCTTACCCATGATTGCGGTTTTGAGTAATGAACCAGGCTGGGAGTTTTTAAAAGCCTCAGGAATCTTTTGCAGGTGTTTAGAGTTAATTAGTTGATTCAGATGATTAGGTTTTAATAGCTCGTTTAGAGAACCTTTTCATGATATGCTAATTTTTTGAGATAGGAATTTTAGGTTTTCATGAGCTGTATGCCAAAATCATCAGTATTAAAACAATAAAAGACCTGAAATATTTCAGTTGGTGTTGCAATGAATCTAAAATATATGAAAGTTTAATTTTTTATCATTACATTATGGAAACTAATGAACTTTTTCACAATATGCAAATTTTTTTGAGAAGGACCTGTATATACATATATATATATATATACATGATATATATATATACATATACAAATATACACATATATATATATATATATATATATATATATATATATATATATATATATATATATATATATATATATATATATATATATACACACACATATATATATATATATATATATATAATATATACACATATACCATATATACACATACACATATATATATATATATATATATATATATATGAACATATGTGACCCTGGACCACAAAACCAGTCTTATGCCGCACAGGTATATTAGCAATAGACAAAAATACATTGTACAGGTCAAAATGATAGATTTTTCTTTTGTGGCAAAAATTGTTTGGATATTAAGTAAAGATCATGTTCCATGAAGATATTTTGTACATTTCCTACTGTAAATATATGAAAACTGTATTTTTGATTAGTAATTTGCATGGCTAAGAACGTCATCTGCACACATGTATGTGTACGTGTATGTATGTGTGTGTGTGTGTGTGTGTATACACTCAACGGCCACTTTATTAGGTACACCTGTTCAATTGCTTGGTAACACAAATTGCAACTCAATGCATTTAGGCATCTAGACTTGGGGAAGACAACTTGCTGAAGTTCAAATCGAGCATCAGGATGGGGAAGAAAGGGGATTTAAGTGACTTTGAACGTGGAATGGTTGTTGGTCAGACGGGCTGGTCTGAGTATTTCAAAAGCTGCTGATCTACTGGGATTTTCACACACAACCATCTCTAGGGTTTACAGAGAATGGTCCGAAAAAGAGAAAATATCCAGTGAGCGGCAGTTGTGTGGACAAAAATGCCTTGTTGATGTCAGTGGTCAGAGGAGAATGGGCAGACTGGTTAGAGATGATAGAAAGGCAACAGTAACTCACTTGTTACAAAAAGGTATGCAGAATACCATCTCTGAACACACAACACGTCAAACCCTGGAGCAGATGAGCTACAGGTGCAGAAGACCACACCGGGTGCCACTCCTGTCAGCTAAGAACAGGAAACAGATGCTACAATTCGCACATGCTCACCAAAATTGGACAATAGAAGATTGGAAAAACGTTGCCTGTTCTGAGGAGTCTCGATTTCTTCTGCGACATTCAGATGGTAGGGTCAGAATTTGGCGTAAAGAACATGAAAGCATGGATCCATCCTGCCTTGTCTCAATGGTTCAGGCTGCTGGTGGTGGTGCAATGGTGTGGGGGACATTTTCTTGGCATACTTTGGGCCCCTTAGTACCAATTGAGCATTGTTTAAATGCCACAGCCTACCTGAGTATTGTTGCTGACCATGTCCATCCCTTTATGACTAGAGTGTACCCATCTTCTGATGGCTACTTCCAGCAGAATAATGCAGCATGTCACAGAGCTCAAATCATCTCAGACTGGTTTCTTGAACATGACAATGAGTTCACTCAAATGGCCTCCACAGTAATCAGATCTCAATCCAATACAGCAGCTTTGTGATGTGTTGGAACGGGAGATTCGCATCATGGATGTGCAGCCGACAAATCTGCAGCAACTGTGTGATGCTATCATGTCAATATGGAACAAAATATCTGAGGAATGTTTTCAACACCTTGGTGAATCTATGCCACAAAAAATTAAGGCAGTTCTGAAGGCAAAAGGGGGTCCAACCCGGTACTAGCAAGGTGTACCTCATAAGGTGGCCATTGAGTGTATGTGCGTGTGTGTGTATGTACAGTCGTGGCCAAAAGTTTTGAGAATTACATAAATATTGGAAATTGGAAAAGTTGCTGCTTAAGTTTTTATAATAGCAATTTGCATATACTCCAGAATGTTATGAAGAGTGATCAGATGAATTGCATAGTCCTTCTTTGCCATGAAAATTAACTTAATCCCAAAAAAAACTTTCCACTGCATTTCATTGCTGTCAGTTAAGGACCTGCTGAGATCATTTCAGTAATCATCTTGTTAACTCAGGTGAGAATGTTGACGAGCACAAGGCTGGAGATCATTATGTCAGGCTGATTGGGTTAGAATGGCAGACTTGACATGTTAAAAGGAGGGTGATGCTTGAAATCATTGGTTCTTCCATTGTTAACCATGGTGCCCTGCAAAGAAACGTGTGCAGCCATCATTGCGTTGCATAAAAATGGCTTCACAGGCAAGGATATTGTGGCTACTAAGATTGCACCTAAATCAACAATTTATAGGTTCATCAAGAACTTCAAGGAAAGAGGTTCAATTCTTGTAAAGAAGGCTTCAGGGCGTCCAAGAAAGTCCAGCAAGCGCCAGGATCGTCTCCTAAAGAGGATTCAGCTGCGGGATCGGAGTGCCACCAGTGCAGAGCTTGCTCAGGAATGGCAGCAGGCAGGTGTGAACGCATCTGCACGCACAGTGAGGCGAAGACTTTTGGAAGATGGCCTGGGGTCAAGAAGGGCAGCAAAGAAGCCACTTCTCTCCAAAAAAAAACATCAGGGACAGATTGATCTTCTGCAGAAAGTATAGTGAATGGACTGCTGAGGACTGGGGCAAAGTCATATTCTCCGATGAAGCCCCTTTCCGATTGTTTGGGGCATCTGGAAAAAGGCTTGTCCGGAGAAGAAAAGGTGAGCGCTACCATCAGTCCTGTGTCATGCCAACAGTAAAGCATCCTGACACCATTCATGTGTGGGGTTGCTTCTCATCCAAGGGAGTGGGCTCACTCACCAATTCTGCCCAAAAACACAGCCATGAATAAAGAATGGTACCAAAACACCCTCCAACAGCAACTTCTTCCAACAACCCAACAATAGTTTTTGGTGAAGAACAATGCATTTTCCAGCACGATAGAGCACCGTGCCATAAGGCAAAAGTGATAACTAAGTGGCTCGGGGACCAGAATGTTGAAATTTTGGGTCCATGGCCTGGAAACTCCCCAGATTTATATCCCATTGAGAACTTGTGGTCAATCCTCAAGAGGCGGGTGGACAAACAAAAACCCACTAATTCTGACAAACTCCAATAAGTTATTATGAAAGAATGGGTTGCTATCAGTCAGGATTTGGCCCAGAAGTTGATTGAGAGCATGCCCAGTCGAATTGCAGAGGTCCTGAAAAAGAAGGGCCAACACTGCAAATACTGACTCTTTGCATAAATGTCATGTAATTGTCGATAAAAGCCTTTGAAACGTATGAAGTGCTTGTAATTATATTTCAGTACATCACAGAAACAACTGAAACAAAGATATAAAAGCAGTTTAGCAGCAAACTTTTTGAAAACTAATATTTATGTAATTCTCAAAACTTTTGGCCACGACTGTACACTGAACAAAATTATAAACGCAACACTTTTGTGATCTAAGATCTAAAGATCTAAGACTTTTTCTATGTACACAAAAGGCCTATTTCTCTCAAATATTGTTCACAATTCTGTCTAAATCTGTGTTAGTGAGCACTTTTCCTTTGCCGAGATAATCCATCCACCTCATAAGTGTGGCACGTACAAACTGATTTTTGTATATACAGATATATTTGTATATATTAACTATATTTATATCAATATCTCAATGGAGAAAAATATCATGCTGGACATCTATACTGATATGGACAGGCTAATGTGTTAGGAATGAAAGGATGCCACATCGTTTGATGGAAATGAAAAAAAAAGAGGGCTGAATTCAAAGACGAAGTAAAAAAAAAAAAATGATGCAGCAGGTTAGTCCATTTTGCTGAAATTTCATTGCAGTAACTCAGAATGGTACTCCATAGTTTGCATGGCCCTCACATGCATGTATCCATGCTTGACAACTTAGGGGTGTGCTCCTAATAAGACTGTGGATGTTGTCCTGGGGTATTTCCTCCCAGATCTGGACCAGGGCATAACTGAGCTCCAGGACAGTCTGAGGTGCAACCTGGTGGTGTCAGATGGACCGAAACATAATGACCCAGAGGTGTTCTGTTGGATTGAGGTCAGGCGAGCGTGGGGGACATTCAATATTATCAATTCCTTCATCCTCCAGGAACTACCTGCATACTCTCGACACATGAGGCTGGGAATTGTCGTGCACCAGGAGGAATCTAGGACCCACTGCACCAGCGTAGGGTGTGACAATGGGTCCCAGGATTTTATCCTGATACCTAATGGCAGTCAGTGTGCCATTGTCTAGCCTGAAGAGGTCTGTGCGGCCCTCCATGGATGTGCCTTCTCAGACCATCACTGACCCCAGGGCTGTGCACGGAGGGTGGCCTGGTGGCTAGAGCCACTGCCCCTTTGCCCTCATCAGCTGAGGTGCCCCACCCCACCCTACCCCAGCTCAGCTAAAGATCCGCTGATTCCGCTAATCCGCTCTGTGTTTCCCACCCGCTCCGCAGCATCACTCACGATCTGTGTGCCCCTCTCTGAAGAGTGGAGACCACAGTCTCCAAAGATCGTTGCATTACGATCCACATTAGTCAGTGGTTGATCCGCTAATTTAGTAATTTGTTGGTAGTTTGTTTGTTTGTTTGTATTTTTGTTGGTAATGACTCAGCCTTCTAAAAGTGCTAACAACTTGTACAAAATATCCATGTTCTTAGAATTAGAATGTCTAATCAAATTATTGTACTCGATCAGATCTAATATAGATAAAACCAAATTTGCTGTTGTTGGCACACTATAGACAAAAAAAAAAAAACATAACTTAAAAAAAAAGCCTTCACAAAAAAGAAGACCGAAAGAGAAAGAGCAAAGGGAGGCTGCTAAAGGCAGTTCAACATTGCAAACATGAATACAAAGCTCCAGCAAGCCAGCAGGTAAATCATCATATAGAATATTTAGCAGTTTGTCAAACTTTAATTCTTGTAATTAAGTATAGTTCCCATTATAATGACTTGTCTTGATACTAGTAATCTATAACACATCATATTTTATTAAAACCTAATTAATGGTAGGCCTATAAATAGTTAAAAAAGTATACATGTTCCAAATTAGTTATTTATTAGTATATAATATAGATTTATGCTGTAAAATATTAAATTAAATGTCTAAAGGTTCTAAAAATATGTCTTCTTATAAAAAAAGTGTTCCTATGGCTCAGTTTGCCTCAGATTTGGGGTAAGTTGACCTGAGTCGAGTCAGTGGGTAATATGCACCATCTGGGTGTAAACTGATTCAAACCCATGTGAAATAAATAATAATTTAAAAACTAATTTAATAATTTCCTTTTACAGACAGTCATATTTCTTTTCTTAAAGTTAACTTTAACAACATAAAACCAACCAAATGAAGTTTAAATTTCAATATTTCATTGTTTGCATCTCTGAAACAATATGTTGAACTCCAAAGTTGTAGCCTTCCTTAAAACAAAGTAAACAGAGAGTTTGTTGGCCATTAGTGACTATAGGTGGAAAGACATTTTTATTTATTTATTTTTATTTGTTTTAATAGCAATATCTGGCAACACTGCCAGACCTTAAACTGATAGTAATCAAAAGAGCCCACAGACATGTTATTGCTGACAGGCCACATACGGTAAGGCAAACGCCAAAAAAAAAAAAACCCTGATATTATCTGTCAGAAACGTTATCAACGCTATCAAAACAGTAGCATAACACTAGTGCAGAGATCTGTATAACAAGTATGTTACATCTATGCTATTTCATATTGTAGTTACATTTTCACAAAGTCATGCCAACAACATTTATAAGAGCACTAGACAAAGTTACAATCTACACAGCAATGGTTATTAATGAAAACTATAACAGTAAAAGGCCTATGTATTGCTGAATGAATAATAAACAACTGATAAAATTATATACCCCGAACCTAAAGTAATGGTGCAATGTGATATCATTTACTAATGCTCATTCCTCCAAAACAGAGAAAACATCTTTCACAAACATCTACATATCAGTCTCTTTTAAAGTGTATAATGAGTGGGGTTATTATAGCAGAATTCCTACCCAGACCACACTAATTTTCAAACCATATGAGTTTCTCCTTTTCACAGTCTGGCAGAAATGATGCGTGGTTCTAAAATACATGGTCACATGACAGTAAAAGTGAACAGATGCCAAGATGCAGGGGGTCGGTGAACTTACCCCACTCTCCCCTACTTCTATTGAAGATGAGACAGAAGCAGGCTCAGAGAGTGAGGGAGAGCCCACTCTATTCAAAACATCTGCAATAAAGTCAATTATTACAGCTGTCTTCTCTTGTAACTGTATATTTGTAACAACAGGATAATTTGCATTAACAAGCACCCACCCTCCTAGTGCCCCTTTTTTTGGTTTGGGCCACTGCCCCTCAAAATCTCTGTGCACGGCCCTAACTGACCCACCACCAAACCAGTCATGCTGAACGATGTTACACGCAGCATAATGTTCTCCACAGCTTCTCCAGACCCTAAATAATGATACTGTCATCTTTTATATCATATTCTGAACTCTGAAATCTGAACCGATTCTGCTGATTATCTCTGTGAAGCTGCTTTGACACAATCTGTATTATATAAAGCAATATAGAAATAAAAGTGACTTGATTCTGCAGTTACAATTATCTTAAAGAGTGCGAACCACCATTGAGAATCTAACACATCAAGTGAAAAATACAATGTAAGGCCATTGACACTGAGAGAAGTTTAATGAATAACACAAAGTATCAGATGGGTTAGTAGAGAATATGTAGTGCCTGTGATAAATATCAATTAAACAACTGACCAGGATCACTCAGTACATGTCCTTCTAGCACATGCTAAAGATGTTCATGCAGTGAAGTTTGCCAGCTGCTTTTTGTAAACACTATAAATTAAACACCCATACTTATTTACATTTGTATACAGGATATATGTATGTATTGATATTTCTCCTGATATAAACAGAAACTTCCTGTATGCCACACTGCAACTTCCTCACAGTTGACAATGAGCTTTGGCCATTTGTAGGCAAGAATCTGTGTGAAATAAGCATGTGTTCCGCATCATTTGATGTTTTCGTACATATGGACATTTAACAGTCAATTTAGATCATTCATCTCATTCAAGTCTATCTAATGGTTTACTTGGTCCAGTTCACATGAGCAAAGAACGGATGAGACTTAATATCCTCCACACCAGCGACTCCCGCACCCAGCCGCTCCACTGGATTATACTGTAACAGCTACAGACAGAGAGAGAGAGAGAGAGAGAGTGAGGGGTGGTTACAGTAGAATTCTTTAAAGCAATAGTTAAAGGGGTTATGAACTGAGAAACCAAAGTTCCCTTGATCTTTTGACATACACTATATTGCCAAAGGTATTGGGACACCCCTTCTAATGAACACGTTTGACTGCTTTAGTGATTTCCATTAGTACAAATCTGTTTCAGCATATAATGATACACTAGGAAATTGTGTTTCTAATTTAATAGCAACAGATTGGATTTCTACTCTAATGACAATGCATCTGTGTATAAGGCAAGGTAAAAAAAAAATTGAGTCAGTATGGAAGACCTTGACACAAATACCAATGTACTGTACATATGGGTACAGTCATTTTACAGTCATTCTAAGCACTTTGGGTCTGACGGTGGAAAAGCGGCTTTGGTTTTTTCAGTTCCTGACCCCTTTAAGAATTACAGGGAGCTGCTTTCAAACATCCAACTAGAAAGAGCAGTCTATTACAGTAAATGCAAACAAGTGATGCATGTTACCATTTAAACAGAGTAGGGTGCAAATCATTAACATGTTATGCATTTCCCTATGATGAACTGGCCTCAGAAAGGGAGGGGAAGCCCGGCCCAGACACTTTGGTCACTGCGTCCCCTCACTTCTGTTTGCTCGGTGGCATATATTCATTTTTCACAATTGTAATACATACCTGTTCCAGCAGAGAGCGTGCTTCCTCCGACACAAACTCTGGGATGTTCAGGGATGAGTGTCTTCCAATGCCAGCAGGATGACACTGATATAGAGACTAAACACACACACACCAAATTGTACTTGAACAACAAATTTAAGTGCTTCAACACTTAAGTATTTTGTATTTAAGCAGGGATACAAAGAAATCACAAAACCCCTTCATTATAATTTGCCACACTGAAATCAATATATAAATACATTTTAAAATGATTCACTGAGAATAGTGCATCTGTTGATGAAATACTCTCACCTTTCCAACTATGAGCTCAAATAAAAGGGCTCCCAAACTCCACCAATCACATGCTAATGTCTCTTCGCAGATTCCGCCCACTTCTAAATGACAGAAAGAAAAAAAAAAAAGGAATCATCAGAGTGTCTCACTTGTTGGACAATTTATTATTTCACTCTTCCTTCACTTAGTCACAAAGACAAGATGCTTTTGCACCAAAATGAAGAGCAAAGTAAGTGTGCAACAGATTTTTCTATGCTTTAAATACATGCTGCACCAGAGTAGGATTGGAAATGCTCTGTCCCACAAGAATGTCAACTCATCAGCACTAAACGAGTAATATAGTAGCTTTATTGCTACTCTTCATCAACTGTAAAGAAAGTGTGTGCAAAATAATTAGCAACATCAACACTACCTTATAATGAGATAATAAATCTACTTATGAGTCAAGAAGTCTTTATTACAATGTCACTATGCAGATAGAAAAATAAAATATGGAAGGACCCAAATCAAACAAACACTAAATAACTTCACAAAGCCATTCACTTTGTTCAGCACAGTTACTGTGCATCTTCTTTGATCTCTTTTTAGTTTGGTATGTTAGAAAATGCAAATTTTTCCTCTTTTTACTTGTTCATAAAGACATTATTTTGGTGTTTATGCGTATGTAGCTCTGGACCCGAGAAGGAAAACACACAAGTAAGCAATTACACAGCATATTTTATCCTATGCTTTATTTCCCATAAAATTTTTTTTAAAAAAGGATGAATTTGGGACTGGTCTCCCCAAACTCCCTATAACTCTAAACAGGAAATAAATTAAGTGTATCTTCCACATAGGGCACAAATAAAAATGTTCATATCAGTCGATATCAATAATTATCACAATAATTTTCAAATCTTTATTTCTTTCAAGTTTAAAGGCTTCAACATCAGATTTTCTTTTTTTTTTTTTACGATTTCTGCTCTTAAGTGATTCAAATTAAGAATTCAAAGTTCAGACTGTTCAGATCATCTTGAACATGTAATGTTTTTGAATACTTTACACTTTTCCAGTCATTTAATCCTTAGCTAAATAAATATCTTAATAGAAAAATGAATTTCTTAGTTTCTGCATGTTTTGATGAGTGATAGTTTCAAATCATAGTACAGGAGATCTTGATCCGCACTCACGAGAACAGTCTTCTTCTTACATTTTATTTTACATTAATCACTGGTGGGAAAAGATAAAACTTAAAAAGAAGACTGTTCTCATGAGTGCGGATCATGCTCTCCTATAAAAAGTATCTAATGCCATCTTTAAGATGTACTGATTGACGCAGCAAAATAAAAAGATCAAGTGATGGAAGAGCGTGGTGCAAACGGCACAGTCGAATAGTTTCAAATCATGAAACAGAAATCATGAAACTTTGATGAAGTGTATCTTCAGCACAGTTTGCAGTGCAGGCTGCAATATTAATAACATTACACAACCACTGGCGCTTTAAGCTTGCATTCTGAAAGTGAACTGCGTCTTGTGGTGCCATCCCAAAGAAGCACAAAATCATTCTCACTGACTTTTCCTGGACTGTGCCAGCTGGTGGAATGACCTCCCGATCTCAATTCGAACTGCTGAATCTTTAGCCATTTTCAAAAAACATCTAAATACATATCCTTTTCGCCAGCACCTGACCAACTAATACTAGCATTTACCTATTCTATTCTGTTCTGTTCTGTTCTATTCCATTCTATTATTTAAAAACCCTAGCTTCGGGTTCTGTGCTAGACTAACTGAGACTTGTCATGGCACTTGTATACTGTTGTTGTTCTCTTGTTGGTCTGATTGCTTCTATTGTTCTCAATTTTAAGTCACTTTTGATAAAAGCATCTGCTAAATAATTAAATGTAAAGTAAAATTGGTAACAACCTAATTTTTAGAGATGCACCGATTGATCGGCCAGAGATTAAAATCGGACGATTTTCTGCATGATCGGCCCTGATTGGTGATTGGCCGATCAGTCTCACGTCTTTCCGATTTTGAGCTGATCCGTCTACATGTGACGTCAACATCGCGGGCACGCTGGCACTCACAGCTGCATGCAATCTAGGGCTGGGTAAAAAAGATCTATATCTCGATATTAATCGATTCTCTTATTTATGGAACGATATCGATTCTTAAATCCCAAGAATCGATTAGTCTAGCCTGTTTTCAGTTAATGGACAGAACATCGAAGGGTACCTTCCATCCAATAAATCGCAATAAGCATTGAGCTTTGGTGCTTTTAATATGAAACAAAGTATCAAGTTTCAATTTATGTCCATTGTATTGCAGTATTCAAACAACAAATGCCGTTTTGGCACTGTTTAATCTGGAGTGACAGATCGCTGTAGTGCCTCAGTTCAAAAGACGCAGCAGCGCGAGGCGCATGTGACCTAATCATATCCTCCACATTAATACCAGCTTCAGCTCAAAATAAACATGAGTCATGACTAAACATCCAAAGGGAAGTTAAAAGAAAGAGTACAACTTTACAATCCATATCCTGTCTCATGTAATCGCGCAAAGACGTCAATATAACAGCTTGCAAACAATAACGTCACATTTACCTCAAAAACAAACATATTCGGTGACCATAAACTCATTAATCAGATAGAAAAATAAACTGTAGAGAGGGGTATTTTGCTAAATATATGCACCATATAACATATTCATTATAATTTTTACTGTTATGTTTAATTTATGTTTGAATAATCAATTTTCAATTTTTTTATGACATACACCATTTACATTTTTATATTTGAAAAATACGAATTGAAGTAATATTATTATGCAATTGTAATTTTATTATTTTATAAACTACATTGTGTAATTTTAACAGTTGTATGCTATAGCTTATAAATCAGTCAATTTTAACCTTCAATATTATAGTAATGTAGTACCAAATGACTCTCATGTATATTTTCAAGCATTAATTGAGAAAATTTGGCAAGTACTGTACCTGATATGTACCCAAAATAATATTGAATCGAATCTAATTGGTAATCTAAGCGAAAGCTTGTGAATGAGAATCGAAAAAACTTGTGAAACTTGTGTCAAAACCCAGCCCTAATGCAAAAAAAATTGTTTTATGAAGCAACTCATTTTCAGTTAATTGTTATTTCTACTTCTTTCTAGTCACAGAGCACTTTTATTTTTTGAGAGTTTTTTAAATGAGAGAAGATCCTGTAACTTGGGAAATTGTAATGTTTAATAATTTCTTTTATTATGAAAATAAAACTTTGCTTTGAAGAAAAATACATTTTTGTTTGTATATGCTGTAAATTATAGTACTTAGAAAATCAGAATCGGCATCGGCAGATCACATGAGAATCGGCCAAGAAAATTGCAATCGGTGCATCTCTACTAATGGTTAAATTTAATTTCTCTGACCGAGATTCTTTAAAAAAAACATCGGTCTTTCATAGCAGCACACATTTAGATCATGATAACCACAGGTAAAACCTCACACACTGTAGCACCGCAATACCATTGTAAAAATGTAACTATATGGTTTCTAGGCATTTTTATGAAAAACAGTACTTTAAATACATTTAGTATAAATGCACAAACATTACAGCTTAATCACAAATAATACTGTAATTATATTCCATTACTCCTTTAATACGTGTCTACATTAATAATATAGTAACATTTCAAAAGTATCTCACATTTTCATTTAGTGTTACTACAGTAAATCCATGGTAAATAACGGTGCTTTGTAGATTTATAAGCCTTCTGATTAACAGTATATTGCGATAATTATTATCATTGTTTCATCGCCCAGCTCTACTTCCAAATATAATAAGTTTTATTTATTTATAATAATTTATTATAAAGAATGGCCATTTCCCATTTGATAATTGCACCCATACCAAAACAAATTTATATATACTCAGTACTGTTTGTTTACTAATATTTGTTAGTTGGTTGGTTCCAGTCAGTTCTGTTGCTCAAGTCCACTCAAGATTCTGACAAATTTCTCTCTTGCCCTGTACTGTGCTTTCCCCCCTTGAGCTAGATTTAGTTAGGTTTCTCTATTGTTTCAAGTAAAATGACTACTGCATTAAAGGGTTAGTACACCCAAAAATTAAAATCCTGTCATTAATTGCACACCCTCATGTCGTTCCAAACCCGTAAGACCTTCATTCAGACCTTTGTGTAAGGAACCTTGCTGTCTATGGGAGGGTCAGAGAGCTGTCAGAATGCATCAAAAATATCTTAATTTATGTTCCGAAGATAAATGGAGGTCTTACGGGTTTGGAACGACATGAGGGTGTGCAATAAATGACAGGATTTTCATTTTTGGGTGAACTTACTCTTCAAAATGGATTACTGAGTCCTCACCTCACCTCTCTTCCTGCACCCACCCCCAACAATTGTAAATCCAGGAAAAATCTGCCTGTACTCTTAAAACAAACCCTGAAACTTTTATTCTTTCCTCTTTAAGTCCGAGTCCGTGGATAGTGAGCTCAAACAAAAAATACTGTGCATTTAATAAAAGAGTACAAGCTGACCTGGTGCACAGTACATCTTAGAGATGGCGATAGGGTCACATGACTCCTCCACATCACTCCAGCTACAAAAATAGGTGAGCTGCACACGACCTGGTGGGGGGGGTTTGGGGGCAGGCGGGGAGAGAGAGAGAGAGAGAGTTAGGGTATCAATAAAACTCTAATCAAATATTTACCCCTGCCTTAATTAAACTATTAGTTATTATGTAGTGTGTGCTAGTCTCTTTAGTTGTAATTCAAGATCCCATAAAATGATTTAATGAATGATATATGTTTACACACATTTATTTTTAATAGTGATTATAAAGTAATATTAAAATAATAGTTATTATCATAATATAATGTTTGAGTGCTGAAGGTGTGAGGAGGTTTATCAGTGGTGTCATAAAGTCACAAAACTTGAAACAGAAGATGCTAGCCTCTGGTCAATCCATGCATTTTTGGGCATTTTTGTTTTTTTCAATTTGACAATAATTAAACAGTACAGTCTTCCAAATCCCAAAGCATTTCACAGATTCTCAAAGAACTTGAACACCTGTGGATTGTTTGTTAGGAGACAAGTTGACTCTCCATTAAAGATCAGGGAGGTCATCTTCCAGAAGTTTAACAGGACAGATGTGACAATTTGTCATGAACTTGTACACTCAGCGTCAAGAAGGGTCAGATTAGAATACTTAGTCACGGAGGATACATTAAGTACTAGAATACCTCATGTTTGTTATTTACTCATGTAAGTTACTTATTTTACATCTTTATTGTGCCACCCGTGTACTAATTTATGCTGAGTACTGTGCACTATATATACTATAATATAATATATAATGTACAGTATATACATACACCCAATGAACCCAATGGAATTGGTTGGTTTTCTGTATTTATTGGCAGTGCTGGGTAGATTACATACAAATTCTAGTCTGTTACTGATTACAGATTACACAATGAAAGTTGTTAGTAAAGTAATCTAAGTTACTCGTTTTGGGTAATATATTCTGACTACTTTTTAGATTACTTTTTTATCTAACTTGTTACAAACTTACCATTAAACATACCATATTGATATAAAAAAGCAAAGAGAAAGAAAATACAGTATATTCCATTTTGTTTTTCTATCAACATCATAAAATGGATTAAACATTACATCACACCAGGGTTTTCCAAACTGAGCTTAATGCAAGAACTGCAGTGGGACTTTGATTTAATAAAAAAAATCTAATAAGTAAATTAAATAACTGAAATGTAAAATAAAAATAATTTAATCCCTTGAACACTAAAAATAAAAATATTTTATTTGTTTACTTGCATGTCAATCCGACTCTTAACCAATATCAGAGAATCGTAAACATGCGAAAATGTTGTTAAATTATTTAAATATTAACTGAACTATTTTATTTTAAGGTGTTTGGCAAAAAAAAATATTTGGTATTTTCTACATTACATGAACAATCATGAATAAATATGAAAACAACAATATTACACACCCAAAGCCTTCCAAGTTTGAAATATTTCTGTCCAGGCTTCAGTTACTGAAGGACACTGGATATGATGATGCCATAGTTTCACAGCTATACAGCTATCATCATTGTTTAGTGACTTGCATAATCATCTGTTTCGTACATGGTCTGATTAACTGAGAGGTGCTAACTCACATGCTGCCTTTGTCACGTATGTGAAATACAGGAAGACAAATGTAGAAAAAGGACAAAGTGCTGTTTTTATCATGATAAAACTGAACTGCAGTGTGATCAGAGTAGTCATCATGATTCATCAAGAAATATATTTTGGAGGTTGTTTAAATTATAATCCTTGGGGGTGATTTTGAAAATGTTTGCAATGCTTTTGCAAACCCACTATCGTGCAGAGTGAAATGTACCAAAGAAACGAATAATGCCAAGGAATTGCTTATTAATAAATGTTCACCTTTTGATTATTATTTGTTGCCTCTAATAATTCTGTGTGTGATTTCGAATTTCCAACCCATTTTAAGCCAGCAATAAAGTAATTTTTAAACAATAGTTGAGTTAAATAAAACAACCCAGCATGTGTTCTGTCCAACATTTAACCAGGCTGGTTTGCCAAATAACCCAACTAGCCATTAACCTAACTAGCACTAGACTGTAAATTTTAAAATTGATATCAACTATTAGGAGTGTTCTTCTAACACACAGATGCTATTCTCAAAAAACAATATGAAGTAACAGGGGGCTTGAATGGTGTAATGAAGTAAGACTGATTGATTCACCTGCGTGGTTTAGAAGTATGTTGCTGGGGTTCAGGTCTCGGCATATAATGCCCTCCTGATGCAGAGCATCCAGAGCCATAACCATGTCAGCAGCCCAGTTCCTCACTAGAGCCTCTGGGATGCGTGTGTCTAATGAAACTGCGGCCAACTTATCCAGCTCCTGAAACAACTTCGACACTTCCTCATCCTCCTGTTCTCCTATAGGGCGTTTGGACCTCAAGCCCAGTTCTTCATATTCAACAAAGTCCATCTGAGTTCTGGGAACAGCTGCGTCCAGCGTGCCAGAGAGCTCTGGGGAAGACAGAGTCAATGAGTCTGTTCTAAAATATGTTTTTGATGGTCTGTGTAGAATAGGAAAAGTGGCCACATCAATGGACTGGTCCAACTCCTCTTTCTCTCCTCTCTGTAGAACATCTGGCTTGCCGAATGTAGGAGAGGTTTTGGCCACTGCAGCAAAAGCAATGTCTCCAGTAATAAGCTCTTCATCCTGCGTGTCCACTGTGCCATCTTCAAGCACGGGCAGATTGACCAACAGATCAGGCGGTTGTCCCTCAACAGCACAGCTGACAGTGGCATCCTCCAGTACAGCCTCTTTAAAGGAAATCACCGGCACCAGATCGTTCGAGCATTGATCACTATCAGACCTCCAGAGATCCGACACTTCCTGTATCATCTCCACTGGCTCCTCTGTGAGCTCTACACCAACATCTGAGGGTACAAACGATGGCTTGCAGACTTCTTGCCTGTCACTGTGGAAGAGCTCTGTTGGTGGTGATTGGTCCGGATGGTCAGGTGAATGTGTGCACTGGTCCTCAAAGCCGACTAGTTGCTCTTCCTCAGTGAAGAAGCACAGTTCCTGCATCGATATCGGAGAGCACAGACTATCAGTGCTTAACACTGAGCATGTATGTTTCTGTGTTAACACAGGAGCGAGTGAGCACTGGTCCTCGTCTGGCTCAAGCTTCTCCTGCTCATACTCATTACACAGCGTCAAGTAGCTGTTGGTGCACTCCTCTTCAGAGGTGGCACCAGAGTCTGGGAGTTGGGCTGCTGAGGGATTCTCCCCGAGGCTTAGGCCCCGAGAATCCACACTGCTGGAATCAGTGTGCACAGGGTTCAGGGTTGAATGTACCGCTGCAGAGTGAGCTTTCTGGATGAAAGGTATGTTGAAGCTTTCTTCTGGACTGTTCTCACGCAGATACTTGCAGATATGAGACCACAATTTACCACCTGAGCAGACAAAGAGGAAGTACTTCTCAACATCCTGTTTACACGATTAGGCAAAATGCAAAAACAATGAAAAAAACTCACCCTCAGCATACTGCAGTAAAAGAAAGATGGAGTCCTCTGAGATGATGTATTTCTCCAGTTGTACCATGTTTGGCACGGAACGAGGCACAATAGTCTTCTTAACACGTCCACACGCACTGCTTTTCCTTAAACCCTGCACACACACAGAAGTCATATCAGTATAAAATCAGGGGTCCACCGGCCTGCAGTCCAAAAATATTCATACAAACCTTGAAGTGGTATTAAACTGTTTATCTTTCAGTCTGCTCCTGAAATAATGAACTGAGTTGTCTATACTGCAAATATCAATTTGAAGTCTGAATTGAGTAGCCAGAGCGCCCACATTGAGACTAGGGCTGCACAATTAATCAAATTTCTGATCGCGATTACAATTATGGATGCCACAATTACGTGATCATTCAAAGGGATAGTTTACCCAAAAATGAAAATTCTGTCATCATTTACTCACCCTCATGTCGTTCCAAACCTGTACGAGCTGCTTTCTTATGAACATAAGAAGATGCATTTTTTTTCTTTCTACATGTTATCTTAAGGGTTTTTCCCATTATTTTAATTTTAGTTTTAGTATAACATTATAATACCATTCATATTTTTACTTTTTTATAATTTAAAGAAGAAACCAATCCGATGTATAGTTGACATTTGAGACTTAATACTATAGAAAAGCACTAAAAGTTTTTCAGTTTGTTTATTTTCATATAAAAATACGATATGCAGTTGCATTAAACAATGGTATAAACATCATTCAATGTAAATTGTGATAATCACAATTAATAATCGCAATCACAATTTCAAGGGAATAATGGACAATTGTGATTTTTGTCATAATCGTGCAGCCCTAACTGAGATGCATCTGTAAGAATCTTATTGGAATTGCAATTCAAACCACTTCCATATGCTCTGAACATTCTGCATGTCTCTCCTATACAATACACACTATTCAATGTCCTTGCTGTTCCCTTTACTCTACACAACTGTTTCAGGTATCATGAAGTTGCTGTGGTTTGCACATTACAGGTTGGATCGGCAACTGGGAATCACATATTACACAATATTTAACTGGGAAGAATCCCCGACAACTCTCGTGTACAATACACATACAGAAGAAGTGATACAGGGAATGATGTAAGCCTACGACTCTTCCCTCTGAAATTTCCCTAGCCCCGTGTCTTGCTCTCTCATTGGCTGTAGGTTGTCTCCAATGTCATTTCAAGTCTAAATACATTTGACTCTAAATCGCGGACAGGTGCAGATATTTAGCCTGCTATATATTACCTGGGTAGTAAAAATGTATCATTGTTTCATAAACAAAAATATTTTAATCAGTATTCTATTTTATGTGTCATCTGGGCATGTCTTGTTTTGTCATTAGAAAAGGTTGATGCTTTTTTTCTCTTGGTTCTTATGGTGTGTAGCTCTCTCAATTATTAATCACTGTTTAAATGTTTTGTGTGCACAAGTCTTTGCTTTTTTTATAGGGAGATGCTACAATGCTGTAAAAAAACCTTTCTGGCTGTCAAACTTTGTGGAACCTTTGATTTTAATGTAATGAGGTAGACAAACTATTCTCAACTTGAGGGGAACCGACTTTAAATACCCACAAAAAAATTACCCTAAGACCAATAAGAAACAAAGGTGTAAGTGCGTAAATAGATATAATATAATAAAGGATGAAATAAATGTGACATTTCTTGTAATTCATTTTTAATGTATTTTGTTATTGTTTTTATTGTATTTTGTAATTTATTGTAATTGGTCAACATTTTTGTAAGTTCACTTAATACAATTATGATAATATTTTTCATGATTCTGTAATTGTTTATAAATAGTACATAAAAAAATATAATTTGCAGTTTATGCCTACTCTTTACTGTAATTTTAAATCGTAACTGTAATGTTAAATCTCTTATAACGTCTTTTCCCCCACATTAAATACAAAATCCCAAATACAAAGAAAATTTAATTGTAATTAGAAATTGTAATTTTAAGGGCAACAAAACATTTATGACAGTTTGGTAAAGAATATAATGCAGGGGATTTTATAACTATTACTTGTAAATAGCAAATAAAAATTAAACAGTCAATTTAAACGGAAGCACAGCATATCTGTGGGCCATTCCTGTTAAATTATTAGGTGTTATTAACTGTAAATGGACCACTTACTTTCAAAATAAATGTTTCCTGTGTTCTTCTATCCATCACCAACAGAACCTGCACATGAATTACACATATAAACAAAGGCATCAGACAATGTTTAAAAACAAATACTTTCTTAGAAAAGTGCTGTATAATTCTGTGCTCTAACCTTCCTTTCATCTAGGAAGTTATGCAGTTTGTTTCACTGAATCGGTTAAGTGTTGATTCAGTTCAGTTCAATAACAGTGTCAACGTTTCAATATTTACCAAATTTGAAATGAAGATGATTAATCAATAAAGCTGTTCTACAGATGACAGTACTGTCATTAACATCCCTTCACACTGGTGTTTTTCCCTCAGCATTTAGATAGGCCGGTATAACCCCTCTACTTAAGAAACCCACCCTTATCCCATCTCTTTTAGAAAACTACAGACTGAGAACTGTAGTTTCCCTTCTTCCTTTCATTGCAAAACACAGAACAACCTCCTCGACAGCAACCAGTCTGGTTTCAGAATTGGATATTCAACCAAGACTGCCTTGCTCTCAGTTGTTGAAGACGTAAGACTGGCAAGAGTGGATTCCAAAATATCTTTCTGGATCTGTCTGCTGCTTTTGACATGGTTAACCACCAGATCCTCCTGTCAACCCTATTGGTAAAGGGCATCTCAGGAACCGCACCCCAGTGGTCTGAGTCCTACCTCTCAGATAGGTCCTTCAAGGTATCTTGGAGAGGTGAGGTGTCCAATTTGCAACATCTAACTAAAGGGGTGCCTCAGGGCTCAGTTCTTGGACCACTTCTCTTCTCTGTTCTACATGGCATCACTAGGTTCTGTCATTCAGAAACATGGCTTTTTCATATCACTGGTATGCTGATGACACTCAACTCTAACTCTCATTCCATCCTGATGATCCGACGATAGCTGCTCACATCTCAGCTTGTCTAAAAGACATTTCTTGCTGGATGGAGGTCCATCAACTTCAACTCAAACTTGCCAAGACAGAACTGCTTGTGGTTCCATCAAACCCATCGTTTCATCACAATTTCACCATCCAGTTGGGCACATTAACTATAACTCCTTCAAAAACAGCCAGAAACCTTGGAGTTATGATAGATGATCAGCTGACTTTCTCAGACCACATTGCTAAAACTGCCTGGTCCTGCAGATTTGCTTTATTCAACATCAAGAAGATAACGCCCTTTCTTTCGAAACATGCTTCACGATACGGCTGGGCGATATAGCAAAAAAAAAAAAGATCAACGATATAATGTTTCATATTGTTCGGTATCAATAATTACTGACATTTTTATAACCTTTTTTAAAACAAAAAGAAATATATATATGTTTTTTTTAATTAACTCTTTCCCAGCCATTGATGAGTTATCTCGTCATTTACAAGACAACGCTTCCCCGCCACTGACGAATTTTTATGGCTTTTCGTGTTTTCACTGTTATACACTCGGGGCGCAATTACACATCTTCTGAACGAGTACAAAACCTCCTGAACAACTAGCGATCTCTGAATGCAACAGCACATTCAGTCAGTGAGCGACATAACAGACGGTGTCAAATCTTGCAGGATTCCATAAATACACTACACAGAACCCCACTATTCGGACAAATATACATAATGAAAAGATGATACAAAATATAATACTTTGGTAAATGGCATTTAAGACTTTTTAAAGGCCTTAATTTTCTCTAAATTGATTTATCAACTTTTAATACTTTTTAAGACCCCGCGGACACCCTGAAAATGATGATCCAGGAAGTGGTATATGGCTGTGCAAGCTTTGGAGGTGTTGATGGAAGCAATTTACTGGATTTATGCTTTGATAATCGTACTGAATATTATCCAGATGTAGTTTTTGATAAAAATGTGATTTTCTCACCTTTTTGCTCAAAATTAAAAAAAATTATGAAACCTACCTATATTCAAGTGTTGATAAAATAGATGCTTTAAGATAGAATAAAATAGATTTTATTGTTTAAAAGTAGAGGCATATTCAAATATTCATACAGCAAAATATACTGTAGGCCATCAAATTTTATTGAAAATCATCAAAATCGCTGGCGGTGGCTGGCAACTTTTTTCAAAAATGCTGGCAGGGAAAGAGTTAACCACTGTTTTTAAATTAACACAATTTATTGAGACAAATAACAAATAGTTTTGTTTTAACAATCAAACACTGCAATGCAGTAAATTGTCAGCGCAATTAAGTAACTCTATAAAAAGTGCATTACGTCTAGATTAACTCATAAAAATCAAATATAATTTCATAAATTGCAAGAACAATTATGAACAAAACAGCATCATGTATTTATGCATTGTTTAATCCAAAGAGCCGAAGCGCCATTCACACAGATTGCATTTAAAAACATATGAGACGCAGTGAAAAGGAATAATCCTCCACAAATTCGTGACACATTTTCTAAAAGTTTAAACTGTTTTAACTTTGCATGGCTTTCTATACATCTTTCGTGTGAGACGTGAGCAATAAATCAAGACTTGGCCTTAATTTTAATGAACTATTCCTTTAAAATTTTTCAAAATTTGTTGTGTTGTATGCTGTAATGATCATAATGCAGTTTTAATATTGAAACATAATATTGTACCTTATCAATAATGCCCAGCACTCTGTAATGCATCAGCTCATCAGAATGAGTCTGCTCAGCCCACAAGCCACCACAGCACTGCGAGCCCAACGCCTGAAGTCACACCCAACAATGACAAAAAAAAACACATGTAAACAACACATAGTACAGGCAACATGAAACAACAATAACAGGCTAATGGAAAAGTTTAAGAGCCTCATTCATAAAATGTGTTCACTCACATGTTCACTTTTACATCATCAATTAAAAGTAACTGTAAAAATGGGCATTTTGCAAATGAGGCCTCATGTTTCATTGTGAAGGTGAAAGATCACACACACTGACCCTGCTTTGAGTGGAGCTCTGACCCATGCTGTCTTTGAGCTGTCCAGAAATGAGCTCGGCACGCATCAGATATTCTGCTGTCTTTCTCTTCACAGCCTCCCTTCTGCTGGGACTTACCTCTCCTGAAATACATGCAATACATACACTCGCAATAAACTTGCATGTCTGTTTAACGGTCCACTCCGAAAGTTGAGTTTGGTTTATTTGCTTGGTATTAAAGAATGAATCACTACTAATGATATAGTATAATATAGCAAAAATAACATAAAATTACAATTTATCCATAGTAGACAGCTACATATTCTAATTAAGCTCATGCGAAGTGCCCCTTTTATGTTTTTTTATACATTTCATATATGTGATCTGTCTGTAATATAGCTGTTTGTGAATGTAAAAGGTCTACAAATATTCAAAGATCAAAGTGCATGAGCTACGATCTTCCGAAAGAAAGAACTGTTCTGAAATGAGTCATCAGTGACTGAGAAGACCACAAACATGTACATGTACAAGTATGATCTTCGTACTGTAAGTGTTTATTATTCAGCTGTTAAGCTGTATATACTGTCCACGTTTTCTGTACTAAGAAAGCCTCCAGGGCTCAAATTCAGATAGTTTTGGCTGTAAACAAAATACTGTGAACTGTGAACAACTGGGTATCTGGGTATACTCGCAAATTTCTGACACTAGTACTCACAATTTGTGACATTTTTGGCAGAAACCTAGGTGTGTTAAACTGTTCTCTTAATTGTGCTCAAGAGAAACATGCTTAGATGGCTTTGTCTGAACCATGAATTGCTTTCTCAGAAGAATTTCTAATCCGAGATTTAAAAAAAAAAAAAAAAAAACTTCCAGAAGAGAGGACTTCATTGACAAAGTTTATCCTTCAAATTAAATGTGCATTTACATGACATTACATAATGCCACTTTCTGCTAAAACCCTGGAATAAGTCAAACCGAGCACATGGGGCCAGTTCTGCATGTTGAAATACAGAGTTATGTATTAAATGATATACCTTGTACACCCTGCAGCAGAAGATCTACACCTCTACGGTAGTAGGAAAACGCCACTGCAAAGTCCTGCTCCACTTCTTTCTGGACAGCTAGAGTGATCTGCTCACTGGCCTCTTCCAGGTAGTCCTTCTTCTCTGAATAGTTCCTGAGGCTGGAGGTGAAGCTCAAAGCCCCACTGCTATGGCTGGACTCTACTCCCAGCTGGCTTGGGGACATCAATGGCTGCTGGATAGGAGATGAGTTGCTTTTTGTTGCTGTCTGCCTGATGCTGCCTGATGCCATTCCATCATCCACTGCAGCCAGAGTGTCTCCATCAACCTCCAGAGAATTCAGCTCACTGTCACTGCTGCCGCCTGTCATAAGGAACACAAATCTAGCATGAATTCAAAACAGCTGACTTCCTGTTGGGCAGGAAAGGTCTTCAGGATCACTAAACACTTCCAGGCAAGTGTTGAAACTAGCTGGATTTAAACTCCGTTGGAAAGCGGGTTGGATAGCCCTGCTGTAGGCAAAGCTGACACCCTCCCAACTTTAGTCAAAAGGGGGCGCTACAGAGTCCACTTATACAGTATGTCCATGTTTTAGCTTTAGTCTACGCCTAATGACTGACAACTCTGCTGTGTGCCCTGCATTTCATACAATTTTAAGCATGCCAAGAGCCTAAAAAATACACAAAGAAAAGTTTTTATAAGAATGATGCATCACCATTTAAAACATAGAACACTTTGCAATTTTATATCATCCATGTCTTGAAATTATTCTTACAAAGTTTAAAGTGATTGTTGAATATAAATAAACTATTTAAAAGCCTGTTGTATGTCTCAGTGCTATGTCAGCTGAAAGCACTAAGACATGTGATGTCCATGTGATAACCTCAAGTTTACTCTGTCACTCAATGCACTGAGAAGATACGAGACACTTCTTGTTTCCCATTTTCCCACAAATGTATTGGCTCGCCATGGCGAAACCATTTAAGATTTAAAAAAAAAAAAAAAAATACAAAATTTATCATCTTCAATGTCAATGCCAAGATTTTGACCAAGTTAACAAAGTTTCGTAGAACAAAGTTTCAGGCATTGTTCAGATTAGTACAAGCTTGAAAGGGAGAGATTAAGGAGAGAAAAGGCAAATGTTTTTTTTTTTTTTTTAGGATGAAGTCAAATGGTGACGAAAGATGAATTTTCAGGTGTCGCTAGAAAATAGTCAGGGAATTAGTTATAGTCATGAGTTATTGTTATTAGATTAATTATAAGATAATTCGGTACTCAGAACAGAATTTATTTTCACACAGTTAAATAAAATAGTTAACTTGCTAAATATTTGTTGCAGTTTTTGCTGGGGTAACGAAACTGGTACAGAGAACCATAAAAATGTTACTGGTATAAGTACTGAAAATTTGGCATCATGACAAGATTATTCACACATTTAGGAAACTCTCACTTACGCTCATGTTCAGAGGGGTTGGCGACCGTCAAATCATCCACAACACTGGTACCTTTAGGAGCTACGGAAAGGCAACAGAGAAAAAATACAAAATCAAATTCAATCAAACTCAAATATCAATTCAATCAAAAAAATTGAACAGTTTTCTGAGACAGTATGGAAGTCATGAGACAGCAAGATATTAAAATATCATCACAATATTCATACAATATCAATATTTCTCAAATGAAATGGTGAAAAGCTTGTGAAGTGACTCTCAGAGCAGCTCTGGAAATGAAGTTCATGTCCTCACATATTGAGACAGCAGACATGGAAAAGCACAAATCCTCTCTTTCACGTCAGCTGTCAAGTACACATGAGGTTTCAAAAACACACTAAATTCATAAACACAGTCTGTTATGTCTGCCAACTGTAAACAAGCTGCATTTGTATCAGTATATTAGATCTGGACATGGCCACACACTACAAACTCAATTCAGTCCTTGCCCCCTCTTTTTTTTTTTACGTATTTAATGGGTAGGAATTATTTAAATGAGGGATACTGTGACATGTAAGTTTTTGGAAGAAACCCCAGGACTATAATCAAGGTGGTTTGAGGGAGCTCATTAACAGCGCTTACTAATATATAGGGAATGACTCACTTTGAAGTGGACTTTGTCCCTTGTAACTCTGCAGAAATTTTTCATACACAAACAACAACATTATGCACTAAAGAATGTTGAAAATTTTAAAAAAGCATAATAGTATTCCTTTAAAAACACCAATAAATTAGTTCTCTAACCAGGAGCCTCCAACACTGGAAAAACAAAGGGTAGGGTGGAAATAGGGTTGAACACTGGATGAGAAGCACCACGCCTTTAAAATTCGAATACATTCTTTACGCACACCTTTCTACCGTAATAATCATAAAAGCGTGCATACTATTTTCATTGTGACCAGCTTGATGAGTGTTCAGCATGAGGTTTAATGCGCTATGTATTTTGAATAATTTAAATATAAGCTAAAACAAGCCATTCCCCCCAAAAAATGTTTGTAGTTATAACTGAATTTTGAAATTGGCAGAAAGTTGCAACATGTATAATGATGACTGATAATATTATTCACTAGTGTGTCAAATTATGCAAATCACTGGCACAGCAACATGTACTATATTATTATGTTATAATGCTTAATAATTAATTTGAAATAAAGCAATACATTTATTTCATAAATAAATTTTAAGATGATCTTATAAGATTCTTTTTAAATACTTCTTCGAGTACAAAAGCAGTCTTAAGTCTCTGGGGTATAAATGTAGCCATAGCCAAAAATACACTATATGGGTCAAAATTATAGATTTTTATTTTATGCCAAAAATCATTAGAATATTAATTAAAGATCATGTTCCATGAAGATATTTAGTAAATTTTCTACCGTAAATATATCAAAACTTAATTTTTGATTAGTAATATGCATGGCTAAGAACTTCATTTGGACAACTTTAAAGGCGATTTTCTTTTTTGCTCCCTCAGATTCCAGATTTTCAAAGAGTTGTATCTCAGCCAAATGTTGTCCTATCCTAACAAACCATACATCAATGGAAAGCTTATTTATTATAAAACTGACTCTTAAGGTTTTGTGCTCCAACTCCAGGGTTACATTTGTTATGTGTGACTTTAATTTAACAACGTGAGTTTGACACTTTATGGATGAACTTACCTTCAGAGCTGCTATCTAAGAGGCTGTCAGCTAAGAAATCAGAGAAGGGCTCGGCTGGGCCGATGAGCTCAGAGCTGTCTTGCACCTCACCACCCTAAAACACACACACACACACAAACCATCTGAGGTGACCATGTTTAATTTCTGTGAGATAGGGAGGAAGTGATAAACAAGAGATTCAGGAAAGGTGTTTATTCTGTTTGTAGATCTTCCTGGAAAAAAATAACGACACGATCAGCCAAGACCCCGTACATATCCCAACACACAAAAATAATACAAATATTTCACATCATAGTGCTCCGTCCATATCCTCACACACAAACATATATTATATTATTTATATATAATATATATATATATATATATATATATATATATATATATATATATATATATATATATATATATATATATATATATATATATATATATATATATAATATATACACACACACACATACACACATATATACACATATATATTTTAAGATTTGTAAAGCTGTTGCAAAATAAAGAAAACTATTTTCTCATTTGATTTCGTTTCTGTCAAAATTTCATTCGTTTTCGATCCTTGAACCGGTTCAGAGACCTGCTTCTAACACTAGCATTCTCTGTTCTTTTGACTTGTTTTATTTTTATATATATATAAAAAAACCCACCATGTAACACTAGTGTTCCCTTTTCTTTTTCTATTCTATCTACTTTATCATTTATTAAAAAAAAAAAAAAAAAACCTTGCTAAGTGTACGCATTAGGCTATCTGAGACCTGTCACAGCACTTTCTTGTTATTGCTGTTTTGTTGGTTTCGACTGCTTCTATTGTCCTCATTTGTAAGTCGCATGGATAAAAGCATCTACTTAATGACTAAACGTAAATGTAAATATAATGTGTGATGTACAGAGGGTGTCCTGTTTCTTATGAAATAACGTTTCTTATTGGAATTCATCAAACTGAAGGCCAATATTTAAAATGCATATCACAGATTGATAGATGAATAAATGCAAATATCACTGAAAACAACCTGACAGCTCTGACAGCTATCCCAGTTCATATACATACCTTAAAGAAATCCTGCATGTACTGGCTGCCATACAGAGCAGGAATATTAGCACTGAACTGCAACAAATCCTCCGAGCACTGCCTTCTCTTTTCAATCACAGACTCATCAAAACGACCTAAACACAAATACACAACTTAAGCTAGAAATAACATAATCTGAACAAACAACACATTCAGCATATTTCTTTGATTTCAATCTTTTACATCCATTTTATTTAAAATTTCATATGGCAGAAATATCTTGGCATAGCAGATATTGTAATTTTTGGCCTGCAATATTTCACTGGATAAATAAATAAATAAATGAGCTTTTTTAGAAACATATTATATCATGTCAGATATATCAGAGAAAACCTTATCGATGTTACCTTGGTGAAAATTAAATAAGTAAAATATGCAACAGCAATATTCAGTTCACTGCAGTTACATCAACAAACATGAAGTACAGTACATGATGAATAAACTGCACATGTAGTAAGAATGCAACACTGGTCCGACAGGGAACGTGACAGTTCTGTAATTACTTTAACAACACTTTATTTTTTTTAATTTATACTACAATACAAATACTAAAACTGTGTAATTGTTTTAACTAAAAACATACCTGTTCAGGGGTGTGTTTCCCAAAAGCAACTCTTGTCGCAAGTTCCGTCATTACCAATAGAGTTCAATGGAACTAATGACCATAGTTAGCTAATGATAGTTTTGGGAAATGCACCCCAGAATGTTACTTAAATAAGTAAAAAAAAAAAAAAAAAAAAAAACTTTCCCTTACAACACAGCACACTCTGTCTCACTTACACACACACACACACACACACACACACACTTACCAAAGACTTTAGCTTTTGCGAAGGGAGGGAAGAGCTCTGACTGCCCATAGAGGTTTCTGTGTATCTGCCAAAGGTTTTGATGAAGCTTTTTGAAATCACTATACCTTTTCCACACTGTGATCTAGTGAGAGGAAGTCAGACAAATAAAGACCCTTAATGAGTGCCTGGTAACAACTCAGTACAGTGCTCACTGAACATTGAACACAACATTTTTCCAAACAATGTTATTTAACATAAGTCTAAATGAAATTGCATTTGCATTTCATTTTACTTCTGCAATGTGCCAAATTTGAATCAAACAAGATTCAACAAGATTAAAAAAACAGCATTTTTCATTCATTTAATTACTGCTGTAATGTTCATTACATTAACATGCATCCAATTACTATAAAAACTGGCAAGATTTCAGAGAGGCTGCATCGCCTACAACAGTAGCATAAAATAACATGGACATTGTTCAACATCAACCAATGTGCAACCTAAATGACAACACATTTACATATATGTTGTTTCAGTGGCAGATCACGTTATTACATTTTAATGAAACATTCTGACGATTTTTTTTTTTTTTACATTTAGTCATTTAGCAGACAATTTTATCCAAAGTGACTTAATAAAGAGGTTAACAGAAGCAATCAAAACCAACAAAAGAGCAATGATATATAAGTGTTGTGACGAGTCTCGGTTAGCCTAGGCTTTGGAACCCGTGGAGCACTGTGCACTGAAGAACCATTCACTGTCAGAATAGTGGCATGTATTATTATAGTAAGGTAATTTTTTTTTCTTCCCAAGAGTGAATTTGTTTAGAATTCTCACCTCCTGAATGTCCTCTGGGTTCTTGCGTGAAATAATCTGTGGAGAAACAGAATAATATGACCATCACTACTACATAGGCAAATGTCCTCGGTCTACGTTATGAACAAAAATTCTGATTTAGTCAGCTCTTTATTGTATGTATGTATAAGAGAAAAACAAGGAAGAGAATACAAAAATGAAACAAACAGCACCATCAATAACACAATTGCTGATTTGACATTACGTCTGTGTCAGATTCAGACGCATCTGATCTGATATTTCTGTTGACAGGTGTCAATCAAAGACTGAAGACTATAAATAAGAGCGTTTTCCTCAAAGACAGAAACATAATAACAGGATTATGGATATTATGTGGCACATCTGACTGTGACCGGTTCAGATTTACTTGACATCAGTAAACACAGCCGAAAACATGCATGTCATCACAGATGTGATCAAATCATCCACTCTGATGTTTTATTAGTTTGTGTTAGTATTCCTGATAAACATTAGCGTTAGCACATGTGCTCTATACCCCGGTAAAGTGCGCTTATTCTCACCCTGGCCGTGACTTTATACACCGTGTAGCCTTTCTTGTGTGTCGTGGGGTCGGTGACCGTGTAGAATCGCACAATATCGTCTTTGTTCCGCGCGGAGATCATCCTAAAACACGCATCACCATAGCAGGACACTTGCCATACAATAGACAACAGTGCTACAGATCAGCTTATGAATAACAATCAGGCCGCGCTGACGCTGCGTGGTAACCTTCCGGGGCGCGTCAAGTACACCGCGAGCCAGCTTAACATTTAAAGGGATAGTTCATCTAAAAATGAAAATGTAAATTTTGCTAACCATCGTGTCGTTTCAAGCCCATTTAACAAACTTTGGTTAATCTTCCAAATACGAATACAAACTGAGATATTCTTAATTAACCCTGTTGAGGTTTCTGTCCCTCCATTCATTGAAAGTGATCAGTGATCACATGACTCCTTTTTTTTTATTCAATGCTTTGAAGAAAGGCATTTATGAGTGGGATATTTACAAATAATGACTGAGATTACACTCAATTTTCGTTCGCACTCTGTACATCATATAACAAAATAAATTGAAAATAAAATAAAATAAACACACTGAAGAAAATAAATAAATTAATATAAAGACAAAGAAGAAGTAGGGGAGTAGGAGGTTTTCACATTATGAAACCAAAGACCTCTAATAAAGTATACAAAAATCTTGCTTTGGGACTTTTCATCCCTCTTAACATCTCCAAATACATTATTCAAATACAAATTCCTCTTTAAACACCACTAATCGTGGGGGAGTTTTGAAAAATGTACATTTATGAATGTAAAATTTCAGCAAAAGCAGCAAATTATTTATTACATAGGCTATTTTTTTATCCTTAAAGGATCAACCAAACTTAACAATTTCCCATGAGAGGATCATAAAGGGAATCTTTGGTGTATACAACAGAATGCATCAATCCAGAATGTTTGTACCAAATTACACTGAAAAAAAAAAACAGGTGTTCAACTGTTTCTATCTCCAAATTGTCCCTAACATTAAATCTTACTCTTAAAAATTATTTTGCAGGATCCATAATTTTAAAATGCACTTGTTTACATTTAGAGTTGACAGGAAATGTAAGAAAATTAGTTCTAATTTCAGACACTCTTTTCCTATCATAATCACAAAATATATAAGATCTCTTTACTGGTCCTGGAATACAACGTTGTAATAGGCAATTCCCCAAAAATCTGTTAGAATATTTTTTTATCAGCAAAGTTAACATTTTCTATCATAAGATCAGGTATTTTGGGAATTATGGTTGAATATTTTACTTGTTCCTTAACTCATTTAATCATCTGCAATTGTATACTTTTTAATTATTTTATCATAAATTTTAGAGAAGCAACTTACATTATATTTACCACAAATATCATCGTAGCTTAATATATTCCCTAAGTTGTCCATAACATGTGTAAGCGACCATATGCCTTTCTTCCACCAATCATCGATAAACATAGATTTTCTATTCACCAAAATACACCTGTTATTCCAGATAGACATGTTATGTGGGCTTAATTGGAGTCCTTATTATCCAAACACTAGACGGGAATACGAGATTTTAATAAGGTAAAAAAAATTAAAAACTATTTGTCTTTTCCCCTCCCTCCAAAAGCTAAAGAGGTGAGCTTCAAGACTCTAAGTGAGATTTACCCTAACAAATTTTTAAGATTGAAATATAATAGTTTTTTTTGTGAAATATGTATTGAAACGTTAGATCATGTTTATATCATATTTTTATGTGATATGGTACAACCTTTTTGGAGAGAGATGCAAAACTGGTTTATGCTCAACCAAGGCTGCATAAGATTGGTTATATTCTGGAATGTGATGATGTACCTTGTTTGGTTGTAAAGTTGATGCAAAAAATATTTTTATTTATTTTTTCTTTCTCCATCTACGTTCTGTTGGTGACTGGGAGCAATACTATAGTTTACATTTTGCAACCATATAAACTATCAAGAAGTTGAGATGTGGTTGACAACATGGATCTCTATTTTGCAACAATGCGCTACACAAGTAAAAGTGATTAACTTTATTCAGGATACAAGCTGAACGAAAACAACAGGATACAAAGGAAAACAAGCTAAGGCTGTAAGAGCTGTTTTATATTAAGATTATTTTTAAACAATGACATTTGCAAACATTGACTTTTTCTTACAACAATAATACTAACAAACACCAAGCTTGTTTAGAAAATAACAGCTACTTTAGTGAAAAGCACATACAATATGTTATTATTGCTTATGAAACTTTGTTTAATCATTGTTTATTGCAATGCAAAAGTATTGATGATTTTAAATAAATAATCACTGAAGGAAAGAGCACCAAGTTCTCCTGGGAGGTTTGTATTTATGAGTTTGGAGGTTGCAATTATGAAGTCATTTGGGTGAAGCAATGGTGATGTATCTTCTTTCTGCCATGACTTGAATGAACCAAAGAACAAAAAGAGATGAGCATAAACCCAACATCTACGAATGATGTACAATCACACAGCCTTTGATAAAATCAGCTGCAAAAGAATACATCAAATCACAATTCTAAATTTTTTATGCAATTTTTATCTTCAACAAATTGAATAGAATTACATATCTTGCTCATTAATGCAGTGAAGGGGTGCCATCAGAATAAGAGTTCAAACAGTTAATCGCAGCAATCCACACAACTCCAGTCTGATGTTGAATGTCTTGTTAAAAGAAAAGCTAGCATGCTTGTAAGAAACAAATCCATCAATTAAGGCAATTTAACTTCTGTCGTTTCTGGTCAGAATATCATAATCAATAATAATTGTGACGTTTTTATCAGCTATTTGGACTCTCGTTCTACCAGCACCCATTCAGTGCAGAGCATCCAGAGAATCCATTGTGAGCAAGTGATGTAATGATACATCTCCAAATAACAACAACAAACTTATCTTGGAGAGCAGGTGAACTATAATTATATAGAATATATTATCTGTCAGTTGGTTCAAAAATCATTTTATTATTTATTAAATATTATGTAAATAATAATTTAAATGATATAAATTGATACTATTAGGCCTATAGCTTAGCCTAGATATTTTTCAATACTTACAAATGGTTCAAGGGCACAAAATAATAGACGTGCATATGGGCAAATTTATGTCTCAATTTGACATAAAAGTCAATAAAAGAATACACGAATTTACACACTCCAAAATAGTAGGTGGCGCAATGCACATTTTACGCTATGCACATTTTTTTTTTCTGCCCACACTCCAGACCAGTAGGTGGCGGCACCTTCAAATTGGTTTGCCAGCCGCGATTAAATCCAAAAGAAGAAGAAGCTTAAACCCGACAGACTGGCATTAAAAAAACATTTATTCAACAATGATTAGAGCAATACTAGACTATGGATGTATGGCACACGGATCAGCGACTTAGTAACAGTTGGGTTGTACATGGAGGAGCTGAAGTAAACTCGTAGAAACATCGAAAGCTTGATAGGTCAAGTCTCTGATCCAGTGCCTTAGTAGATGGCGGTAATGCTCAATTTGTGTCTGCGATTCGCCAATCAAAGTGAGTAAGAAGAAGAAGAAGAAGCTTAACCTCGACCAATCAGAATAAAGGACTTGTGACAGCGTGTTGATATTTTGTAAATGTAGCCCGTTAATGTTCATTCCCATGATTATTGTTTTATGATTTCGATGTTTTTATACAGTCTATGATTTCGACGCATCTAATAAGGCGAGCAGCATGAGGACTCTACTGTGGCTGAAGCGGCTAATGCCAGAAGGTGAGATTAGTTTATTTTAATCGAAGTCATGATCTCACTACGTTGCATGCTTAGCTCTGCGAGTGTCACTCATCCTCGGCGGAACTAAAACAGTTCTTAACTTCTGCCATTCAGATCAAATAACTGTTAAATACTCGTACGGAAAATACACCGCTATAGTAGGCTGGTGTACATATGCTACTCCGAAGCTTGTGTCAAATAAATAAATACAAATGTAAAAAAATAAAAATAAAAAATTAATTAGTTAAACACGAAAGATCACATAACTGTCACATAATTCCATATTTTCCTTACAACAATACAATTGCATGAACACACGGCCATGAATGGCAAGCCAAACGACCACCGTGGTCAGGATTTTCGCTAAATCGTAAATTACATTCAGTTTGGTTTTCACCAAACGCTATCGATGCCCTCAGGACACTTGAACATTAGAGTACACGTCGTATTGGATTATTCTGTGATAAAACTTCTTACCAGGTTTTACTTTATTACTACTGTTGCTGTATTTTTGTAAACCGGGTCTATGTGTCTTGTGTACTGTGGACTGCCCTTACGCGAAGAATAAATATTTTCTAATGTAATGATCAATATATTAAATGACATAACAGTATATTAGAAATTGTGCAGAATAATTAATTGTTTAAATATATTACAATATATTGAATAATACAAAAGGAATTGCCACTTTCATGTATTGAAAAATATGTGAAAATATATTTACTTATCACAATATATGTAATTTTATATTCAGTAATACACTTTAAAATATATATAGTAATATATATAGAATATATATGTGATAAGATATGTTACTGCTTGTGTAAAAATAAATTGAACATATTTATTAATGCAGTATACACACATACATGTAAATATATATTTCTTATATTTAATAATCATTTATGATATAAATGTTTCATATTTTAAAATGTAGCTGGATTACAACAGCATAAGCACACCTGCTCATAATAAAGCACTTAGTGAACAGTCTATCTCTGTGCTGAAAAGGGCACAGCCATTACTTTTTAAATAAAGTAACATAATTTGACAGAGTTTGGCCAATGGTCTTCCTAACCACAGGCTCTACACTGCACAGTGGTAACCCCACAAACTTACACATACCAGAAACCCTTTTACATTTCAAAATAATACAACATTAAACACTAAAAATCTCCCCCTATATTAATATTGAGCAAAAACTCATGACATAACACTTAATTTTAAAATGTTTACTCTCCTTTAACAGTCCGAAGCAAAGCATGCTGGGAACTAGAGATCTGCTTTAACTTATTGTGTGTATGTGTGTGTATATATATATATGTATGTATATGTATATATATAT
Source organism: Cyprinus carpio (assembly GCF_018340385.1). NCBI lineage: Eukaryota > Metazoa > Chordata > Actinopteri > Cypriniformes > Cyprinidae > Cyprinus > Cyprinus carpio. The sequence continues at coordinate 3,615,786 of NC_056616.1, forward strand.
AGATATATGTGTGTGTGTGTACATATACAGTCATATATTGTCAATGCATATATTGCTGTATATTGAAAAATATATGCTCTATTTTCCAATATATGGTAATATATTGTGTAATATGTATATTCTCATATAGTTTTGTTCCGTAAGTGTGCCTTGTCCTTGAGGCACATTAGTTAATTTCACCTAAAAGTGACAATTTAGTCATTATTATTGCTCTGATGGTGTTTTAATGCTGTATGACCTTTTTTTTTTTCAGACCACAAAAGGACTTTTTTTTTTTTTTAAAACGTCCCACTTGTAAGCCTACTTATCTATATAATTGCTGCAAACAGTGACCAGCTTCAGGCTTTATCACAGAATGATTACATACAACTTTTGGCATATTTTCCATGTGTTCTGAAAGCTTACAATAGGGTCTGATGGAAACTAAACCAAAATTTAATTTGACGATGCTGTGGTGAATAGCCCCACAGTCACTCAGGCTTCAGATATGTAAATGAGTAATGATGCAATGGTGTCTGTTGTAGTGCGGTGGACCATGTGGCAAAACAGATTCTGCTCAGACTCTTCCATCCAGAGACTGGAGTCAAACTCATCCATCCGTAAACATCTTATCTCCAAAATTACTGCCACGGGTCCCATTTCAGTCGCTGAGTACATGAGGGAGGCACTCACCAATCCAGTGGCGGTATGTATCATGTCACATTTACTTTTTGTACTGTATATTATAGAACTGTTAAACTTTTTGTGTCCTTACAATTAGCGCTGGGTAAAAAAAACAGCTTTTCACATGAATCACAGTCCTTATTTAAATGATATTGGTTATTAAAATCCCAAGACATATATATTATAATTATTATTATTTTATATATATATATATTTATATATAAATTATATATTATTATTATATATATATATATTTATTTATTTATTTCTGTGGATGAATGTAATTTTTTTGGTTGGGCTACTTGATCATGTAAAAATTGATGTATGTATTGATTACTTTAACCTCGTTCCAGTGTTTGAAAATTTGGATTATTCTAAATGAGCAGCCGCATACCTGAGGCTAGTCATTTGCAATATGAGCATGCTGAGATGGAACGATCAAAAATCTCCTAATGCATGTAATTTTTTTTTAGAAGCTGGTCATTTTGTATGCAAAGTTTTTTTGTAGTCTTTTGCCTTTTAATTCATATGGATTATATTAATGTCCATGCAAACACATACCATCCACCCCCAACTTGTAGACATTATAAGAGGTAGTTAGATAGCAAGCGCTCTTCCACCGAAGACCAAAAATGTGTTGTTTGCCTTTTTAGGGATATTACGTGAAAAATGACATGCTTGGAGCAGGTGGTGATTTTATTACGTCACCAGAAATCAGTCAAATTTTCGGAGAGGTAAGCATGGTTTTGAATAAAATGACGACTGATACCTACAATCATATTTATTTTATGACCGTTATATATGGTCTTCCACAGCTGTTGGGTGTCTGGTGTGTCAGTGAGTGGATGGCGGCTGGGAAATCCAACATGTTCCAGTTAGTGGAGCTCGGACCAGGTAGAGGCTCATTGGCCAGTGACATCCTGAGGGTAAATACTCCAATGAACACCCCATCACCTGTTAGACTGTAATTGTCTGGTAGAGGAAGAGAAAATGTACTAATATTGGCTCCTTTGGTAAATTTGAGCAAACAGGCTGTGGAAAAATCTATCATCTTGGTCTTTCATTTTATTTTCACTCACTTTTATTTAAAGTGAAATTGTGTGTCACTGATGCTTAAAGGGATAGTTCACCCCAAAATGAAAATTCTGTCAATAATAACCCTTTTTTCATTCCAAACACGTAAGACCTCCATTCATCTTTAGAACACAAATTAAGATATTTCTGATGAAATCTGAGAGCTCTCTGACCCTCCCATAGACCGCAACACAACTGCAATGTTTCCGGTCCCAGAAATGTAGCAGTGGCATCCATGTGACATCAGCGGCTCAACTTCAAATTTGTGACGCTACGAGAATACCTTTTGGGTGTAAAACCCCCCCACCAAAAAAACAAAATTTTATTAACAATTATTCTAACCCTAACCCTAATCTCTAAAATGGCAGAAGACGTCTATTTGCATTTGTTTTCTTCATTCATACAGTTTGAAAAGGCTGAAGTGAATCACAAGGGTGTTTATAGTGGGCTGTGTTTACATTAATCTCGCTTCATTAAAGCATAAAAGCTGAGGTGCAATTACATTTAACCACTAACATGACTCTTAAAACTAAGATCAGAATCAATTCCAGAGAGAATCGCAATTCATTCAGATAATCTCAGAATCGCGATGCATAGATTTATTGTCCCAACCCTAGCTTTTGCCAGCTTTCCTTCGATCTGTACTTACTGCTCGGGTGCCTTTCTCAGTCCAGCATGATGTATGATGCAGCCTGCTGTCCATGCCCTAGCCCTTGGGGATGAGGTTATGTGGGCATGGGCTCATCCTGTGGTACGGGGCTGCTGACCTGCTTACTGGTTGAGAGGTGCCCTCCAGCAGTCGCCGGTTCGTTGCCTTGCTCCAGGGAATTGTTGCCACTCTCTCTCCAGCATCACAAGCACATGCTGCTTCTGACAGCTCCACTGCTTCAATAAGGTCAGCCAGGGTGGCAGGCTGTCAATAACTTGGGTAGCAGTAGGATTGCAAGTTAAGAGCCTGAGGTGAGCGAGCCGGATCAATTAAGCAGCCTGTGTCCGCACCCTTATTTGCTCATACGACCAGTCATGAAACTGCTGGGAGACAGGAGACAGCCCCACTCTTGCCAGGATTTCTTTTTTTAACATCTCATAACGCTCGCTCTATGGGGGCTTCATCGCTGTGCTTCCTCTGTAAGAAAGGATGCAATAATGCGGTCTCACTCCTCCCTCTCGCCCCTCTCTCACCTCAAACGTGTGGAGGTATGCCTCCATATCATCCTGTTTGGTGAGTAGCTGATGCGCTTGAAAGGGGGGATCTGGGAGAGAGGTTTGTCCTACTGCCCCTCATCCTTGAACTGCTGCTGGTGGATCGTAATCTCAATGAGCCATCTGATGATTTCTTCCATGTCGAGTGAGAATTTATGTGTGTAATTTAAAGGTATGTTGGTTCCAAAAACGCATCTGGGAGTAAGTTCATTTAACCCAGAGTATGTTTCTGGTTAACATGCAAGACATTCTCATTCAGTGACGAATCGACAAGTCACTATGAAAACAGACGCTAAGAAAAAGCACGCCATGCTACTTCTTACTTCTTCTGTACAAAGGCCATTTGCATACTTGATTCATATCACCACTGAACTGGTGGTTGTGCAATCATTTTCCTTTTTTTTTTGTTTAATTTTTAATCCTTGAGAATAAGAATTATATTGTTTGTTTGATGCTAATTATATAATAAGTCATATTAGATATGTATTTTTTATTATAGAAATACATCATAGAAAATGGCAATCCATGATGTGTGAGATATACTGTATATAATAAATTAAACATTACTTGTCATAAGTGTTTTATTATTTATACAGATAACTATTATATATGCCAAAAAATAAATATAGTAACCATATTAGTGCTTATATTAGTGCATTTAACGTATTATATTACATAACTATATTGTAATAATATATAAAATTGTGTATAATCTGTCATGCCCACTAGAGTCTCGCTGAAGTGAACTAACCCTGAAACATAACCTACTCCGGAGCAAGTTATGTTCAGAGAACAAGTTGCTATGGCTACTTACATACACTGAAAGTTCCATGTTTTTGGAATCAAAAGCTGAGTTTATCTGCTTACTTACCAAATAACCTCCTTTCTGGAATACCCCCTGAACAGATAAATTAATTGTTTAAATCATTACAGTGTACCTTGTGAGGATAAACTGCAAAGACTTTTTTCACTGCAAGGTTTGCTTTTATTTACCAAAGGTGACAATCAGCGAAGGGTGCTGTGTAATATACTATTGCATATCCCAAGTGTGGGGATACTTTGAATTGTTATATAAACAAGTGTGTTCATATGTAACAGGTCTTCAGTCAGTTGAAAACTGTCCTGGGTGAGACGGATATCTCTGTTCATCTTGTGGAGGTCAGCCCAAAGCTGAGCCAGTTTCAGGCTGAATGTCTAACTGGAGATAATACACAGCCCAGTGATGGTGATCAGCCTGTTTACCGCAGTGGCACCACACGTACAGGCCTGCCGATATACTGGTATCGCAGGATAGAGGACATCCCAAGAGGTACGGATGCATCAGACTGTCCTGTCATGTAATCGCACAAACTCTAGTTGATGGGAAATGATGCTCTTAGTTTGTTGTAGCTAAAGTCTGCTTTCCTTTGCCAGGTTTTAGTGTCTTCCTTGCCCATGAGTTTTTTGACGCTATACCCATTCACAAGTTTCAGGTACATCAGACTATTAACTTCAGTATTCACATGAAATATTACAAATCTTAGGATAAATTCATTTTTAATAAGTTTTTCAAACATGAACATTAGCATTACTTTACAGGCCAAAATGAATTTTTCTTTTTCGTTTAGAGAACCGAGAAAGGCTGGCGGGAGGTGATGGTTGATATTGATCCTGAAAGTCCAGATAAACTGAGATTTGTGGTTTCTCACAGTCCTACGCTGGCCTCCAGCATTCTTATACAGGTGAGTTCCTCCTCTTTTGTTAACATTGTCATGTGGCTGATCACAGGCAGCTGATGGGAAGACATGCATTGTTAATTTTACAATTTTAATTCTATAGTACATTTAAAAATAACAGCAATGCTTTCCAAAGTAGTAAGGTTAAATGGAAATATATAAAATAATATAATAAATAAATATAAAATATGTAGAGTCACACAACACTTTAACAACAATTAACATATTGCATATGCTGGCTAAAGAAGTGACACCTGCCAGTCAATTTCTGACTCCCTGGAGCGGTGTAACTGTCAAAAAACCCATCAGCTGTTAAAGGTGCTGTATGTAGGATTGACACCAAGTGGCTGAACTAGGTATTGCAGTCCAAATTCAAAATATTGGAGAGGGTTTTTTTCACCAGTCCCCTCCTCCTCAGACTTGACACACATGCAGGTTGCCAGATTGATGACACCAACAGGAACGAGTGCACATGACGATGAATGAAATGAAATACACTGTGTTTTCGGCCAACTGGCAACCCGGGGTGCTGAAATACAATTTGGTGAACTGGCAGTGGGCGGGTTTCACAAACCAAAACAGAGACCTACATTGCAGCCCGAAACGCACATTTTCAAAGGAGAATAACTGACTGTAGCATTGTTTTCCAGATAAACAAGTATGTTAACTTAGCATGGTTCTTAAATATCTGCAAACATATTATGGTATTTTTAGTCGAGTCAAAAACTTGACATACAGCACCTTTAAATATCATAAGAGGGATGACCCCTATAGATGCTCATTTCAAAATATCTAAAAAATATCAGATAATTTTGTTGTGTTTTAAAAAGATTTCTTGGTTTCATCATCTTGGGCATCCTTGTTTTTCACTGACTGAACCCTGTAAATTATTCTTTTTAGAAAGATGAAAACAGACAGCATGTGGAAGTATGTCCAGAAGGTGGAGTCATTGTTCAGAAACTGGCCAATCGGATTGCAGAGGACGGAGGTGCAGCCTTGATTGTAGACTATGGACATGATGGAACAAAAACTGATACTTTCAGAGTAAGTGCCATAATAGTCATCTCTCTCAGGCTTTCTAATGCTTATTCCGTCCACAATATATCTGTTTTATTTCCTATGGCTATTCTGTTTTTTCCCCACTTAACCTGTTGGTAACAGTGTACCATCATGCTATTTGATGAAAAATGAAGAAAAGAACAGCCGAGTCTCATTTACACTAGTGAAGGAAAGATCAGATTATTTTACCGGCTCTCTTTTCGATCTCATTCAGCAAAAGCAGCAAATACTTATTAATATTTATATATAACAAGTCATTTAAAATGTTAAGTTCTCAGTAAATGCTCACATACCCAATCTTGTTCCAGTGAAACAGGAAGTCATGCTTTACTATTTAAGTGTTCAGAATCACTCAGGTAAACTTAAAAATGTAAATATAAAAAGGAATGTACTCCCCAGAAAGTTCTGTTCCATTGATTGAGTGTACTGTAGATTTACATTCATTTTACAAACGTTGGCCCAAAATCCATCCACTGATTCCACATGAGACTGATCTGTTTTCTGAAATTTGGGTCAGGCAGTCACCGTATTTTGTTGTTAAAAAGGTCATTTCTGTGGCAGGGCTTTAAAGGCCATCAACTCCACAATGTCTTGGATGCACCTGGCATGGCAGACTTGACAGCAGATGTTGACTTCAGTTACCTGAGGAAAATGACAGGAACTGAGGTGACCTGCTTGGGACCCATCACACAAAGATCCTTCCTGAAGAACATGGGTATTGACTCACGCTTGCAGGTGAGAAAGACAATACTGATGTCTGTGTGCTTCCTCCAAAAACATTCTGAGCAAAGTTTTGAGTTAAAGGCTGGTGGAAAACATTTTAAGGTTTTAAGTCATTTTTTAAAAAAGCTGTTCTTTTGAACTTTGTATTCATCAAAGAATCCTTTAAAAAATGAATATGAGTCTGTACACACACCTAATCATGTTAAGGATAAATACTTTGTATATTTGAAATGAAACTGTTGTTTGTATGTATATGTGTACCTACTTAATATTCTGGGAACAAATTTGTACCCAGAAGTGAGCTAAAAATCTTCCCAAAACCTAAAAAAAAAACTGGTGTTGTATCAGCTGATCCTTTATGTACCTTCCTGAAATACTTGTGTTTTAACCCTTTGTTTTGGATAAGATGTTGTTTTAACTCTTGATATTTGCTTTGTCGCGTTCCGCTTTAGGTCCTCTTGAGGAACTGTCCTGACCCCTCCACCAGAGCGCAGCTCGTCCACAGCTATGACATGCTAATTAACCCTGACAAAATGGGACACAGGTTTCAGTTCTTCTCTGTGCTTAATCGAGGTCGGCTGGCTCAGTATAGAGGAATGCAGAAGAACACCGCACCATTGCCAGTGGCTGGTTTTGCTGAGCTGGACATCCAATGAAAAGACAGTAAATGGACATAATGTAGCAGCATTCACGTTTAACTACACAACCAGATGTAATCCTGTGCTACAGATGTGCATTGGACTGTGCTGATTGTCCGGATTAGGTGAAATATATATTTTATTGTTTGATGGTCTCCATAAAAAAAAAAAAGAAAAAAAGCATGATTTATTGCTGCACAGATTGCATAAAGGTAGGTGACATGACATGTAGTTTTACTTTCCTTATTGAAACCCACTGTTTTTCACCTTGTATTTTAATTGTGTGAGGAGTTTTATCAGAGACCGCCCGGTCTGATACAGTGGTTCTCAGCTCTAGTCCTGGGAACCCACCACTTTGCATTTTTGCGTTTCCCTTATTTGACACACAATACTCTGTTCATGGAGCTGATAATCTGAATCAGGTGTATATAATAAGGAAGAGTGGGTTCTCAGGTCCAGAGTTGAGAACCACGGTATTAGACCTCTCTGAGGTCGATATATGGTCTTATATTTGAAGCAGTTAATGTTAACTATTTTACAAGCCAAAAAAGGGAGGCAATGGCAGGAAATAAGAAAGATGTTTCCTTATTGAATACTCTTGGTATCGTCTTTTTCTTTAGTTTGACCAATACTGCCTCCATCTCCCAACGTCTAGTTGTAGGCCTTCCAAAAAGTGTCTAAGCTGCTTCAGCAGTAAAGGGAGGGAGAAATCCTATTTGCCAGACTCTTGAAATTAAATGTTTAACAAGACACAAGAAAGAGTGTTTAATAGAGCAGTGTTTCCCAACCTTGATTATGAAGGCACACCAACATCACACACTCTGGATGTCTTCCTCAGGTGACCCATCAGTGTCAGGTCTTGGAGTCTCCACTATCAAGTTGTTGGGTTATATCAGGTCTGTTTGATTATGAAGAGTTTAAAATGACCCCCTATACCCTCATTAACTGTACCGAGTTGTGAAAAGTAGTTGTCATCTCTTTTGAAAAACTGGAACAGGTCTTTCTAACAAAAATGTGCAGTTCCTTTTGGGTCACAATTGTTGCATCAACATCCAGCTGCTTAATTTTTGAGAAGACAACTTTCATTTTTCAAGTTCAAAAATATGCGAGACTTGAGTGGATCTGAATAATGACAATAGATCTTCAATAGAGCTGCTTATAGCCAAACTGAACTCGTTTCATAATGAACAAATGTTATTGAACTGAACCGAACCAACAATGAACTTTCTGGAGCAGAATAATGACACCATTGTCTTGCCATAACTGCTTTACAGCAGAATTTATATCTCATTTTTCATTTGCATCATTGATTCTATTATTTTCCCTGTTAAACTCCCTTAAGCTGATTTGTATAAAGCGCTGTAAAAAGATGACTCAGCTAGATCTTAAGTACGCACAAGTTTTAAACTGATGACCAATAATTCAGTGATTACATTTTTAAATCAAGAAGTGTACTGTTAAATCTCCACAATAAAGCTGTGATAATCTGCTGTTAGGGGGATGATAATAAAACATAATTAAACAAGCCAATAATCAAACCAAGATTGCCTAAACCCAATATTTTTGGCTTTGTTAGTAATGTTTAAGGGGTTTATTCCTCTCCAAATAACCATCAAGCCAAATGTATCTGTTAGTGATGGGGAATATCTGCTTTCGCCGGCTTTTCATGTGGCCCTCTTCTTGCTGTGTAAACAAGATAAATGATCGTAATAGTTTTCATAATGATCTTCACAGAAAAATGAATTGTGCTGAGATCCTCATGAGAGGTGAATCAAATTCACATTGCCCACGTTTCATGTAACTGGCTCCAGACGTCACACTATCAGGTGCATGTTGTTTCAGGTTATGTCTCTTGTACTGTTGAAATGATGATTGTAAACTGTGGAAACTGTAGTAGTCTTATTTCATTCATCTCTAGTTTTGTTAAAGAGAGGGAGTTTGAGAGTCTTTATTTCATAATTTTATGTTTTATTTCCAGGGCCCTGTTTTCAGCTGCTATTAAGATCAAGATTACACTGGTGTTTTAATTTATATCAGGTCTGCTTCTAGGGCTGCCGCAAACAGAGCTGCTGCAAAGTTTTGTACTTGTATATTTATCTGCTTTTTAAAATATTGTGATGCAATGGAAAAAAATTTGCTGCCATATTTCATATGCTCAGAAAATGAATGCTGTAGGTTCACACTAGAACTGGTGGAAGAATATTGTGCTCGATATGTTTACTGATGCCCACTGACTTGAACAATTCTGTTTGTGATGACTAACAAAAAACACCGGAAAACATTAGATAGTACACAAGATATTAACATTTTAAAACAATAAAGCATAAAACAAAGCATTTTCTAAACTATGGATGAACCCTGGATTTAATACAACACTGCAAACGCCTGAAACATCCAATACTGACTAAACCACATTACAACTAGTATATTTTAGAAACATTCCATAGCATTCCCCCCATCACATATATACAGGAATCTAAGGCACAGGTGAAGCAGATCAGGAGGTCTGGTCCACCAAGTGGGAGAAAGAGATTATAAACTTATTCTAGTTTCTGGTCATCACTTCTTCCTTTTGACACTCTTCAGCTTTTTGGCCATTCCGAACTTTCTCTTGTTGAACATGGCCTTTTTCCGTCGCAGAGTTTTGACATCTCTACCTTGAATCCAGTCATTCCGTTTAACTTCCCACTTCAGCTGCTTGACATCTGATTGAAGAGACACAGGAGAATGAGGGAAGATTTCACTCCACAAAAGCAGCAAATCTAAAGTTTCTTTCAACAGATTTCACTCACAGAAACCGTTTGAGGCTACTGAACAGTTTGGATTGATAAAACATTACTCTTTATTGTTGTGTATGAACTCAGTTTTCTTTGGGAAATCTATTTTCAGCACTCACCAGCTTTGTCCGTATTGGCCATTGCATTCATATCACTGTTTTCAAACTTCAAGCTCGTGTTTTCTTCCAGCAAACAGCCAAACTGTTAAAAAAAAAAATAAAAAAAATATATATTTTCATTCAGCTGCATTTTTGTTATTGAGGTGCTTAAAATCTCCTCTCTTCTGAGGTGATGTGCAAATGTGTCTAATTACTAAGAATTATTTACAAATGCACATTTAGTCTATAAATTTACTCATTGTATATATAAAATGGCACATATTTGGTGTAGGAATAACTAGCTAAGCACTTCCATCATAACTGTGGGTGGAGTCACCCTGCTTTAACTGGAGACTTGTTAAAGTGGTACTAATCAGCCACTGACATGTAAAGAGGGTGAAATCAGAGTGATACAAAACATGAAAGTAGCTCTGTTTCAACAGGAAAACAGAGAAATACACCGTTTTAGTATTTTTAAAATACTATAGTCTTTATAAAAACTTTAAATATGTTGTGAAGTGTAACATTGTTTCATTCAGCCCATAAATCATCTACCTCTTCAGCTGATGCAAACACTGACTGGTCCTCCATTTTTCCTTTCTTTTTCTTCTTTGCAGGTTGAGCACCTTTTGGATGATGCACACACACACACACACACACACACACACAGGAAACAATTGATTCAGTGGATTGGGAAAAAAGTAGGGGTGAATCTTACCAAAACACTGAAGAAAAAAAATGGATGAGGAAAAAAGCAAAAACAAATACACAAAATCCTGTAGAGTTCAGTTCCAACACTAATCAAACACCTGAACCGGCTAATTAATCAGAACTGGCAAAGTGCTATAATTCAATACTTTGTTCCAGGGCCATTTATTCTGCTTATACCATGGTTACTGTACCACATGGATACAATAAAAAAAAATGGTTTCATTGTCGAAATTAAAACAGAAAGGTTGCTGTATAAACAAAAACTTATATCACAAGAAAAGCTTCAATTGTAAATACTACGAAAAACCCCTCCGAATACTATAAAATATTTTATTGAATGTGATAATGTATCAAAAGTGAAACAACTTTATACCTAAAATTTTAAGCTGCAATAGTTTTAAATGAAAACCAATTCTGACTATTATTTACTCATGCAATATATTATTTTTATAATACCTTTGATTTGAGTGAATGTGGTCTAATAAAGCCATTCTTTAATCAGCAGGTGATTTCGTGTTACTTTCATCTGTCTTGCTAGTGCTATTGTTTGGTGCAAGTGTGAACTAAACTAGTTAAGTAAATGCATGTGGCACAGAGAGAAGGCTGCTTTAATGTAACTGATCTTCCAATATACAAATGTTTTCATAACAACATGAGCCAATTAAAATGAAGAAAATTATCAATGTTACTGATATTCAAAATGGTAAGCAAGCGCTGCTTTGTTTGTCCTTTTGAATGACGAATATTTACTATTGAGAGCTGCTGATACAGAGAGTCAATTCCTCTCACGCAGGCACAGAACGTGTTAGTTTGCAGCTGGTTGTAGTCTGAGCAGTGGATTCAAGTGCAGCTTTTTTTGATCCAGACGCTGCTGATGCGAGGCGACTACACCTTCGGCTTTTGTCGCTGTTAGTTCTTTGAAGTCAGCCTTTAGATCTTTTCCATTTCTCATCTTTGACATTACACAGAAATACTTATTTTTAATTTTGATAATGAAAGATTTGACAGACCTGCATCATCCTCATCATCATCATCATCTTCTTCTTCTATGTCCATAAACTCTCCACCTTCATCCTCAAGTTCATCTTCAAAGTCTTCATCCATGCTGCCCAAAGAGACCTCCTCATCATCAAGATCATCTTCATCATCATCGTCAGAATCTTCTCCGTCTTTATCTCGACCTTTCTTGGACTTTGGCATCACATTGCTGCAACAAAGATAGTTTGGCCACCATTTATATGTGGTGGTAAATACAACCCAGTCACATGTGAAACTCGTCACTCATCAATGTGTGACCACATTAATGTCACAAATAGAACATTTAATAATTCATAAAATGCATTTCAACAGATCATGCGCATGTTTATTTATGATGTCATTTTTTGGCACATCGATTCCCTTATAAAGAGCCCTGCATGACATGTTGAAAAATATAACAGCCGTGAATTAACTGATCACTTTTCATTTAATCGTTCCTTCAAAAAGACTATTTATTTGTTCCTATGATTTATCTTAAAAAAAAAAAAAAAAAAAAAAAAAAAAAAATGTGGCTGAATGAAAAACAAAGGTTTTACTTGAATTGTAAAGAACTCTTGAGTTTGAACATGAGGACGTTATTAATCCATAACCATCCCTTCTTTTTGGTTTCATTGTTTTAGCTAAATCATAGCTATGTTTTATTTATTTGTTTCTCATTTAATAGGGGATGAAATATTATAACATTTGTTTAAACTAAAATGATGGGAAAAAACTAAACATCTTTTTCTCACATCACGTGCAGGAGTAGTTATCTGTTACCTGTTAAAAAGGACAATCTAAAAAATCTAAAATACAGTGAAGTATAAAGTAAAAGACAGTAAAAGCTCACAGTCTTGACATTTACTATGCTGCTTGAATTCATTCTAAATAAATGCATGCAAGTTCATAAGTACTAAATTTGCTTCTGTGAATATTATAACTATAGAGTTTTTCTTTTTTATCTGCGGACTGCTACAGTCAAAATCTAGTCCACCATTTGAGTTTGATTATATTGAAAAATATAATTTCATTTGAAAGAATGCATCAAAAGGGTCTTTAATTTGATCTGCTTTCCCTCCACTTTTTATTTTCTTCCATACTAGCTCCTTATCAACCAGGACATAAGAAAATGGTGCTTTCGACCACACCTGCAGTGTCATTACTACACGTGATGAAGTATGACGGTGTAAACCGTACTGGACATACCCTGCAAAGTCCAAGTCATCATCCTTGAACTCAGTGAAAAAGCTGTCTCCTTCAAAAGCATCTGAGGAGACAGAATTTTGGTCAGGTTTCTCACATGAAACTTTAAAGAATAAAGAAAAAATGGTGTCAATTTCAGGGCCTACCAAGCACCCGCTCAAATTCATCATCATCAACATCTTCCAAACTCTCGTTGTCCTCGTTTCTTTTTGGTCTTTTCCACCGTGTCTCTGCATAACAACAATCTCGCTTCTTAAAGTACCTGAGTGACACATAACAGCATGTTTACATTGTTTTAGCCCTCTCTTGAATGACGACAGTCATTTGTATTTGATGGATGATTCTACTAACCTGTAGAAGAACACCTCATCCACAGGTATCTGACTTTCCTTTTTGGCCAAATATTCCTCACAGTTCACTGCACAAAAACAAACAAACAAATACTGTATGACTGTTGTTCTTCCTCATAGCCTGTTATAAAACCAGGATGTTATAGTTGTTGGCTCTACAATTTTACGGAAACAAGGCGTTATTTAATTAAAGCCTATATAACCTTTTTGGATATTTTAAGATTTGGTTCCCTGGACTTTCGATGGAAGGACATAAATCTCATTAAAAATGTCTTAATCAAAAGTCTAGTGATTGGAACAATATGAGGGTGAAAAAAATGTCAATTTTAATTTTTGGATGAACTAACCCTTTTAAATCCCAAGATCTATCTTTTAGTCTAAGCCGTTTTCATAAGTTTTCATTTGAGGCCTGATTTTTAGTCTAAGCCGTTTTCATTTGAGGCCTGAGCAAAATTTCAGTAAACATTATTGTGCTCCTCTCATCCAAAATAATCTTACTTTTGATAAAAATCAAAGTCTCAACTTTCAGATTGTTAATTTTCCACACAATTTGTTTTGCCAGTTTAAGTGGCAGCGCAGAGCACTCATGAACCTTCAACTCCCATCTTTTATCTCTAGTTACAGCGCAAAATATAATATACATGACAGTACAGCTTACTGAAATGCATCATGTACCTGTCTTTTAACCACAATTTTTTTTAATTTATTTTTTTAAATAAAACAGCTTGTGTGCCAACTAATGCCACATTTATCTTGGGAAAGATATCCAGTGTTCATAGCTCTGTTTGTTAGCTGGAAAAAATCTTTAGAAAGGAGCTTATTTACCTTTTCTCTTGATTACTGATGAATATTTAAGTGTGAAAAAATCAGTTGAGTTTTTAATGAAAAGTAATGTGCATTTATTAATATTTTTTATTAAATCTTTGCAAAATAAAGCACTCATAAGGTTTGTAGCTTTTTTGTGTGATGATTTCCATTGAAACATTACAGCTGTCATTAGCCAAGATTTCAAACTTAAAAAAAAAAATCTTCCATTTTGGTCAGTAGAAAAGGAAATCTGCCCTTGAGTTATTTCCATACACAAATTTTGAAACAATGCAAATTCTAGATCTTTCACATTCCAGATATCCCTAATCTTTGTAAAATTTGTTGGAGTAACGAAACAATTGAAACTGTCCAGCTTACTAATTTCACAAATTTTAAGAGTATTAAATTAGAAAATATTGGAAAAAACATAAGACAATGCCTTAAATGGAGCAGCTGCTCATCTTATTGGATTGCATGTAAACTCTGTGCATGTATAGTATAGTAGTAAATAACTGCTCACCATCTGAATTAGTGCTGCACGATTAATCGCGTGTGATTATCATGCGCATCTCGTCAGTAAAGCCAGTTCTGTGATTAGTAGTAAATCTACATCACGTGCTTTCAGATGGAGCAGCATTTACTACACAGAGCTGTAGAACACGCATGACATTCACATGCAATATCATCGTGCAGCCCTAATCTGACTTCTATAGTAATTCAACGAATATGCTATAGACATTTTTTTTGGCACAACACACAGGCCTCACCTGGTAATGAATGAATATTGTTTAACATCCTCCTGTTTTTGGGCTGCATCACTGTAGAATCTGTGTTTTCTAGAATGTAAAGGATAAATTTAGCAAAGTGAATAAAGTCACCAGTTCAAGAGTCCAAAGTGGCATTTTGCAGAGTTTTGCTTACGTTTTCCCTTTGTTTGCTTTGGATTCCTAAATACAAAACGATCTAAGAATCGGATAAGTGTGAAGTCCTGAAGCGGATCCCCTGTGTACAGGATGAACTCTCCCTGTGGGTCAAATGAATAATAATAATATTATTAAATTTTGTTAAGACAAACTTTGATGTCCAAAAGTTTAAAGTTGCTTAAAAAGCTGAAGTTTGAAGATTTCAAAGTCATGCAGTCTAAACCTTCCACTCATTTAGGAAGATTAAGCCCTGTTTACACCAAGACAAATGGTTGATGTGATTAAGATTTGAATTTGTTCAGAGTTTGAATCTCTTTTCGGTCAAACTGCAAAAAAAAAAAAAAAAAAAAAAAAAAAAAAAAAAAAAAAAAAAAAAGGCTGCCAAACCAATAAGAGTTTGGTCATGTGCCATGTGCCCTGAGCCACTGCTGTGGTACATCAATTTGGAAATTTGAGGCTCAAACCAAGCACCAATATTTTAACACTAAGATTGACCAAAGCAGATTGATCAGCGCATTCCCAATAATTTACAACGTATGACTTCCATTTAATTTATTACATTTGATCACAATAAGCAGGTAAAAGGCAGTCATGTAAGTATTCAGCTATTAATACAAGTACCCTCAGACATGACAAAGAATCGTAAGTCAACATCTCATATTGCATCAAGATCTATTCATGTTGTGTTGTTTCGAGGTTTGTTATAATCTGAAACATATGTTGCAAGTAACAATATATCCAGCTTTCAATATATTGTGCACAGTTGCATCACTACATAAGCACAGAAACTCAATTGGTAAATCTGAAACCTTCTGAAGAGACAAAATTACTTAGCAACTGATTATTGTTTTGATTTCTTAGTACCATTAGCATAGTACCATTTTGACCTCAGACTGAATTTAAACAAAAGAAAGTTGTTACCTGCAATAAAGTCTTAGCAAAAAGAGCCACGGAGGGATGGAAATGAAAGGACAGCTGAAAGAAATAACACTCACTTGGTCACGATGTCAGAGTACAGATCACAGCGATAAAGAGAAGAATGGAAAGACAGTATTAGGCTCGTTACCTTCTGCAGTTCCCAGAGGGCCGTGTGATCTGCCCCGCAGTATAAAGGGTTTCTGTTCATGGGGTCATACGTCACCTTATTTAAACTACCTGAAGACCAGAAAGGTTTGCAATGAAGAAAAAGGCTCATAAAAAAGTGGCATGTGGAGGCAGCTTTATAAAATCAGTAGGCATGTCACAATAACACAGACAATAAATTGAACCAGAAATCATTGTGATAAATGTATGACATTGTTATTTTAAGACCATTTTATGTCACTGATATAATGATAACGTAACAGCATAAGAAATCAAGTACAATCTTTCAAAGAGAACTGGAATGTCAAAAAAGTAAATATTTAAATCTAGGAATGGCCAGGGGTAACTATGTACTGAAGTACTTCGAAGTGATCGCAATGACTGATCAGGAAAATGCATAGCCACGGGAACATATTTTATCTGGGGGGTGCTGGGGGATTTTTGACAAAATCCTAATATTAAACAGCCCAAACTCATACATAAAAACACAAGAAAAGAAAACATTATTATAACAAACAAAAAATAGTTCTTCTAATAATATATTTAAATAAACAATCCCTTAATAAATATATTATTTAAGGGATTTTATTAATATTAACATTGCTGATACACAAAAGTTTTGGTCAGTGCACTTTGGCGAATTCTGTCATCAGAAACAACAGTGATGTGCATGCACTGCAGACAACATCACTGATTATAACAGCGTTAAAAATATATAATGCAGTTAATGCAGGGGCGGGGCGAAGGTTGGCCACCCCACTCACAACTAATGCTTCGGTCTCTTTTTTGTGACCAGAATTTCATTTATTTTAGACGCAGAACGAGAAAGTCTTTTATATATTTATGCTATATACAATATATTTATGTTATATGCAATAAATGCCCTTTGATGTGGCACGACAGATCGCTGTATAAACGCCTCAGTTCTGATGCCAGCGCGGCACGCGAATGAGCGCGTTCATCCCTTCCTCTTAATTACTAGTTTTAACGGGAAATATATCTCACCCCTAAAGTAATCGCTCAATTAGTGTTTCAACTGCGGAAAGACGTCATTTAAACAACTTGTAAACAAAAGATTAAGTCTACATTTCATTTAGCTCAGGAAAGTTAAAAAAAATCTACATAAAAACTTTGCTAGAGAAATTAAGTCTAAATAAGAGCATTTTGTGAAATATTAGAATATATAATTATATTTTACTTTACTTGTTAGTGATGTATTAATTATTAAATACATGTTCAAATAAATGGGTTAAAGACGTAAAGATGTCCGCATCAAAAGAAATTTACAAAAGTGATTTTGTCCATAGAAAGCACATTAAATGCAAGTGTCTACTTTTAAGGTTTCAAATAAGTTTTTGGAGGATAAAATGTCAAAATTTGGTTGAAATAATGAAACAAAATAATTCAGTGTAACAATATTTATGTAAAAATTCAAACAACATGTTTATTCTGACGTGTACAAATTAAAATATATAAAAGAATAAGGGAGCATATTAAATTTTGTGTTTTAAATTAGTAAAAAATTCTTACTGACCAATGAGCAAAACCTAGGATAGAGGCAAATTTTAAAAATGTAAAATTACAACTAATTAGTATTTGGGAAGAAATTAATTATTCTAAAAAACATAAAAAAAATAATTTTGTAGTAAACATTCACAACAAGATTGTTACACAATGAGATTTTAGTGGGTGTCTTCTGTAAATTAGGCAAAAATATATGATATTTATTTTTTGCTCAGAAAAACAAAAACAAAATTGCAATTAAATTAAACAGAATTTTTTTGGAGGGAAAAACAACAACAATTTAAAGCAGCATTACACTTGTTTTTATGCTTAAAACCCTTCTTTGTCTTTGACCCAAATATGTTATCAAACAAGTTATGACAGCCACTCTGTAAATTATTTTATTTCAAGAACAAACAGAAATATTATAATTTAGAAGTTAATTTAAAAACATGTTTGCCTAACTTTTTTATTGCAATGTTAATTAATATTGTTAAAAATAAATAGTAATTGAATTTAAGTTTGGGCTCTGTTGTTAATTGTATCTTATAGTAATGTACAAGGGCTCCCTATAGTTTAGAGGAGAAGCTTTTTTTTTCTTTTTTTTTTAAACTTAATTACAATTGAATTTATTTAAAGAGCAATTTGTTTAGTAGACCATTGTTTAATAAAAAAATAAATAAATAAATAAAAAAAAATTAATGTTTAGTTTTTTCTTCCTGTTTTATCATACCAAATCATACCAAAACGTGACATCAAAACCGAGGTACGTACTGAACCATCATGTTTGTGTAGCGTTATACCCCTAGTATATATACATACAGAAGAAAACAGACAACAGAAGCAGTGTGACTGACTAAAATGTTGGTGACATTCCTTTTTAGGTCAACAAACATGCATTTAAACACAAATGTTGTTAAAAAAATATGAAGTAATTATTATTAAGGCTCACCTCCCAAGTTTTGATGATGTACCCATGATGCAGTGGGCTTCACCTGGCATTGTTTCACACTCTGTATTTTTTCATCTTTGTCAGTATGCACAAGTTTTTCCTCAGCAATGCTGTCATCATCGGCATCCTCTTCAAGGTCCTGATACTTCTCTTCCTCCTCATCCTGCAAAGAGACTTTTTTTTAGAAGCAGCAATAAACAAAAAACAGAGCTTGTCCCTGTCTAAAGTTAACAAAAACATCAACACAGCATTACACAGGTAAGAGTTACGTCATATAGTTCAGCAATATCACACAAGCAATAGGCTAAATGCAATATCACGTGATTGCAAACAAGACACTGATCTTATGCAACAGTTCAGTAAGAAAGAAGTTAATATGGTGTTATTTTAGACACAATGTTGTTTGTTTTGCTCAATTCTGCCAACGAAAATATAAAGACAAAGCAGAACTGTTAGTCTCTGAGCAACATTTGGTGCACTGAACCATAGGCGCGTCGGATCTGAAGCGTCTCTGCACAGATCAATCAGTGTATGACATCAAAGAACCGAGAGAGTAGTTCAAAAGCATAAGGAGCCGTCTGCTCACTACAGCTCTCGCAGGACTTTGATGTCACACACCGATCGGTCTGATGGTGATGATCCGCTTCAAGTCGAACAAACCTAATGAGTCAATGGACCATTCATAAAGAACCATTTACTTCACTCCTCAATAAATCAGCCTTTTGAATGAATCAAATGAATAAATGACTCGATGACTTAATCATTAAGACATTTACCACCACCTACTGGCAGCTTTATTTTATTATTTACAGTATCATTTCATTAAAGAAATAATTTCATATTTACAGAGTAATAATAATAATAATAATAATAATAATAATAATAATAATAAAAGATATAGTTTACCCACCCAAAAATGACACTTGTGTCATCATTTACTCACCTTCATTGTCCAAAAGAGTATATGTAATAAATTTTATCAAACAAAATTTCTTGCTGAAGCTACTCTTTGTAATGTCTGTTTGATGCTTTACACAACGACTTTAAATGATCTCTTGGGAGTGATTTCTCAGCCAAATTTGATTATTGCTTATTAAAAGCTTATTGGTAACCTGTCCGCTAATCTTCAATGTGTTTCCACAGCTAAAAGAGTTCACAACAAAAAATGCTGTTTTATTAGAGAAGTCAAAGACAATTGTGACGGGAAGTATTCTGCTTTACCTCAATACTCCATTTTTATTACATCCACAACTGTCACACTTTCTCCAATGGCATCTCCTAATATAAATAGAAAATCCTTGACTAAACAACACAATATGCAGATTGTGAGGGTGCAGACTTACCCCCTCTTCCTGTAGCAGTAGCTTGAGGCCTGGCTTATTCTTCATCACCTCTGACACGAGGAATAACGCACCGCATGCAAAGGCAGGGGTCTGTTCACAACTGACCTGAAGTAACCTTTTCACAAACGCCTTCACCCGTCTCAGCACTATGTCAGCTTTTAGAGATTTATACAAGAGGTTGAGAAACATGCTCTTTCTTGAGCTTGATGATAATCCCGGGTCCAACAATTTTCTGTGGAAAACAAACAAATGATGTCTATAATGATGTCTGTGCCACTTTACCACTGAATTTGAAGACTTGCACAAAATTAATACCACATATCCATACAGAGCAAATTAATAAATTTTCAAAATAAAATGTATATCCTGTTCTTTATCAAACAGGTATACACATTCAACTGTAAAACAGGTTTTTACTCAATATACACATTTGTATTGAAATTAGTTATGTACTAATAAAATAAATAAATTGATATCAAATTGATTCGATACTGTATTTTGCTGATGCCATAATAATTTAATTCCTTCCTGTAACGAGACCGAACGAAGCCATAACAGGTTAATTTAACGCCAGACACCCTTTATTACATAACCAAAATACCAACAATATTCAAAGATTTTATGCATAATACTGGACTATTAAAGTTACAATGTAATGGAGGTAGCTACATTTCTTCCATATTGTGACATCCAACAGCGGAAAAGAAAAAAAATAAGGCAGGGGTTCTATTCATCGGCTGTTGATTGGATTTTGAGATCAATTCAACAGTTGAATTAATTCAACAATAAACTTCAGTGGGAAAGAAAAAAATGAAAGGATAAGGAGCCCTGCTGCAACTGTAATTTTGGGTTTGAACAGTGGCCAGGAGAGAGCTCAACATGCTGCAAATGAAAAAAAAAAAGAACACCTGCTAATTACGAAAATATCATCAGTTTAAAAACCCGTGCAGCAAATACTCGCAACACAGCCAAATACCAAATTACAAATGGTAATCAATACACCAAAAAAAGAGATCCCCTAGAAACATTTCCCTTACAATAATTACCCATGGTTTTATAATAGTAAAAGTGTAGTAACCTTTTGGCATTTTTACTACCATTTGAATAACCACAGTTTTACTACAAATATCATGTGTAAACTATGATAAGTGTACCAAAACCAGGGTTAATTTGTGGTTACCATGGTTTAACTATAGTGCCAATGTTTTTCTTTTTTTTGACTTTATTTGTAGTAAAACCATGGTTAATTTTTGTAAGGGTTCCATTGTTGTCTGTGCTTTTTGCAGCACGTTCCTGTATTTGGTTGTGTTGCGAGTATTTGCAGAACATGTTTTTCTTAATTTGCTGGTGCTTCTTCTATTTGCATGTGCTTTCTTAAGTTGCAGCGTGTTGAGCTCTCTCAGCCACCGTAGTTTTGGAACATACAAAGTCTGGAATGCTTAGACTCGATCCTAAAATAAGAATAATTTTATTTTTCATGTCTTTCTGCAATACTGATTCCACTTTACATTCCTGGAAACACTGCTCTGGTCAGGAAAACTCAGGGACTTCAACTTCTTTCAAATTCAAGCTCTGTACTGTTTAGATGCCCAAATCATTGATTACTGCCTATGTGTTTCTTCGTTCTTATTTATTAATCTTCACCTATATGAATCGGTTTTAATTTATTATATTCATATAAATTCATTAGCTTTTCTAATTAATATTGTATAAACAAAAAGATTTTAAGTGGTTAGACAATTAAAAAGGAGTGTTCAATAGCCATTTACTAGTTACTTAAGTAGTACTAGTAGTAAGTGTTGGTAAATTGACAGAGTACATAAAATAAAACTCTGCACCTAGGGCTGGGCGATATATCGCATGCAATTGTCACGCGCAATTCGTCAGTAAAGCCGGTTCCCTGATTACCGCTAAATCGCCATCACCTGCTTTCAAACGGAGTGGCATTTAATAGACAGAGCCGTAGATCACTAACAGGCTACGCAATATCACGTTCATTATTGAAGGCGATTCATCTGCGATAATGAATGCGATATTGCGTATCTTGTCAGTGATCTACGGCTCTGTCTATTAAATGCCGCTCCATTTGAAAGAAGGTTACGCCGATTTAGCGGTAATCAGGGAACCGGCTTTACTCACGAAATGCGCGTGACAATTGCATGCGATATATCGCCCAGCCCTATCTGCACCTACTAACAAAAAGTTCATTCAGTTACATTTTTTTGTAATTCATCAGAAAAATAAAGAGTGTTGGTTTACCTGTAGAGTGCTACATAGTAGCGATCCGAAATGGTCTGTTGGGAGTTCATGACCTGAAAGAGCAGCATAAGCGCTTGGACAGCAGTGTTGAATTTGACAGTGTGCACCACTTTAAAAAGCGTGTCCAGCTGCTTGCACACATCGTCATCCCCAATCTTCGCGTACGGATACGCTCTGTTCACTCCTGTAAGCAGAGCGCTGAGCATTTTAGACTCAACATCCTTCTTCTTAACACATGAATTGAAAAACGTGATGTAGATGCTGATAAGCTTGGCAGCCAAGTCTGCTTCCTCGTGGCTCAGAATGATTTGGTTTATGAAACAAGCGGCATAGTATTGAGCCTTGGAACTGATGTTGGGTCTGAACATGAGGCGCTCAACCTCACAGCACACCACTGTCTTCATGTTGGGGTGTTTGTGAAGCACAGTTTCCAGCAGGTGCGAGGCTTTGGAAGCAATTTTGTATTCAGGATCCCCCAATTTGTTGACAATCTGCACAAGAAGCACCTTCTCCTGCTCCGGCTGATTGCAGAGAAGCTCGTAGGCAGTGGTGAGCGATCGCATTTTGGTGGCCTGGACCGTATCGTGAGCCAGGACATCTAGTGCTGCAACAAAATCTGCTACCTGAAGCTTCAGCAGGTGCTCAGAGTACCATAGGATGAGCCTGCGGTCCCGGGCGTCCCTATTTCCACTGGCTTTTTCCTCCAGCTGATCAAAAGGATGCTGGGAGAAAGTGTGAAGCTTGCGGTGTTTTGGAAGAAGGTCAGTAAGCAGCAGCTCCTTAAGGGTATCCAAGGCCATAAGGCCTTGTCTGCGACTTCCTTTCTTTTTCACCAGAGACACAAGGTTCTCAACATGCTCGAGACTGTGAATCGGAGCATCCTGAATTAGCACAGTCATAGCTGCCATCCTATCGGTCAAAGTGCCTGTGGACACTACACTCTTCATCCAAGCAGAGTTGGCACCCTTCTGGAAGTTCTTCTTGTTTTTGTAGAGGGCAATTTCATTCTCATAGAGTTTCTGAGCCAAAGCCTTGTATTGAAAGACCAGTGATTCGCTCTGAGCCACAGACGTGCTCTCTGAGGTGTACTCTATATCGAACCACTTCCCCCCAAGTTTGATAAGCAGAGTTTGCCGTGGAACAAACTCAAACAAGTTTGTGTGTTTCTGTTTGGCCTTCTTTCCAGTAGGTCGGCCAAGTTCTGTAGATTGAACAGGGGTTTTCGTATCTTCTGTTATGGGTTTTACAGCCTTTTTCCCATCAGACTGTGAATCGTCTTTCATTTTGGAGCTTTTTGCCTTTTTTTTCTCTTTTTTGGGTGGCTCTGAGGATGTTTCATCCTGTTCATCTCGAATGATTTGTTGCTCTGCATAAGCACGGACGCCAAGCTTTGTTATGAAATCTTCCAGCTCTCCATCCTCCAGATCATCAATTGCACCTTTCTTTCCACCATCGATGAGCTCGGCAGAGTCACTGATGCAAGCCAACATGACATAATCTGCCTGTGACAAGACAACAAGACAATTTACCAGACAAAAACTAAAACATATCATAACATTACTGATGATATGTGTTATTACCAAAGTTAATTTCGTTTATGAATCATGTCAATTTTCGTCAACATTTCACCAACGATAAACTAAAACTTGTCTTGAATGACAAAACTATGATGAAAAACTATTGACATTTTCATCAATGGATACAAGCAAGATGAAAATGTTAGGGAGGGACGATTTGGGAAGAGATTAATTCAGAACTAATTTGCTGCGTGGTAAGGTTGGATGCATACATTTGAACATAAACATAACCCAAACCACACAAAATGACACAAAAAAACAAACACCTACATCTCATAAAATAAAACAAAAAAAAAAATTCAAAATCTGGGAGTAAGAGAAGAAACAGACATATGGATAAATTTGATGACACAAAAGAGAATACAATTTGGTCCAGTTTTCTGAGTGCACACACCGAAGCAGCGCCTCTCACACAGCACAGAACAGAACAACACACAAAATTATGTTGAATTGTTGATTTTAACGAGTATTCATGTAAACACAGCCAATTATGTCTTAAGTGAACGTAAACAGTTGGAAGAATATCAGACGCCTAATTTAGTTGCTATTGTCCGAGAGATTGATGTTAATCAAGAAACAAAAGAAAGACAGAAAATCACTCACTGCTCTTGACTGAATCACTTTAGTAGCCCTAACAAATAGTAATCTAAATTAATTTACATAAATAAATTCTGCTTGAAAGAAATTGAAAGCAATTTAAATAGAAACAAGTCCAAAGCCACGCCTCCTGAACACATATACACAGGATGTGAAGAGACTTTCAACCAGCATAACAAAAAATGTTTCTGAAGACAATCACCTATTGCACATTTAACTACATATCAGGGCTCCAAACAAACAAATCGAGTAAGGAGCCATTGGCTCCTATAAGAAAAAACTTAGGAGCCAAAAAATTTTTTTAGGTGCCACAGAATAAACGGGTTTTATTTATTTTACTATTATTACTATTATTTATTTATTTACATTTTAACATTTCAATCATACTGTTATGTGTTTATGTCTCATCTTTTCTTGACTTTATCAGCATTTTAATCCATCTTGTAGATGACCTGGGAACTAAGGTTCACTTAAAGTGGGAACTAAATGTCTTTTCCAGCTTGAAATCTACAGTCACAAAGAACTGTTCATTACACAGAGTCTGTACCAATATCATGGAGCATAAGCATCACTTGGCCACTGAGTGTAGCTTGGGCTCCTCCTACATGAGACATTTCAGTAGGTTGTACTGTAGGATCTCTTATAAAAATAGCCTACCTTTTTGATGTTAATTCATGTTCACTATGTACTTTATTAGAAAAGAGAAAGATTAAATTGGTTCACTTGCCCTTGAACTGAGGCGCTAAAGCGACCGCGCACATGCCGCGCTGCCGCATTAAGGAGCGCCAAAACTGTATTGTTTGAATTTCGTTATGAATTCGGAATAATTTTAAAGCTGGTACTTTTTATTAAAAAGTGACAAAGCACAGAGCTTTTTGCGATTATTTGAAGTGCGGCAGTTGCACTTCAAATAATGAAGTTCACGCATTAAAAGAACACAGACCAAGATCTTGTTTAGAAGAAGCCATATTAGTAATTATTATAAACGAGAATTTTTAACGATATTGCCAATATCCAAACAGCTGACAGCTTTACCTGTTCTAGTTTGTTCAAGTTATGCACGAAATAGACGCTGTATTTTCTGCACTTTCCCTTCTTTCGTCTCCGTCATTTCTCTCTCGCTGCACAGCGGAGCTGCGTTTATCAGACTGTGTGCGTCAGCTCTGATGTGCGGCAGAGATGAGGACTGTTTGAAACTCTCTTTTTCCACTAAAACTTTGATGGGCATCGTCTTAGTTTAATACGTGAACATAAAAGATTTGATCGCAAAACAATTAGGAAAAAAGGCATTGCATTCAAATTTTTAAGTTATAACATGTAAATATATACCCAGATAGCAATAACACTCGGGAATATTCTGGCTGAAATGCGTCTCTGTCGGTTCAGTCTCTCGGCATTGGTGAGAAGATAATGGGCCAGAGCCGCGCCGACTCTACAAAACACTTCTGACTGACAGACGGCTTTTTCTCTATGAGCCGATCTCGGCTGAAAGCTGTTGTACACGTGGCAGGTCCACACTCGCTGTAGTTGTGTGTATTAACCTTCGGCCCGAGTTCGTTTTATATCACAGACGGGGCGCTGCTAGAATGAAGCAAATCATTCGCCTGAGAAAACTTTTTTAGCGGTTAAATCCTGAGGAGCTTTCGGCGGGTAGTCGCCAGTGGCGACCTCAGCAAAAACGTCACTCGCAAATTAATATTTATGGTCGCAAATGCGACTGTTTTAGTCGCAGTTTGGAGCCCTGCATATACACACATAAATACATACATATACACATATATATACATATGGTTATTTTTTTAGTGTGAAATTGAATTAAAAGATTTTTTTACACTGTTTGAAAGAAAGTGAAAGTGACAAAAGGGAAGTCGTGGCCTAATGGTTAGAGAGTCGGACTCCCAATCGAAGGGTTGTGTCCGAGTTCGAGTCTCGGGCCAGCAGGAATTGTGGGTGGGGGGAGTGCATGTACAGAATTCTGAGTATGGGTCACCATACTTGGCTGAATGTCACGTCACTTTCAAACCAAGTAATCCATACATACAATAATCGAATATTCTGGTCCAGCCCTATTTGTTTGTACCTTTAGAAATATATTTACTGAGAAAAATTGTGACGTGTTCAATACTTATTTTACACTCTGTATTTGTTATGAAATGTAAAAGTACAAAAATGTATCACTTGAGTTTAGCAGAAAACGTCTACATTTTGGTGAAAACTGGTGAAACAACTGGTGAAAACCTGATGCTATTAATTCATTGCCTCAGAGGCGGCCGTTCTAATGATGGACAAAACACAAATCACAGTCACTCACTAGTCCATCAAACACCTCATTAACTCCATTTGAGTACGATTTTCAGAAATTAAAGATATACTCCATCCCAAAATGACAATTTTGCCATTAATCACTTACCCCAATGTCATTCCAAACCCGTAAAAGCTTTGTTCATCTTCGGAACACAATTTAAGATATTTTGGATGAAAACAGGGAGGCTGGAGACTGTCCCATAGACTGCCAAATAAATAACAGTGTCAAGGTCCAGGAAAGTATGAAAAGAGAATCTGAGCAGTACGCAGATGGCGTACGCTCCTCTGTGCCACCAGCGCTCCACCGATGCGCTGTTTTCATTCAAACCAAAGCATAAATACATGTAAAAAATGTATCCTTGTGGCGCGGCTGACACAGAAGAGCGTAAGCCGCCTGCTTACTGCTCAGATTCGCCAAAATGGCGCTACGCTGATTTGGAGAGACACAGAGGAGAGGAATTGTTGAATAAAGTCGTTATTTTTGTTTTCTTCGTGTACAAAAAGTATTCTCGTCGCTTCATAACGTTACAGTTGAATCACTCATGGCAGATGGAATATTCTGAAGATGCTTTTCATACTTTTCTGGACCTTGACACTGTTATTTATTTGGCAATCTATGGGACAGTCACAAGCCTCCAGGTTTTCATCCAAAATATCTTAAATTGTGTTCTGAAGACGAACAAAGCTTTTACGGGTTTGGAATAACATGGGGGCAGTGCCGGCCCGAGCCTCTTGGGGGCCCTAAGCAGAATTTGATTTGGGGGCCCCCCCTTCCACCATGCGGAGTCACCTGTGCTTCAAGATTATTGACACAAATGTCACACTATAATGTTACATTATAAATGAATACAGTGAGGTTTATGTATTAATACAAAATAAATAAATAAAAATCAATACTTAACATACTTCACTCTTAAACTTCTGAATACAAACTGTCACAAAACATGAAAATAAATAATTTGCCAAATTGAAGAAATTATATAGGCTGTGTAATCTATAGCAAAAATGTAACAGCAGCAATTACATGGCATTTGGCTCCCTGTGCAATGGCATTTGTAATAACATGTACATAAATTGTTTATTTTTGTATGTGCCCTACAATATGTATTTTAACAGTGTTTATTATTAACCAATCATTATTGCCTCATATTTTTTTTAATATATACTGCAATAATTTATATGAAGTTAATTTAAAAGGCTATTGATGGCTTAGGTCCTGTAACAACACAACCAACAACAACAAAAATATTACAGTATATTAATACTTCTTTGTAAATTAATTATTCGAAGTAACAAAACCATGGTTAATTTGCAGTTGCCATGGCTACAGAACAATGATTTGTGGTGTTATTGATAAACCCCATGGGTAATTTTTGTAAGGGAACCTGAGAAGAAAAAAAAAAAAAAAAAAAAAAACTTTAACAGGAATGTGCCTGAAAGTGATAAACGGGCCTCGTTTTTACCTAAATGATTTATAATTTATTTTAATATATATTAAAAATGTATAAGGTGACTGCAAGTCTTTCTCCCTCAATGCTAATGAGCTTCAAATTTGCCTTTTGAGCCCCATGTGAAAAAGTAGCATAATTTACATATGTCTTACAGTTTTGTTTTTAATAAATATTCAACATTATATTCAACTGTGCATTATAGCTGACACCTAGATGAACAATTACAGTGGTTTTTTATGACTGTAAGTCATTCTCCTCAAATGCTACTGACGTTAGAGAAGTGTATAACATACTATCGCATGTAACTTTAGAGACGGTCCCCTAAATTTGAGACTCCTCGAACTTACAACGGACAAGCCACCTTTATGTCCTTTTCCTTCTTTCTCTTTTCGCACCAGAGGATACATCCTTTTTGTGACATGGTTTATCATTTATTACAGTGACGCGCACTTGCGTGCCGGCGCGAATTGTCAATGCACGCGAGGTGTCTATGTGCAATTGCGCATGACTAAAACGCTAGCAGACACAGCAGCAGTTGTTGGGTAAATAAGTTTTTTTTTGTCTTGAATTATTCATTTATTCGTTCATTATTCATTCATTCATTCATTTATATCACTTGTTTAAGTTATTTAATTGTAAAAAAAAAAATTAAAAAAAAAAAAATATTGGGGGGCCCCCTGGTCAAAACACCTTTACATAAAACAGTAATTGACAAAACACCTTTACATAAAACATTAATGGGGGTAAGTGATTAATGACAAAATTTTCATTTTGGGATGGAGTATCCCTTTAAGTGCAAGTGTCTGATCATATACAAAGCCAAAATACCAACTCAGATGACACAATGCTTAATTATTGGAAAAAAATATATAAAATATGTGTTTCCCATTTCCCATTCTTTTTTTTTTTTGGTAATGCTTAGTGTGGTGGAGTGGCAGTAAAAAGGTTGGGAAACACTTATCTAAACGATGTTTAGAACTAAAAGAAGTTTATAACTCGAAGGATTTAAGCGTTAATATACTTATTTCTGTGAAATACAATGCAAGATGCCATACTGAGTACAGCATCATCTTTGAAAATAAAGTGACAAGTCCTAGTGAAATGACATCACACCCTGACTGCAATTACTGTAACATTGCCACGATAACTATACATGATTCCTGCTGCCACAAAAAAATAAAAAAATAAAAAAATATGGAGTTACAATTATTTTAGGTTTCCTCATAGTTACATCAGATTATTTTATAATTTTCCAATGATTGTTTTGTTCGATTTATTTGTAATTGTAAGGTTATTAACAAACACCCACCTTTTCTATTAGTTTGTAACTGATCAATACTCTACATTTTGACTAGGTTGTTCAGTCTAACTAACTAACTAACTAACTAACTAACTGAAATGTTCGCAGATTGTCCCTTCTGTGTGGTTGTTTTAATAATTCAATGACGAGTGACACGTGTGGAGGAGGCAGGTTAAAAACTCACCTTTGTCCCGCCCAAACGCAAAACATTCTCCAGCGTGAACTCGTCTTCATTTTTGTCATTCTCATCAGTCTGATCGCAGTCTTCATCATCAAAATCGCTGTTGTTCGAGTCCATGCTGTTGCTGTGCTCCTCCATGATGCTCGCGCGCACGTTTCCGCATGTACTTTCTTTTACTGTCTATGGTACTCACAGCCCCACGTGCACATCTTCTTCCTCTTTAACGGCGGCTGGCATCCACCTTATTGGTGCATTACCGCCCCCTTCTGCTCCGGAGTGTGGATCAGTCAGTAAATTCACAATTGCCCTGTCCAAATACCCACACTTGCCGTCTTTGCACTTGACCACTTGACAACTTATATAACGTATTTCCTGTATTTGGCCCAAGTGTTCAAGTGAGGATGAAGACCACGAGTGTGTGTAGAACTTTGGCCCGGTTTCATAGACAGAGCTTAGCCTAGACCAGGATTAGACCATAGTTCAATTAAGACATTTAAGTAATTTTTCTAAGCATGCCTTAGAAAAAGCATTACTGGTGTGCATCTTAAGACAAAACAAAGGCACTAACGTGTTTTAAGATCAGTCAGTGCAAGTTTCTTTCAGTTGAAACAGCTCAGATTTACATTTTAGTCTAAGACTAGGCTTAAGCCTTGTCTGTGAAACCGGGGGATAGTGTTGTAAAAATGCAAGAAAAATCAACTTCTAAATGTCTGTTCAGTAGTCCCTATAACATGGCATAATTGTGATTAAAAGCAGTTGCAAATGTTGTACACAATAAATATCACCACTACTCATCTCTGCACCAATAAAATGTAAAAACACTGTTTTTCTACCAGATTATATGTAATATCTTATTATTATATTAATATTTAACTTACATTGGAAAGGTTTCCGTGACCTCTCGCGAGATTTGGGCAAAAAGTCTCACGATTTATTTCCAGAACATGATGATTGATGGGATACACTAAGCCTCGAATAGCGCTCCAGAGCAGTATTTAAGATAGTGTGGATTTAGTGTGTGTTAAGGTCACTGCGCTTGGCCATTTTAAAGACCTGGGACAGTCTTGCACACTTACTTCCTGTTGCGCACACGTGCTTTCAAGTGGCCAAGACTACAAATGTGGGTATTTGGACAAGGCACAAATACCCACACTTGCGTTTTTTGCACTTGATCACTTGACTACTTATATGATAACACTGTATTTATATACAGCAGCCAGAGAAAAACATAAGTTAAAAAGTCAAGGATCAGGAACCAACTAAAGCAAGCGCTTATCTTCATAATGGTGACTTCAAACGTTATTATTTTCAATAAAACACCGCTAAGCCTTTTTTTTTTTTTTTTTTTTTTTTTTGCTTAATGTACATAAGACAGGGAACAACCACCAATGTAAGACACATCCATTGAGACAAACACAAGAAAAAAACAACAACATAAAAATAAACAAACACAAGGAGCAAGGATGAAAACAAAGTTGTAGTCGATGTAGACATTATAAAGAAAGAAAAAACTAAACTAATAAATATTTTGACAAAGAGAAGCATAACTTTTCAGATTTTCTATTATGTTTTTTGAAGCATTTGAAGCTCTGAAACATTTAAGCAAACTCACATAAAAATATATTGAAGGAGGGTTTATATTTTTCCATTTACATGTATGGATATGATATTTACCCATCAACAAAACACAATTCACAACATCAGAAAAGGATGAATTTAAATCACATGTAAAAAAGAGAACATCTTGTTGGATTATAGGAGGAATTGTCTCCATTTTTACTGACAACCAGCTATGTACAGTATATCGAACCAAAATTTAGAAGAAGCCTCACAGTAAAAGAAAAGGTGATCAAGTGTTTCAGGAAATGAAGAACAGAAACCACAAGGATCCACCTGGAAATGAAATCATTTTTGTTTTTAATAGTCACTAAAGGCCCCGGTATACTTCAAATGAAGTTCGTTTTCGTTCTTCGTTTGGGGGCAAAAAGAAGTTCGAAAAGGCTGAGCGATGGTATACTGTTTTCGAACATTCTGACACCCCGCGCTGCTGGAGGCGGGTGTAGATTAATGTAAACATAACTCGCGACGCTCGCGCGTATCCCCGAAACACAACAACGATGAAATGATGAGGTGTAGGCAATCTAGGTGTGAGACGGGCACCAATGGTCAGAATATTATAGACAAAAGAATAATGATTAGCAGCAGTTCAGAGTCAAGTAGCATGTTTGCAATACAAAAGAACCCTTCTATTTCCACAGTCAGTCTTTAAGTGTGACTGGCTCATAGTATAAAAACTTTAGCATGATGTGGAAAAAAAATATTGGAGTCACTTTATGTTATTTTATTAGTGATCATTTATTTTATTGAACTGGATAATTTTTTTTACACCTTTTTATATTTTATGTGGTGTCATGATTTACTTTTGATAAAAACAAAGGTTTATTGTTGTATGTTCGTTTGGCATTTCATTTACTGTATACCCTTTAAATTCGCTTATTGAAAGAACAAAAGCAGCAGCAGCAGTTTGGTGTAACATTTATTTGAAACACATGTATTTGGTACCCAGCAAACATGCCCCTTTGGGGCCCGTGCGGGCAGCCCACTGTGGGCCCCAATACCGGCGTGAAATGTGTGGGTTGAGTGTGGGCTGGCCCACACAAAGCAGTGTGGGCTGGGTGTGGGCACAGTGGGAACAGTATGGGTTGGCTGTGGGCATACTTGCTACCTTATATCTTTACTCTTTCCTTTCATTCTTTTCATGGCTTTGGAAAACTTGTCTCATACTTTTTTCATAACTCCGGGTCGTCGACACCAAGCTTCATTGCAATTTCTTTCTAGGAATTAAATGCTTTCTCTGAATCTTTAAAGTATCTCTGCGAGTGATTGTACAGGTGTGGATATATTTGTGCCAGCTCAGATATTCTACACTCCAGTGTATTCATGTGCTAGTGACTAGGCTGGAGATATTGTTCTCTTGCCTGACCTCCACTGAATGAGAAACAAACCGGGGAAAAAAAATCGTACGTCAATGAAGGTGGAGTTTCAGAACACACCCACCGATTGCATAACTGCCACATTTCACACTTCATTTGGTCCAGTAAAAACTCAAATGTGTTTAGGAGCCAAACGAAAGGCCCCAATATACTTCAAAGGAAATCGAAGAATGAACTGATATGACGTCATTACGAACAAAATCAGGCCGAAACGAAGTTCGTTTTGAGTTCTGCAGTTCGAAACAGCTGACCAAAACTTTCTGGGGGAGTTTGTTTGGCTCCTAAACACCTTTGAGCTTCCATTGGTCCGTGGCGGTGATGCAATCGGTGGGTGTGTTCTGAAACTCCACCCTCTTTGCGATTTTTTCCCCCGGTTCATATCTGAGGCTGCAGTAAATCAAAATATTGAGAGAATTGCCATTAAAGGGATAGTTCATTAGAAAAAAAAGCTGACCCTGCATAGACAGCAACGCAACTGAAATGTTCCCAAGTCCAGAAACGTAGCAAGGAGATCTGTAAAATAATCCATGTGACATCAGTGGTTCATCCGCAGTTATACGAAGCTACGAGAATACGTTTTGTGCGAAAAAAAAAAAAACAATTATTCAACAATTTGTCTTCTCCGCATCACCCTGGTGGCATTTTGGAGAATATCTGCTGGACGTATGCTCAATGTCGTTGTAATCGTCAAAACAGATCATCTTCCTGTTTTTTGTTATTTGATCTGAACGGAAACAGCGTATCGGCGTAATGCTGCTGACACAGAACAGCATACGTTTATGGATATTCTCCAAAATGGCACCAGGGTGATGTGGAGGAGACAAATTGTTGAATAAATTTGTTATTTGTTTTTCTTTTGCACACAAAAAGTATTCTCGTAGATTCGTATAACTGCGGATGAACCACTGATGTCACATGGATTATTTATATTATATTTATATATTTCCTTGCTACGTTTCTGGACTTGGGAACATTTCAGTTGCGTTGCTGTCTATCAGACAGCTCTAAGATTCCATCAAAAATATCTTAATTTGTGTTCCGAAGATGAATGAAGGTCTTACGGGTTTGAAACGACATGAGGGTGAGTAATTAATGACAGAATTTTCATTTTTGGGTGGACTAACTCTGTAAAGTTCTTGGCAATGCATAGTACTACTAAAAAAAAGTTTTCATATATTTACGGTAGGAAATTTACAACATATCTTCATGGAACATGATCTTTACTTAATATCCTAATGATTTTTGTCATATAATTTTGACCTTTACAATGTATTTTTGGCTGTGCTACTTATGATTGGTTTTGTGGTCTAGGGTCACATATCTGATTTGCTGGCTGACCTTAACCACCAGATGAGCAGAACTAACTCAATAACAGCAGAGTAAAACTGTGTCATCTGCGCCTGTGGCAGGTTGAACTTTTTCATTTGATGAAGGAAGTACTCTTTTTACATTTGAGCACTTGCCCCCTAGAAACTCTCTGCAAATCCCTGCTGTCAAGTGTTTCTATATCCTAAGTTAGTTTGAGGGAGGAGTCTTTCATTTTTCTGCAGCCTTTGGAGATGTGGAGAACTCTCTCTACTTAAACTTCAACTTTGACTCCTGGTCTTGTGCATATTGGTCTCTTTATGGGGTCAAGGTGTGTTCTCCAACAACATATTTTGCTCTCTCTTTTTGTCTGTATACATGTGTGTTTACTTGATCTTTGGAGAACTTTGGGTGGGGCTGCTATACATTCAGGTACTGCTTTATGGTCTCATTGTTGTATTGAATAGCACTGTTGGCCCACAGGGTTTGATTCAGAGTACACTCCCTATGAAAGAATGATTTCACCTTTAAAAGGTTAAAGTGGTTGCACTAAAGGAAGTACATAGTATAATAAGCCAATGGTTTGGAAAAGGCTTTCTCAGCTCATGGGTTTGCAAACACAAAAAGCCACCTGTTGGGTGGGTTAGCAGAAGGAAAACCTTAGACTGTAATTAAAGTAAGTTACTTGCATTTGGAGTGTAGAGCTGAATCCTGGTAGGAAGCAAGACACGATTCAAAACGAAGACAAAATTCAAAACAACCATTTCTACTTCCATGATGACTATAGATATCACTTGCTCAGATTTGGTGAGATCACCACATTTTAGTAAATATATATTTTAGTACCTTTTTATTTTAACATAACTGATTAAAAATCAATAATGGGCACTCATTTCTTGCAAAATGTAAGACAATTAAAAAACAAAAAAACAAAAAACAATTCAAATTTCATTCACATTTATTTTGCTTTTAGTGTGCTCACATAAAATTTGGAACACCTTCAGCAGAGCAGTTAAATGTCAATTTTGTAAGCAAAGTTACATTCAATCTCTAAGTCAAAGCTAAAAGCTTCTCAAATATACAAAAGAAAGAGACAAGATGCTACACAAACATTGCATCTGATAGGTTCTTTAATTTTGTCAAAAGACCACTGAAAAAGCATTATCCTTTGTAATTAAAAACCACAGTATTATCAGGAATACGTGTCACAGCTTGGTTTGAGCTTTTTTTTTTTTAAATGTTCCAATGGTTTGAGGATGACTTACAAAAACAGACTTGGTGATAAAAGAGCTGCATGTGCTTCTTGAGATCAAGATGTCATTTTTACAATAATCACAGTTAAAACACCTCATCTATACATACTTACACTTCAATAAGCTCATAGAACCAGCAATACACCATAAGGCATATGTAAATTGTTTCCCCACTGAATTCACAGACTGTTCCAATGAAAAAAAAAAAAAAAGAAGAAAAAAAGTGTTTAACGTTCCCAGGACCTTTAAAATTGCTGTTTTAAACTTGGCATTATAAGATAAATTGGTTTGTTATTATACATAAATTGCTTTAGTGTTGAAGATTGTAGTGGAAGTATTAATGATCGTTCTGTTTTTGTAACGCTGAGTCATCAAGGTGCCAAAATTTAAAAACCCTCATTCCCAATCCCTGCACCCCTCTTTGACCCCTAAACCAGCTGCCTTTAACCCACAGGGATGTCTATACATTTTCATAAATGTTTACATTGTTTTGTATAAAAATGCAAAAATAAAATCAAAAACAATGCAAAAAATATATGAAAAAAAAATTCTGTATTATTTAATGTAGCCACCCATTTGTCGCAGCTCCAGGAATAGCTACAAAGGCAGTGTGAGATTTGGGAAGAGGGTAAATGTATAAAAAAGTAAAAAGCTCTTTAGTTCTCCTATGTCTCATAACCTGGGACCATTCCACTGTACAACAGGGAAATATGCCTTGATTATCTGTTGTTGTTGTTTTTTTCTTCCTCTCTTTCTCTGTTGATCTGCACTGTGCACGTTACTCTGTGGCAGATTCTGCATGAACCTCTGGACTGGATTCTGCTTCTTGAACAGTGGGAGTGGATTCCTCTGCTATAGGTGCTTCATCCTTAGAAGGAGCAGGCTCTGTCACCACTGCTGACTCCGCGGGTTTCTCCTCCTCTTTGGACTCCTCAGGGGCAGGACTGACAGCCTCGGGCTCCCCTACTGGTTTCTCCTCTGGTTTGGATTCTGCCTCCTTCTCTTCTGACAAACCTCCTTCAACAGTTTCAGCTCCCTGGGTTTTGGCCTCCTCACCGCCCTCTCCATCCCCCGTCTCCTTATTGGTTTTCTTAAAAGAGAAGCCACTCAACTTGAAGGACTTCTTAAAAGAGAAGCGCTTCTTCTTCTTGCTCTTCGGCGTCTCGTTGCTTGTGGATGGAGTTCCACCATCCTCAGCTTTCGTGGCCTCCTCTTCAGTGGCTGGACTTACTTCTGTGTTTGCTTGATCTCCCTCCACGGCTTCCTCTTCAGCTGGAGCTGCCCCAGCCTTCTCTTCCTCCTCAGCTGCCACACTGCCGTTAGCCTGAACCTCTTCCTTTTGCTCAGCAGCCGCTGGAGATGCATCTCCGTTCACCTTCACATGGCCATTTTCCTAAAGCAAAACACAGGCACAATCGTTATTAACCTTGGCTTAACATGAGCATTACCAAGACAGGACACAGTGCAGGCGGCATATACAAATGCAATTTTATGCACTGAAAGGGGACTGCTTCCATTTGATCTATATGTGACCCTGGATCACAAAACCAGTCATAAATAGCACGGGCATATATGTAGCAATAACCAAAAATACACTGTATGGGTCAAAATTATTGATTTTTCTTTTATGCCAAAAGCATTAGGATATTAACTAAAGATCATGTTCCATGAAGATATTTTGTAAATTTAATATCAATAAATATCAAAACTTAAATTTTGGCTAGTAATAGAACTTCATTTGGACAACTTTAAAGGTGAGTTTCTCAATATTTAGATTGTTTTGCACCCTCAGATTTCAGATTTTCAAATAGTTGTATTTCGGCCAAATATTGTCCTACTAAACAGCTAAATATTTATTCAGCTTTCAGATGATGTATAAATCTCAATTTCCAAAAAATTACCCTTATGACTGGTTTTGTGCTCCAGGGTCACATATGATATTATCAAAGACCATTATGGGTAAACACTCTCATTCGCTCGCGCATTACACTGCCACAGCCATCGGTGGGCGCCGCTTGTCCATAGACGCTTGGAATAAACCGACGCGCCAAAAAAAATTAAAAATAAAATAAATCTGATGACCTGATCAGCACGTAATTATTGAACCTCATCACACGCGTTACTTGTACAAGCACATGCTGTAAAAATGGCAATCGCAGCACAACTTAATGTAAAGATAAATACACCCGCTGTATTGCTCTTCTGTGGTTTCCTCCAGTGGAAGAGTTCCACTGTGATACTGACGCGTCTCTGGAGCATCTGCGACTTGAAGGCGTGGCGAGCCATTGTTACTCTAACAATCGACCCCCGCTTCCCTCTGAAAGATGATTTCCAAGAGGGCAGAAATGCTAATTCAAACTAAATTATTCTCCACATCTCCTGGTTTGTTTAGATAAATCATCTTTAATTCTCAACAAAAATCCAACGCTACTCATTTCTAAACAAAGGTTTCTCCGGAAAAAAACAACACCAAAACTGGACTTCTAATCTAAAGCAGCAACGTATATAAACGTGTGCAACATTAAACATATTTTACGATCATAGTTAAATTTAATACTGACAAAGCCTCTCTCTGGGCTGCAGAAATTGTGTAATTTGTGTGGTTGTTGGAAGCAGCACTCGCCTAACAAACACGATGGCCGGCGTTCTGAAATATTCGGTGTCTGAGATTTTCGGTGACGCTGGGCGGAGCTTACATGAATATTCATGAGTTTCCTGTTTCGCGTTAAAGCGACTCTGAAAATATTAGTACGTTGTCACTGAAACATAAACGATTTTCAAAAAGGTATGTTTTAGCGTAGAATGACATTATGCTTAGTGTATTGTTGTTTTTATTATTACTATTGTTAATATGCAAAATAATTTAAAGACTGTGATTGTCGTAATGATTTACCTGAGGTAGGCTATGCTCCAAATAAGCCTACAACAATTAAGCATTTTTATAATATTCTTATTTTACATAAATAAGAGTCCTTAAAATGTGTCGTTTAATAACTGTTCCAAAATGTATCTGTTGTGCCATAATAAAATGTATGATGATTATTCTGTGTCATTCCTAATCGTTTGCTCAATCATTCAGAAAAATGTTTTTAATAACAAAGCGAAAGATGAATGTTTTTTTTTTAAATGCACACATGAACTGGAATATAAACATTCTTAATCTCTGTATTTATTTATTTATTTGTCTAAAAAAAATATACATTTAGTAGATAAAATGCACTATATAGTTTAAACAAAAATGTGCAAATGTCTTTATACACTTTATTTTTGTATTTAATCATATACTGCATTGTGGTGCACTTGAAAATCATTTTGACTCAAATGTGTATTGGTCAAGTTTTGAAATCCACAACCTTGCAGTACTTTAACAATTTTTTGCTTATTTTCTACAAACTTATAACAATTAAAATGTTTTGTAGTTTAATAGAAAATGGCTAAATCAAAACAGTAATTTGTATATTTTCATTTCAAAGATAAAAGTAGATTGCTTTTGCTGAATAAAGACTTCAACTGATTCGGTGTTAAAAGTTTTATTAACCGATGTGGTGAAGGCATTACATAAATGACATTTACTACACACCTGTATAAATATAAAATACATGGTCATGTTTAAAAAAAAAAAAAAAAAAAAAAAAAAAAAACAGGTGAAAGCTACCTCAAGGATGTAACAACTTGTATATGTGTTCAGGGATAGGCCTACTGATCAACATAAGCAAGCACATGTTATATGATTTCTGTTGTAAGTAAATTATTAAATACATTATTAAAGTAAATTCCTATATGAACAAGAAATGGCAAACAGAAATTTATACACCATGAACAAACTCAATGAAATCAGTCTAAATGTTGGGAGAAGAAACATGCTTCCAAATCAATGGGATCATATTGTTTATACCACTGCAGAATAAGCCATTCAAGAATGACCCACATGTTTTTAATATTAGTTGAATATCCACCAACATGATCTTTTTTACAAAACCCTTTATCCATGAAACATGTTTTATTAGGTTGTGCTTGGTTTGATTACCTCTGATTATCTTGATTTCAAAAGTGTGGATTTCAGGAACAAAATATAGTAAAACTTTAAAACTGGTTAAATAATACAACATTTGTATCCAAATAGTAGGCTATACAAGTTTTTTTTATTTTGCATATGATTTTGTTTAACTATTACACTGATAAAGTACACATCCACCATCCCCTGCATCAGATAAAAAAGCTAAAGTTAATTCTGAGAACGTTTACGCATGTCTTTATGTATGTGTGCAATAGTGGACTCATATATAACTTGACAAAAATATAAGTCTCCCCCATTAGAAGAGCTTCTGTAAGCTAGGAAAAAAATAACAGGCAGAAGTGCAAGTATCAAACTCTGCTGATTTGTAACAGATATATTAATTACAAACAAACAGCTTCTCCACATGAACTGTAGGCTGTCATGCACTTCCATGTGACACCTTTTTTAAGGAGAAAAAAAAAGTTAAATAGTTGTTACTACATAAGAGTCTTTATATCGTTTTTTCATTTCTCACCTTTACAGTCTTACAATACAGTGAGCAAGTTTGTGCCACCATATGCTACACAACTTCAAACGACATACTTATCAAATGACATACTTTTAATAGCAAAACAGAGGAATATGAGAAAATATTTAACAGCTGCTGGCCAATTTACTTGTAGCGTATTCTAACGATAGGCTGCTTCTGGCATCAGTGGCTGTAATCGTTGAGTAAACATTTAAAACAGCAAACAATAACATTTTGTGCACAAACGAACAATTATATTCAACATTTGCTTATCTTCGTTCGAAGCTGAAACGTAATTAACCTACCTTGTTGAACAGTTTTTGTGATCCGGTGAAAACGTACTAATATTATCAGAGTCGCTTTAACGCGAAACAGAAACTCATGAATATTCATGTAGCTCCGCCCAGCGTCACCGAAAATCACACACACCCTAAAACAAAAAAAACCCGGCTTTTACCTGTCCGTTAGCTTTGGAGGGTGAAGCTGCAGCCGTTTCTTCCTTTCCAGCTGTCTTTGAGAATTGCGCTCCCATGCTTTTGCTTCAACAAAGAGCACAACAGATCGCAGTATACAACAAAGAGCAACGAGCCTCTTCCTTAGAATAAAACACCTGGCCAACGAGCGCACTAAAAGTAGCGACCAAGTCCAGCCTCGGAGAGCAAAAGTGTAGAAAAAAGCCTGGAAAGTAGTTTTTTAATTCCCAAATTTGTGCCCGTGACACTGTAGACAGCTCAGAAAATGGAGAAATGTCCCTGATGTTGCCCGCTTCTTTCAAATTAAAGTAGCTAAAGCCCGCTTGAAAAGCCGTGTTGTTGCCAGCTTCTTTCAATGGAAAGTAAGTTCGCTAAAGCCAGTTTGAAAAGTCGCTAAATGTCGCTAGATGACGTCATACGCTAATTAGCATATTCATGACATCATCGCGTCATTTTGCCTTTTTACATTTGTTTGCCTCTCTGTGCTCATGTATTGTATTTTAATTGTGCCAAATTCTCAATAAAACAGTTTTCATTTAGGCCTATATAATTTACTGTTTCTGTTGTCAGTCAACGGGATAAATATTAAATAGTGACTGAAATGTGGCCCTTTAAGACTACATACCTAGCTCTCCCTTCTAAGTTAATCTGCACAAAAATTTTGTGTGTACACATTCACAAAACATCTCAAGGCTAAAACTAGCTCATAACTCGCAGATTTAGGAGAAAATCTTAAAAATAATGGGCGGGTCAATCCTAAATTATAGGACTCCAAATTTTTGCTCTAAGAGTATTTCACAAAGTGTTTTAGCTCTAAAACTAGCTCTGTGGAAGTTTAAGAGTAATGAAAAAGACTCCTAAGTCACTAAGATAAAACCACAAACTATCCTAAAATTGCTGTTGCTGGTGTTCTGTTGATTTGTCCCACCCTGTCAGATTTTGCTACCTCAGTTAAAACAGTGGGTATTACAATTCGACAACGAAAAATGCTACCTGGAAAGTTATGGTTTATTAACGTCCACACCTACCACGACCCTAAACCTACCCTTACAGTAATGCAAATACAGTAATTATGTGTCATATTCGCGGTTGTGGCTAGAAGGGATACAGCTACAGGAAACCAACAATAAATATTTTTTTCTGCCTATTAGATTGTGTTTTATTAAAGTCTACACCTATCCCAACCCTCAACCTACCCTTACAGTAATGCAGATACATTAAATATTGTTCAGTGTGAGAAAAAGAATGCAATATTGATATGCGCAGTAAACCCTGGTAGGAAAATCTGATGGGTATGATAAAATGTCAGGACACCTGCAATCTGCCTCTGAATGTAAACATTTTAGAAACATCTGATGATAATGACCTTTTAAAAAGGAATCGCCTTTGGTTTTGGAGGTTATCCCAACTCAAAAATTTCCTTTGATTGTATCCTTGTTTTCATTAACCAGGTGGACAAGAAGTAAACAGTCCAAGTTTTTTTTTTTTACTTCGTTTGCATGTGTTAATATCAGCCATAATTAGTCTACTCTCTTAATTAAAAGGCTGTTTATATGCATATTCACTAATTGTTTATGAGAAGCATACATGTAAGAGGCTGACAATTAGCTGAACATATACTTGCTTAATTATTGACACTAGCCTGCATTTTAAAACATTTTTATTTTTAAACTTTATATATGGCTGGCTCTACAATATTTCTATTAATAAATCTCTGACAGAGACCCCTCCCTTATCAGCCAATCACTGTGTGCATAGTTAGTAATCGTGCTGACATCATCCATAGCAACAAGGTCAACCCCGCCCTTACTCTTAGCTTAAAGGTGGGGTAAGTGATTTCTGGTAGCTAATGTTGACATTTGAAATCACCAAAACAAACATGCCCCTACCCTAAAAGGGTCTCGCCCCTATTTTGATAGCTCCGCCCCACACATACGTACGCAACCCAGGCAACGATTACTTCTGTGAAACAAAGCAAAACCAAAGCTACTCCGTGTGTACACCGGACGCTACACTGTGTCTACACCGGTGGCGCAGCGCAACAAAATACTATAGAACTCATTATAATCAGTGATGCCGTCTACACCATATATATATATATATATATATATATATATATAATATATATATATATATATATATATATATATACAGTACAGACCAAAATAATATTATTACAGTACAGCTGTAATAATATTTCACAATATTACTGTTTTTTTCTGTATTTTTGATCAAATAAATGCAGGCTTGATGAGCAGAAAAAAACTTCTTTCAAAAACATTAAAAATAGTAATGTTTCCAAACTTTTGGTCTGTACTGTATATATATATATATATATATATATATATATATATATACACTATGGTCTTCACTGGATGCTGCAAGACACACTAATCCCCAACAGAAAACTACTGCTGCATTCTATTTATGACGTATTGGCACAAAGTTCAAATGATTTTCAACGGTAACTTTGTCGGGTCCAGTATACTAGACAGACTTTAGCTGTTCTGGTGCAGAAACGGTGGTACTCACCTACTGAGGAGAAACAAAGCAACCTCGGCATCCGATCACAGGCCTTAAACTTCTTGAGTTCTCTCCAGTGCTGGAAAGCTGATCCGATATTTACACGGGTCCTACTTATTGCCTTATTGCCTTAAAGGGGTCACATGATATGATTTAAAGTTTTCCTTTATCTTTTGAGTTTTACAAGCTCTTGGTGCATAAAGAAAATCTGTAAAGTTGCAAAGATTAAAGTCTCAAACCCAAAGAGATATTCTTTATAAAAGTTAAGACTCATCCACGCCCTCCTAAAATCCCTCGTTTAAACACGCCCCACATGTCTACGTCACGATGTGGGAAGATTTGCATAAAGCAACCCAAATGTTCACGCAAAGAAAGAAGGCGTAACCTTTGACTATCGCTGTTGCTGCTGGCGCCATGTCATGGAGACACTGTTTCATTGTGAAAGCGAAAATACTTTGTTTGGTCTTCCAAAAGAGGACACAACTAATCAGTGGTTAAGTTATATTTACAACACTGTTCCAGAACAGTTCAACCCAAATATTTATATATCCTCATCACATTAAATTAACCAACAATTCCTGATCCTGGGAGAGTAGACTACAATGTTCTGTTTGTTCTTACTCACGGTCTGTAAGTACGTTTTCATATGTAAAGGATTTGCTACTGATGATTCAAACGTGAGTTTTGAGCAGTGTGTAAAGTAGCGCTTGTTGTTTGTCGTTTCTCCAATCGCAAATGCAGACATGGTTTAATGTTTACGCGGCGCAATGTAACGCAATGTGTAAAAAGACAGTATAAGTCTTTAAGTCCGTAATTATGTCCCCACTGGATGCAACAAATGCCTCGTTTGTAATGGGTTTTATTGTCATTGTCTCGTCACGCCGGTGCTCTGACCGGGACACGCATCACAGTATGGCAAGGGGCGTAACATTTCCGTCACACGCTTGACGTATTCGGCCAATCACAACGTTCTGGATAACTTGCCAATTAGAGCACACCTCGCTTTTCAGAACGATGAGCTTTGTAAAAAACGATGTGTTTCAGAAGGCGGGGCATAGAGGAGAAACAATAATGTACAGTATGTGGAAAATAATGTGTTTTTTGAACCTTAAACCACATAAACACATTTCATTACACCAAATATACAAAATAATGTTCTTTTTAGCTGCATCATATGACCCCTTTAAAGCTAATTTTACTGCACAACTGTAAAGTTAAAAAATAATATCGGCTTTAAAATATTTAAAATATTTTAAGTGTTACATTTTTTTTAAACTATAGACGAACAGTGGGTAAAGGGCAGTGTGTATTGTATTTTATTTTTATTTTTTGTTATATATTCATGCATCTCACTCCAGCCAGGCAACCAATGTTGGCAACCCCAATATAATATAATATAATATAATATAATATAATATAATATAATATAATATAATATAATATAATATAATATATATAATATAATATAATATAATATAATATAATATAATATAATATAATATAATATAATATAATATAATAAATATAAATATAATATAATATAATATAATATAATATAATATAATTAATATAATATAATATAATATAATATAATATAATATAATATAATAAATATAATATAATATACATTTTACTTAGCTAGTTTTAAATGAAAGTTTGTGTCTTCTGTGCAATACAACCAAATGTGTATGATTTGAAGGCTTGATTTTGACTACA
This sequence comes from Cyprinus carpio, assembly GCF_018340385.1. Taxonomy (NCBI): domain Eukaryota; kingdom Metazoa; phylum Chordata; class Actinopteri; order Cypriniformes; family Cyprinidae; genus Cyprinus; species Cyprinus carpio. The sequence continues at coordinate 3,660,086 of NC_056616.1, forward strand.
GGTGAAATGGTTTTAAAGCGATTGTTTGATTTTGCCAGAAGAGTCAGGGGTTCTGTGAATTTAGTTTGAAGATTTGGATTTGTGTTTAAGGTTTTGAGAAAATAAGTGATGGTTTCAAGAAATGTGTTTTAACAATTGAGAAAAACTGTAATGGAGCAAATAACACTTCACTTGAGATCTTGCTAGTTGGATTTTATAGTATATTCAAAGGCAGGGAATGTAAACTATCATTTCTTTTCCCACTGGACAAAGAAATGGTTTCCATGGTGATGCCTCAGACAGGGTTAGAGAGAAATAAAGACAGAATTAGATAGAAAGAGAAATGCATGTAACTTGGTTGAAATTTCACAGGTATTTTATGACTCACATTTTACTGCAGCTTATTTGGTGTGCAGTTGCACTGCCGAACCAGTCGCAATTAACTAAATGTCAACTCTCTTAGACTTTTTAAGCAAGGTTTACAGTTGGATTGCTTAGACACAATTTTAAAAACAAAGCTCATTTTGTCAAAACCCTGCACACAATTCACACATCCACACACACGAGTATAAGAACATCTCAGATCTTTTGGAAAACGAAACACTTCATTCAAAACTTTACAATAATTTAACAAAACCCAGTTTTGGTACCTATGGCACACACATTATTCACACAGTTGGATTCTGTTTGAACCACTTACACACTGCTGTGCTCAATCTTAAACACTTGTAACATTTCCATTTTTATGCATTTCTTTCTTTTTTTTTTGTGAGATATTGTTAAAGTACATAAACATATTGACCAAACACAGCACATGCACTGAAAATCCGAACATATCCCAAATACAATATAGTACATAAACTTTTGTGGAGACAGGAAAAAACACCTTAGCATCATCTCTTCGTATAGATGGATATGGCCACATCCATATAACAGGAAATGTCCAGAATCTTCTCGAATGGCAAATAGACTCTGGATCTATTGGTCACAGGCCTCTTCCATAGCTTGAATGAAGGGTATAACATAGGGTCAGAGATCATAAACCTTCCACTGCCATGCAGAAGGGAAAAAGGAAAGGAAGGGAGAGTGTTGTGGGAGGTACTGGAATAATGGAACCAGATACCTAGTCTGTTCAATACAAAAACATCACTATGTGGTGGGTGTTGTAAGGACCTATTTTGGCATGAGGACCCCGTTCTGCGTGATTGCAGCATATATTGTGATGTTGCACCACGTTGACCCGAGACTTTAAAAATAGCTCTGTGGCAAAAGATGTTTCTCCTTATTCTTATATTATTGTCCCCAACTAAGCAAGCCAGAGGCAACAGTGGCAAGTAACAAAAACTGAAGCACAATGGCCAAAATGTGAATATTGCACCAAAATGGGTTAAAAAACTGTAATATCAAGGACAGTGGTAGGTTGAAGGGTTCATTCATTCATTCATTCATTCATTTTTTATCATTGACATTAAATTACATTAAGTCATCCTTAAAATTGCATCTCCCATTAGATTTGTTGGCTAGTGTTGTATATGGTCCATAAAATGGAGTGCTTAAAGATAGGGTGATGGAAAAGAATACAAAAGTTTTGTTTTCCCCTAAGTAACTTTGCATTTGCACACAAAACATTTACATTCTTTGTAAACAAACACAGTTTCTTGGGGGAACCAAAATATTGTGAGTGACTGACACAAAGTTAAATTAGGTAAATCGGGTAAATAGGTAAATAAGGTAAATTGCATGAAATGTAAATAATGTAATTAACCCTATAAAATATTATTATTGATACATTTCCAAGGCCTCTATAAAATCAGCATGAACAAAACTTTGCTGAAAAATATGTTTACACAATCTCATACATTCTTTCATCTGACAGATAGTTATTTTTTATTAGTTTTTAGTAATGCCTTTTAGTGTCATCCTAAAAATGTCCACCTTGACTTTTATGAAGTACACATAAGAACAACTTTCATGTTGTTAGTCACATTTTAAGAGGAGTGTTTAATGGACTGAAGCAATTTAGGTTTACCCTCCCACAATAAAAACAACAGAGCTTTGATCATTAAGCTAAAGACTATTTATCATCTCACAAACATAGTATTTGAAAAACTGGTGACAACTGATATTTATATGAAAGTAATTTTGGAGCTTTTTAAATCTTTACAGGGTAACCATCAATGTTGCCATTTTGCTTTGCATTAATATATTCAGAAATATCTTGCAGGTCACTTGGCTCTTCTAAATGTTCTTTTTGGACCTAAATTAACTGAGTAAATGTTCAAATCATTCAAATAAGCTGCCATGATATATCTCCGTTGAAATAATATTTTTAAAGATTTATTTTTTTATTTTTTTAGTTGCCTTTATTGTTATAGGATAGTGTAGGTTAGACAGGAAGTGAAGTGGGAGAGAGAGAGAGAGAGAGAGAGAGAGAGAGAGAGAGAGAGAGAAAGAGGGGGCGAGAGAGAGGAGGTGGGACTGGGAAAGGTCCTCAAGCTGGGATTCGAACTCGGGACACCCGTAGCACAAATAATATTTTTTAAATGTTATTAATTGCTACTGTTATCAGTAGAATTAACCTGGCCTGTCTTTTCCCCAAAAATCCACTGTAGTGCAAATGGGAAAACCTGACCAATCCAGGTCATCAGAATCTTGTATGATGAGTCTTCAGGTTTTTTTTTTTTTGGTGAGTAAAGATCGACCCATTCGTACCTTTCACATTCTAGTAGATTGAATGACAGACCCTCCTTTTTCATCTATATGTATCACACATTAATTTGTCAATATACTCTATTATATCACATTCACAAGTAATTCTTAGTATGTAATGTTAATTTGTAAAGAATAAACCAGTCTATAATGAGCAGATAATGCAAGCAGGTAAGAAGGAAGAGAGAGAGAAAGAGAAAAAAAACGGTGGTTACCATTCAAACCCTAAAAACAGAACCTTAACTATATTTTTCCAGAGAACTGAGACAAATCACAGGCCCTTATTACCCATACAAATTTGTGCCTCTAGGGGGCACCCCAATCATCTGAAATGTTCTCAGTGTGTCAGAAGGTGATTATACATAAAGTTTTCATGCTCAATGGAGTACCACCCTGCGTCCCAGTGTGCATACTTTCCATTCAAATAGTATGTGAGATTAGAATAAGCATTTCTCAAAGCATATGTTTTGAAGAGTATGCCAAAATCCCTGGAAGATTTACTATTATTGGTAGTGTGGATCCATGCACGCTCAACTAATTTGGTTCAAACATGAATACAATGAACGACAAACATTATGTATGAGTGTGAAACCGATGGTTAAGTAGAGATTCCCTGTAAGGGGCTTAAGTTATTAAAAATATCGGTCACTGTCAGTCTAATACTTGCTATTAACAAACCATTAAATACAATTTTAGCCTCAATAAACTTTTAATGTGCTGCTTATTTATAGTAAGTTGACAAATTTAGGTATTGGGCAGGATTAAGGATGTAGAATGTGGTCATGCAGAATATGTGCTTTGTAAGTACTAATAAACTGCCAATATGTTATTAATAGGCATGTTAATAAGCGACTAGTCAATAGTGAGTATTGGTCCCTACCAAAGTGTTACCAAAATATCAAACCTGATGAAAACTATTTATTTGATGTTTTTATCTCGGTTATATTTTGAGTTATATATCTGTCAACAACATTGTGAACTTTTATAAAGATATGATTACTAATAAAGATACTGGACATTAACTATTAAATGCATGAGTAGTTGAGGCAAGAATCAAAATACAGTGGCATATTTCATAAATCAAAACGATCTACAGGTCACAGAATGCATGCAACTATGCAACAGGTTTCATTGGATTCCACTTTCCAGACTTAATTTTATGACATGATAGTGTATCCTGAAGCTTGCCTATTTCTCTGCTACACACACACAAAAGTATCTTTTTCACAAAAAGAGTACATATTTTTATGACATAGTATAACTAAATAAATTGGGACACACTTTTGATAGTGTTTGTTTAATGTTTTTGTAAGATGCACATTTCCTTAAAAGGGTAGGGCTGAGACTGGATTGATTCTGATGGTTTTCCCCTTGTATTTCTGCTCATTATATGCTTTATCCGTCTTAATATTCAGATTTTTCTTAAAATCGGTGGAAGCACATTATAAATGGATGTGGTTTATTGCGACCTGGCTGCTTTTAACTGGGCAATCTGTGATCTCCCTCAAAAGTCGGTGGCATGTGAAAACCTTCAAGCCTCTAGCAGCATTTAAGTGATTGTGATGCACGTGTAATGGTGCCTTGACTGCTTTCTCTAATGGTCAAATGATTTTGAAAATCACCCACAGTCTCCTGAAGTACTTTTACCTATTCCTGAATCAGGAAAGAAATATGTGGTTTCACTTTATTTTGATGGTCCCCTCCCATTTTGTTGACTATAAGTAACATTGCACCAACATGTCTGCTAACTCTCATTAGAGTGTTGGTAGAGTACTAGTAGACTGGTAGGGTTAGGGTTAGAATAAGTTGACATGTACTTGCAAAGTTACTTATAGTCAGTAGAATGTCTGTTGGGAGACTATCACTATAAAGAGTTAGCAGATATTAAAGGGATACTTCACCCCAAAATGAAAATGTTGTCATTAATCACTTATCCCCATGTCGTTCCAAACCCATAAGGCTCAGTTCATTTTTGGAACACAATTAAAGATATTTTGGATGAAAACCTGGAGGCTTGAGACGTCGTCAGAATACTCCATCTGCCATCAGACGTGCAATCTGGGTTATATGAAGCAACGGGAACACTTTTTGTAAGCGAAGAATACAAAAATAACGACTTTATTCAATAATTTCTTTGTCAACGGTCTCCTCTGTGTCCTCCAAATTACCATATGCTGTGCATGCTCTTCTGTGTCATCCGTGCCACAAGGATGCACTGTTTTCTTTCAAATCAAAGCTAAATACACGTAGAAACATTTCATACCTTTTATGGACCTCGACACTGTTATTTACTTGGCAGTCTATGGGACAGCCACAGGCCTCCAGGTTTTCATCTAAATGTAAATGCGAAATTTCCTGTATGTAGGTTCAGTAATTTCACTTTAATGGCAATGAATAGGTTCTTTAAAGATAAATAACTGAACATAAACATAGGAGAAAAATGCTAATTTTAGAAGAAGATTTCAGACAGCACTTAAAGACTTTTGCATCTGAACTCTTCATATATATATATATATATATATATATATATATATATATATATATATATATATTAGTGCTAGGCAACGATTATTTATTTATTTATTAAAATTGTGATTAATCGCATAATTGTCTGTGATTAATCGCAATTAATCACACTCTTATGCACAAAACTAATAATGCATTCAAATGTAGTGAATTGTGCACTTTTTTGTTTCATTTAAAAGTAGGCCTACTGCTATATGAACAAAAGTGTAATAACATTTGGTTTGCAAACACTTTAAACAAAAAAGGTGCTTTTTACAGCAGTGTTCCTTTCATATAGTAGCAGTTAAAATATTTATTGTAGCCTAAATCTCAACTTATAACATTAATGTAATTAAATTGAATATAAAACAAGCCATTTGTCACTGCCAGTTTTTATAGAAAATATTTTATAGTTTCTTATAGAAAAACAAGCCAATCACAGACCCCAAATCATCAAACAAAACACTACAACAGGCACCTTCCTATTAGAGACCTGCACGATCGTGGGACCCATCGTAGCAGAGTGCGGTGCGGGACAACACTTGATGGGCTGGTGTGCGGGAGAATAATTAGGGTGTGCTCACACTAGGCAATCTTAACAGTGCCGGAGCGTGTTTGACCCCCAAAGCCTGGTTCGTTTGACTAGTGTGATCATTCCGTTTAGCAGTCCCTGGCTTGATTGCAAGAGGTGGGCAAGAGCACGGTTCAGTTTTAGATAGATCATTGAGTGTGAGTGCTAACCGTGCCAGAGTGCAGATATTCTGATACGTGCTGCATGATTGCGTGAATATCTCTGAGCGGCAAAAGCGATAGATCTGTAAAGCAATATATTGTGAAAGGGACATGTGTTACTACGTCCCATACGACTCAAAATAATAAACCACAAAGTTAACAAAACGATTCCCTCCACTGTGTTGAGCGAGAGTGCTTCTCTGCTGTCTTCACGTACTATCGGAAACTTCCTGTTTCCAACTTCAGTCATGATTATGAGCTCGTTTACAATGTAAAATTAATCACAATTGCTACAGTTGCAACATATTATAGTTAAACTTAGGTGTCTGAAAAGAGTTTCATTAGTCAAACTTACAAGAGAGCTAATGATTTCTACACAATTTTAAATATCTGTCTCACAGATGCAGGTGGGATTGGAGGTCAGAGGTCACTGAGGGGAAGGTTGGCGTCAGTAGTATAATTCAAGGGCTGCTAGAGTTCTTGATTCTATGAGACCATTTCATGTAATACAGTAGGCACAATGTATGTGACAGCAGCTGCTTGTTCATGGTCTGACCTTTGACCTTGAATACTGTTTGCTTCTCCAGATGAATGGACTCATTGACAGTCAAATCAAAGCATTCTTCTGTCAGTCTACAATACTGTCTGTTCTTTATTCCATTACTACACACACACACACAAATAAATGACTTACTGCTGTGCATTATGGTCTATTCTCTCTTTCCGCGATCCCTCACATCTGTTATTAATTAGAGCAGACAGTATCTAAATTCCTTTTCTAGTTCCAAAAGAAAAACAATTCCACAACCCATAAGAGTGAACAAAACAGACAGTTAACATTCCATCCCTCCAGATCAAACAACACATACAAATTGTGTTAGACTAATAGTAGTGGTCTTAAACATTAGACTT